>NW_024725110.1:0-23699 GCF_018991925.1 Homarus americanus | reverse complement strand
AAACTGGAAACGTCTTGTAGGAATGCAACAAAACATTGCAGTATTTCCATTCCGTGTCGCCATCAAGTGATCTGTAGTCGAATAGACTTGCTAAGTGACGCTACGCCTATCTCTCTCAAATAAAGTAAATACATACGCCTTTTGTAACTACTATTTTCTCGGAGTAATTATAAGTAAATGTTATGATTTTATAGTTTATGAAATACTCTTCAGAATATTATATAGTCTTCATAAATTATAGGAATAAAAAATCTCACCAACTTTCTCTTTAATCCTTACAAGACACAACAGCTTCCCGAAGAGTTTCTGACTAACTGTGATTGTGTTCTAAGCTGAGGGATGAAGAGGAGGGTGGAGCAGGAGGTGGGTGGAGCAGGCGGAGGGTGGAGCAAGAGGTGGATGTAGAGCAGGAGGTGGAGCAGGAGGTGGTTGTAGAGCAGGAGGTGGATGTAGAGCAGGAGGAGGGTGGAGCAGGCAGAAGTTGGAGCAGGTGGAGGGTGGAGCAGGAGGTGGATGTAGAACAGGAGGTGGATGTAGAGCAGTAGGAGGGTGGAATAGGAGGATAGACGCTTGCTATAAGAAATAACAACGACCGATTTTTATAATAAGCCAATTCTTATTATGGTTGACATTCGGGAGGGGTGACCGAGTATTGGTGGTGGAAGCTATCACTCTGGTTGATCTTGTCAGTATACGTCGTTGGAGATGTTTATTGCTCTCATAATATTGACCATGGCAGATATTTACGTCCATAAGAAAGGCATAAATTCAATAATACCAAGCGAGTAAGATTATATTAGTATTGCTGAACTAAGGATAATTATACCGCCGTCAAAACGAAGCCAGACACAAATGTCCCCAGATGTCATTATGAACCTACAGAATATTATAATAAAGATTGTATAAATATTCATACATTGACAACAGTTTAGCAAATTATATGATATAACATTCATCAGTAAATTTAATCGGATCATCACTATTATCTAATTGAGCAGAGGCGAACTACACCAGTGCCCCCCCCCCCTTACCCCTTTCCTGTTGCCAAGTTTAAAATAATCTGTAAATCGCTTCAAGGGGCATCGAGCCGTTATATCACCACCTCCAACACGGTCTTACGCGAAAAGGAAAACATGCGTCAAGCTGTGTGCCTAGAGTCAAACATTGTAACGTGATATTGATGGACCTAAAACTCATTCGTTTAACATACAGTATATGACATACATATAATAAGTACTAAAAATGTGAGTAGTTTTTGTGTATTTCTCTTTTTAATTTGAAAAGTTTTGATAAACAGTAAATGGGATTACAATTTGCATAGGTTATAAACGTGTGCTCATAACCATTATTTATTCAATAATAGATTCAGAATTTCATTGGGCAAAATTATTTAATATTTTTCTGTGGTTTATTTCCATTCCGATCAAAATACATATTTATATTATCAGTAAAACATGGAAAGAGAGAGAGAGAGAGAGATTGAGTGTGCGCGCACGCAAGCTGGAGGGGTGTGCGCGTCTATACGGCTGTGTGTGAGGACGTGTGTGGACAACTGATGGTCCAGCAGGCTTATGGTCCAGTGATACACACCCACCAATAACACACAACCAACACTCATTCACTATCTGGATGGAGAAGTGTGTGGCAGTTCAGTGTCCTGGTCAGGTGTTTCATGTACACTTTATGCCAGTAGGTCAAGCAAAGGTCACTGTGCTGGGTGAGGTCTTTCTCTTGCCGTCAACCTTCTGTGTTTGCTCAGTAATTTCCACGGTAAACTATGCTAATGTCCGGCCAACAAAGGTTTAAACTTTCTTGATATTCTAAAATATAACTCTGTGTTGATCTTTACAGAGGAGCACAAAGTACTGCATACAAGCATAATTCAGTGTTACACATTGGCGAGAACCACAGTACTTACATATCTGCTATATACTGTACATATCCCAGGAAAACCCATTCAAAGCTTAACATAATAGCATAAAAATAAGCCAGAAATAGAATTAAAAGGAATAGTAATAAGAACATAAGAATGAACGAAAGTGCAGCGGGCTTATTGGCCCGTACTAGGCAGCCCCGTTTATACCCAACCCCTATCGCTCATATATCCGTTCAACCTATATTTGAAGCTACCCAGCGTGTTCGAGTTAATGATGACGTTCGGTAACTTGTCCCACTCATCCACTTTTCTATTTCCAAACCTAAATCTAAATTTGTCCAATCTCAAACCATTGCTACGAGATCGCTCCTGGTTGGATAGTTTGAGTACCTTTGTTATATCACCTTTGTTCAGCCCTGACTTCCATTTATGCACCTCGATCATATCGCCCCTCACTCTACATCTCTCGAGGGAGTGCACATTAAGATGCTTTAACCTGTCTCTGTACTCAAGGTTCCTAATGCCCGGGATTAGTCTTGTCATCCTCTGAATGCTTTCTAGGGATTCTATATCCATTCTGTAGTACGGTGACCAGAACTGAACCGCGTAATCCAAGTGAGGTATCACAAGCACAAGATATAGTTTTAGGATAACTTTGCTAGTCTTGTAACTTACACGCCTTTGTATGAACCCAAATGCTTTGTTGACCTTGTTTCGAGGAAATACGCATTGTTGTCTTGGTTTAAGATTCTTACTTATCATTACTCCTAAATCTTTCTCACAGTTGGATTTCTCTATAATATCGTTGTTCATATGGTATCTGGTTTCTCCGTTTACATTTCATAGACTTAGTACTTTGCATTTGCCCACATTAAATTTCATTCGCCATTTTTCAGACCATGCGAAAAATTTGTTTAGAACTTTAGATCTTCCTGTAGTATGTGTCGACGACTGTTATGTAGGCCAGGAGAATGAACAAACATACTAGTCAATGAAAACAGCAGGGAAAAAGGACATGAAAATTAGACAAATTTGTTTGTTTTATGTGGAATGGGTTAGGTTAGATAAGGTAGGGTTACGTTAGGTAAGTAGAGTTGGGTTAAGTTAGATTAGTTTGGGTTGGAACATGTTAGGTTAGGTTAGGTTAGGTTAGGTTAGGTTAGGTTAGGTTGGGTTGGGTTATATAATGTTTATTTAGGTTAGGCTATATTACGGTAGGTTAGGTTATAAAAGTTATATTATACTGTACAACTTTCTTAAGAAATAAATTTTGGAAAACAAAAACAAAAAACAGAGGACAATGTAACACACAGGCCGAGGCAACACACCTTCCCTCGGACACGAGACGCCAGTATCGCCTCACTTACATACAGGAACCGAGAGTGTCGATAACATTGGCTTTTCTGCCGTTCACTATTACTCTTGAAGCATTTATTGGTCTCTGGAGACTCTCCCTCCGTGTCTTTGTCGCACGATGATATATAAACTGGCGCTGGGCAATATTCACCTCAGATTAAGATAGACCTTCACCGAGATTTAGTAAACATATACTGTATATAGATATATGACACACAAGTTTAAACAAAATATTATGGTTTCTATATAATGTAAATGGTATATGGAACCATAATACTACGCAGTGAATAAGGAACTGAGGGAAGTAGATTACACTCCTCTGAAATTTCACTTATGCTCGACCCAAATTCTGAAAAAATCTGAATTAATAATTATTTTCTGAACTTGTCAGATGAAACACAATGTCGTGGTAATATGTTTGTTACGTCGATATTGTTACAGTTAATTTCAAAGAACAATACAATGACGCAGCTTAGGACCAGCATATTGCTATGTCATATTTATCTCGTTCCTTAAGGGGGTATTGCAGTGAGTCTGTTTTTGTGTTTCCTCACCCTCGCCTGTAATGTAATGAAGCACATGTCAGCCACATCTGTACCAAATCTGACCAACATCTGGGAGGAACTATGGTGGTTATATAGTAATCGCTAAAATCATTTGGGGGGTCAAGGTCAAAAGGTCAAACCATGATCATTAAACCACAAAGCACTGTAGAGAGATGGAATGACGTATACACACACATGCGCGAACACGCGAAGTATACATAAAATACACAAGATAATATTTAAGAAACTTAATTTTAATGAAGCATAAGACTTGGTTTTGCTGTTGGCCAAAGGAGATTTATCTTAACGTTAGTGAAGGCGATAAGAGGCCAAGCTCCTGACTCAAACTCATATTTCTGCATAATATGATTTATGCTGCACCAAGGTAGAATTTCATCTCTTATAACTGGTATTTTATTTCTCTCTCTTACATGAAAGATTTATTGTTTCCTTGGTTTTCATCTTACTGTCCCGTCCCTCCATAATGTAAAACAAAAGAAAAAAACAATGAGGATGATCTTGGCCTCAAGTAATGTGTTAGGTAGTCAAGGTAGTGAAACATTTTAACCAGGAGCTGCCTGAGCGAGGTCACCAGCCGTCCCCCAGAGAGCAGCTAACTGCTTGACGAAGTGTGTCGTTTAGTTAAGTGTAGGAGAGAGTGAACTTAACTCATAAATGCTTGTGGTTGATTACGGAGGCTTAATTACACAGTGAAGCAGCAGCCTGTGTGAGAGTTGCTCACTGTAAACTATGGTAATATTCTGTTATTCTTAACCCTAATTATCCATCACACACACAGTTTTAATTATACGAAAAGATAATTAGGATGTTACTCAAGACTATGAGCACGGCGGTCGAATGGATACAACGCTCACCTCCTGTACCGGAGGTTTCTTGGTTCGATTTCCTGGCGCTTCCAGTTTACTCAACTGTAAGTGGGTACCAAAGTTTACAACTTGGGGAAGTAAAAGCTGCAGAGTGCAGCTCCGGCCATGCTGCCTCCTTGTGTACCGAAGGCTTAGTATACAGTGTGCTGTATCCACACTGTCCGTAACGGGCAGTCATGCCTATGGGGCGAACTTTCACTTTAACTCAAGATTTAAATTTTCCGACAAACAATCATATTTTTCTTGCATTCTTGAATTAAGTTTTTGGTAATCATCATAAATTACTTACGTTAGTGTATACAATTTTATAGCACTTAATAATGTACAGTAGTGTTGCTCTTCATTTAATATAAAGGCAATTTGAAGCATTTAGAAAATGAAATATCAAACCATATGTCAATGTTCACAACTTAAGATAAGAATGAAGTTAGATAAACGTTATTTTTGACACAATCATAACAGATAACGATATATTATAGCAAGCTTCCGTAATAGTTAGCAGAGAATACATACCTCTTGAAGCACACATATTCAAAAAAAATATATGAAATTACGGCCTTTGGGCATTATCTTACTTAATATACTCAGTGAGGTAATGAACACAGTGAATTATACTCTGGTGCCGGACCTTCATTACTGATTATAACCTACTTTATGTTCACACTAAATTTTCCACTGTCATTAAACTTCTGAACACACAAATAAACCATACAGTAAATATGAAACTCCAAAAGAAAAAAATATGGTATTTGTAAGTGTTCTGAAAGCATTTAATAAAAAACAGGTTCAATAATTCTAAAATATAATATGATAATTCGAAATTAAATTATTTTATTTCTTAATTCACTTATGGAACTCCATCCTGTTCTCACCACCATCTTCCTGGTGACAGTATTATGTTTACTTATCTTTGTGTTTTGCGGCTGTGGTCGATACCACACGTGACTGGTGGCGTACATAGGTAGCTGTGGTGGAGCACACCGTTAGCCGTGGTGGAGCACACCGGTAGCCGTGGTGGAGCACACCGGTACCGTGGTGGAGCACACCGGTACCGTGGTGGAGCACACCGGTAGCCGTGGTGGAGCACACCGGTACCGTGGTGGAGCACACCGGTAGCCGTGGTGGAGCACACCGGTAGCCGTGGTGGAGCACACCGGTAGCCGTGGTGGAGCACACCGGTAGCCGTTCTCAACATTCTTCCTCCTCCACCACCAACACTTCTTCCTCAATATTGTCGCTACATAAAGCTCACCTCCAGGGGGCTGCTGTCGCTTCACCGATGACGCTAAAAAATCTGGTAAGATTCTGGTGTTTCTAAAGGCTGAAATCTTTACCTCATAAAAGTTTCCATCCGTTCGCATTTTACACTCGCACTTAAAACATTCCTGTAGCTGTCGCAACACAAGAAAAATATGTTATTTCTCGTCTGGTGCAGCAGTGCTCTTCTTGAAAATGTTTCCTTCACAATTTGCTGTCCACCGCCGAGGCAGACACTGCGGTAGAAAGATCCACATATTCACCTCAGTGTCGGGTCGTTTCTTGCCAACTTTTCTTCTGGAAGGATTCCTTTTCAGGACTCTTCGTCGATGTGAGAGTAGAGAACACTGTAGATCGACCTTAACTTTGGCATATGTACATATGACTAATAAGTATATACAGTACGTCTGCGTGTTGCACTAAAGAGGGATAATTGCTGATTAGCGATTTCTATGTATTTTTTTTTAGGAAACTTCTGACTGGCCATAAACGATCATGTACTACATAATATGAATACATGTAAATTAAAAGCTTCATACATAACCTGAAATAAACTAACCTAACTGGGAATGGGTATCTAACTTTACAGATGAGGAAGTGAAGCTGGTCGAGTATAATGCTAATCACGCTGTCGTGTCCATAATAAATGTATGGGACCTTCAAAACCCACGGGATTCACTTCCATTGTAAATATGAAGCTTTTATGCAAAAGGTGGGTGACAGTGAACAAGAAACTCATGTGAACATATTAAACTTATAGAAAAATTGATAAATACAATAAACCTGGTGCAAATACCGTGAACAAGTATGGTGCAATTAGGCGGCGCCACGCTGTTAGTTTGTCAAGTCTCTCTTTTTCTGTCTGTTTTTTGTCCCCGAGTCATCTCTCTCGGAGGGTATCGCTCAGACTAAAGTATTGTTTTCGCCTGATTGGTTTGTGCCAGTTTCCGTGGACAAGTCAAGAACCATACACGATAATGAGGATAGTTATATGAAATTAACTATTGAATCAAGTAAAGTAAATTTTATTTTAAAAGTATTCAGTATAGTATTTTAATATAAATTGCTTAAGTGTATATTTTGGCATTATTGTTGATATTCCTAAATACATCAGGTACAGTCAAAGACCACATACTCTCACTATATATGCTGTATGTGGTCCTTGACTTGCGCCCTCCTACCTTACCCGGGTCCGTCACCCCAAGCTCTCCCCCCATCTATACATCCCCCACCATCTTGTGGTCCGTCGGGTACAAAGGCCTCGAGCTCGCCGGTATGGTAGTAGAAGGGGTGCATGATTTCTTTTGACCGCTACTATACATACAGGTTGACTTATTCACACCTGCGTGAGTACAGCAGTGTGAGACAATACACCTGGCCGCACACTTTGTTATTCACACCTGCGTGCGGGACATTCAGGCACATTTGTGTGTTTAGTTCTGTACGTGGGAACTGACTTAGTTACTGAGTGCAAAACTGTGGATGCAATGAACTATTTGCTGTATGTGGCCAAATTCAAAATTCACACACACACACACATTAGATAAAATCATTAGAAAGGTGAACAAACCATAAATATGTTATATGGAACATAAATATAACTTCCCAAATGACTCTCATATACTTCCTCACCGCGGCCTGACGAATAGTGCAACTGTAATGTTCTGTCAGGGCTCAGGTCGAGGCTCATCCGTCCTGATCATCTATATATATATGTGTGTGTGTGTGTGTGTGTGTGTGTGTGTGTGTGTGGTCAAAATGGCGGGGATCCACTTTTGAATTTTGCCACATACTGCGGGTAGTTTATTGTGCACCTCATAATCATCCTGTGAGCGGTAGCGCAAAAGGATTAAAGAGTAGTCACAAAGGATGTGTCTGACAGACCCCAGGGGCAGGTTATTTGGCATTGAATGTTAAAAAAAAGTATTTTCAATACATTATTTGTTTAGCTTTGTACAATATGTTTGTTTTCACGCCTGTCCGAAGAACTTTTGGCTTTTCTATGCTGTACTACACACATTATGAAGTGCTGAATAGTTGCTGCTTGCTAGTCAGTTGGAGACCGTTGACGAATACGTAATGACTGTCATGCTGGTTCTCCTGTATATGTGTGTATGATCGGGCGCGCTCAGAACTATGACCATACTCAGGAAAATTGCCGCAAAAGAGTGGTTATATACTGTAGCGCCTCCTGTTATGATGGAGCTAGGTATAATAACATGATACATTTACAGTATACCTTAGAAATTGTTCTTATAGTGAGCATGGCGCACTTTGTAAATACCATAAGATTAGAGTGAGGACAGTGAAGGACACGGTGAATAAGGAGTTCTTGCAGCCGACACATGTGAGTAGGAGTTACTTCTACGTTACTTTTATTAATTTACTTTTCACTTCCTTACATCCAGTTCCTCTCTTCTACTCTATTCAGATTCTAGCCATTCATATCTTAACTTTATTGTCTCCCCTTACCTTTCTCAGAGTCTGAGACCGGACGTGAACTTCTTGGTTGTCCTCCATCGCTGGACACGAAAATTCCCTGACCTGTTTATCGATAGTCATGTAAAATACAGTCATTGGTTAGGAATATTTTACCCGGCCTTCAGTAACAAGTCCAGGCGATCATCAACACTCTGGGTACGGGTAAAATTCAATTAGCGTGTCCCTCTTCATCAAATTTAATGCAAATCGTTGAAATACACGGTAGAAAATATTCTAAGGTATTAAAAACTCTTATGTCTGTGTGTATATTTATGTAGTGAGAATAAAGAGATGAATTGCTCTTATATTGGGTAACAGAACTTTATATGGCTGCATGTAGTGGAGTATATGACCTTTGGATGAGATTTGTCTGGTAAGAAGTGTCATCCTTTGATCATACGCTCAGTTTAGTTACTATACATTTAACTTACAAACACACTGCGAAGATTAATAGACTTCAAGAGATCAGGTTGTGGGTGTTATAACCCGTCTGATGCACTGACACTATTATACTCTACCTTCATCTTGAACTGAAGAAAAAATTTAAGTGTTTTGCAATGGCAATTTTTTATGTACAAAACACACACACACACTCACACACTCACACACACGAAAGAACAATAATGTAAAGCAATGAATAAAGACTTGGTATGTATGAAAATAAAATGACTAGAGGTGATAAAATTGTCTTATTTTTGAGTCAGATTGGCAGGTTTGACTGAATAAGTGTTGAGGTGGTGTAACTGTGTTCCTCCGAGGTTTACCACTATCATGCCTCCCCAACCCATGTATTTCCCATAATCCACAATTTACTGGGCACGTTCCGAGCTTACGAGATATTGAGCCGTGGCGGGTAATAACGATAATGGTGGCTGTTATGTCACTTGTGTCCGGAACATTGATTGTGGTGTTGTAGTGGATGCTGAACTTTTTGTTTGTCTTGAAACAATGGTGATCACCAGGAGGCAGCAGTCATTTGTCCTGACAGTGGTGGTCACCAGGAGGCAGCAGTCATTTGTCCTGACACAGTGGTGGTCACCAGGAGGCAGCAGTCATTTGTCCTGACAGTGGTGGTCACCAGGAGGCAGCAGTCATTTGTCCTGACACAGTGGTGGTCACCAGGAGGCAGCAGTCATTTGTTCTGACACAATGGTGATCACCAGGAGGCAGTCATTTGTCCTGACAGTGGTGGTCCAGGAGGCAGCAGTCATTGTCCTGACAGTGGTGGTCACCAGGAGGCAGCAGTCATTTGTTCTGACACAGCGGTGGTCACCAGGAGGCAGCAGTCATTTGTTCTGACACAGCGGTGGTCACAGGAGGCAGCAGTCATTTGTCCTGAACAGCGGTGGTCACCAGGAGGCAGCAGTCATTTGTTCTGACACAGCGGTGGTCACCAGGAGGCAGCAGTCATTTGTCCTGACACAGCGGTGGTCACCAGGAGGCAGCAGTCATTTGTTCTGACACAGTGGTGGTCACCAAGAGGCAGCAGTCATTTGTCCTGACACAGTGGTGGTCACCAGGAGGCAGCAGTCATTTGTTCTGTCACAGTGGTGGTCACCAGGAGGAAGCAGTCATTTGTTCTGACACAGCGGTGGTCACCAGGAGGCAGCAGTCATTTGTTCTGATACAGCGGTGGTCACCAGGAGGCAGCAGTCATTTGTCCTGACACAGTGGTGGTCACCAGGAGGCAGCAGTCATTTGTCCTGACAGTGGTGGTCACCAAGAGGCAGCAGATTTGTCCTGATAGCGGTGGTCACCAGGAGGAAGCAGTCATTTGTCCTGACACAGCGCTGGTCACCAGGAGGCAGCAGTCATTTGTCCTGATACAGCGTGGTCACCAGGAGGTAGCAGTCCTTTGTCCTGATACAGCGGTGGTCAACAGGAGACAGCAGTCATTTGTTCTGCCCATGCGGTGGTCACCAGGAGGCAGCAGTCATTTGTCCTGACAAAGCGGTGGTCACCAGGAGGCAGCAGTCATTTGTTCTGATACAGCGGTGGTCACCAGGAGGCAGCATTCATTTGTTCTAATACAGCGGTGGTCACCAAGAGGCAGCAGTTAATTGTCCTGACAGCGGGGGTCACCAGCAGGAGCAGTCATTTGTCCTGACACAGCTGTGGTCACCAGGAGGCAGCAGTACTTTGTCCTGATATAGTGGTGGTCACCAGGAGGCAGCAGTCATTTGTTCTGATAGAGTGGTGGTAACCATGAGGCAGCAGTCATTTGTTCTGACACAGTGGTGGTCACCAGGAGGCAGCAGTCATTTGTTCTGACACAGCGGTGGTCACGAGGAGGCAGCAGTCATTTGTTCTGACACAGCGGTGGTCACGAGGAGGCAACAGTCATTGTCTTGAAAGCAATTGGTCACCAGGAGGCAGCAGTCATTTGTTCTGACACAGTGAGGTGGTCACCAGGAGCAGCAGTCATTTTGTTCTGACACAGTGGTGGTCACCAGGAGGTATGATCATTTGTTCTGACACAGTGGTGGTCACCAGGAGGCAGCAGTCATTTGTTCTGACACAGCGGTGGTCACCAGGAGGCAGCAGTCATTTGTCTTGAAAGCGGTGGTCACCAGGAAAGCAGCAGTCATTTGTTCTGACACAGTGGTGGCCACCAGGAGGCAGCAGTCATTTGTTCTGACACAGCTGTGGTCACCAGGAGGCAGCAGTCATTTGTTCTGACACAGTGGTGGTCACCAGGAGGCAGCAGTCATTTGTTCTGACACAGCGGTGGTCACCAGGAGGCAGCAGTCATTTGTTCTGACACAGTGGTGGTCAGCAGGAGGCAGCAGTCATTTGTTCTGACATAGCGGTGGTCACCAGGAGGCAGCAGTCATTTGTTCTGACACAGTGGTGGTCACCAGGAGGCAGCAGTCATTTGTTCTGACACAGTGGTGGTCACCAGGAGGCAGCAGTCATTTGTCTTGAAAGCGGTGGTCACCAGGAGGTAGCAGTCATTTGTCTTGAAAGCGGTGGTCACCAGGAGGCAGCAGTCATTTGTTCTGACACAGTGGTGTCACCAGGAGGCAGCAGTCATTTGTTCTGACACAGTGGTGGTCACCAGGCGGCAGCAGTCATTTTGCTCTGACAAAGTGGTGGTCACCAAATTTAGCATTTATTTGTTCTGACACAGTAATTGGTCACAAGGAAACAGCAGTCATTTGTTCTAACACAGTGGTGTTGGTCACTTAGGCAGCAGTCATTTGTCCTGACACAGCGGTGCTCACCAAGAGGCAGCAGTCATTTGTTCTGACACAGTGGTGGTCACCAGGAGGCAGCAATCATTTGTCCTGACAAAGTGCTGGTCACCAGGAGGAAGCAGTCATTTGTTCTGACACAGTGGTGATCACCACGAGGCAGCAGTCATATGTTCTGATAGAGTGGTGGTCACCAGGAGGGAGCAGTCATTTGTTCTGACACAGTGGTGGTCACCAGGAGGCAGTAGTCATTTGTTCTGATACAACGGTGGTCATGAGGAGGCAGCAGTCATTTGTCCTTACACAGTGGTGGTCACCAGGAGGCACCAGTCATTTGTTCTGTCACAGTGGTGGTCACCAGGAAGCAGCAGTCATTTGTTTTGACACAGCAGTGGTACCCAGGAGGCAGAAGTCATATGTTCTGACAAAGCGATGGTCACCAGGAGGCAGCAGTCATTTGTCCTGACACAGCGGTGGTCACCAGGAGGCAGCAGTCCTTTGTCCTGATACAGTGGTGGTCACCAGGATGCAGCGGTCATATGTTCTGACACAGCGGTGGTCACGAGGAGGCAGCAGTCATTTGTCCTGACACAGTGGTGGTCACCAGGAGGCACCAGTCATTTGTTCTGTCACAGTGGTGGTCACCAGGAGGCAGCAGTCATTTGTTCTGACACAGTGTTGGTCACTAGGAGGCAGTAGTCATTTGTTCTAACACAGCGGTGGTCACGAGGAGGCAGCAGTCATTTATCCTGACACAGTGGTGGTCACCAGGAGGCAGCAGTCATTTGTTCTCATAGAGTGGTGGTCACCAGGAGGCAGCAGTCATTTGTTCTGACACAGTGGTGGTCACCAGGAGGCAGTAGTCCTTTGTTCTGACACAGCGGTGGTCATGAGGAGGCAGCAGTCATTGTCCTGACACAATGGTGGTCACCAGGAGGCACCAGTCATTTGTTCTGTCACAGTGGTGGTCACCAGGAGGCAGCAGTCATTTGTTCTGACACAGTGGTGGTCACCAGGAGGCAGCAGTCATTTGTTCTGACACAGCGGTGGTCACCAGGAGGCAGCAGTCATTTGTTCTGATACAGTGGTGGTCACCAGGAGGCAGCAGTCATTTGTTCTGACACAGCGGTGGTCACCAGGAGGCAGCAGTCATTTAGTCTGACACAGTGGTGGTCACCAGGAGGCAGCAGTCCTTGTTTTGAAAGTGGTGGTCACCAGGGAGGCAGTCATTTGTCTTGAAAGCGTTGGTCACCAGGAGGCAGCAGTTATTTGTACTGACACAGTGGTGGTCACCAGGAGGCAGCAGTCATTTGTCAGTCATGCAGCAGTCATTTGTTCTCTTGCAGCAGTCATTTGTTGTTGGTCACCAGGAGGCAGCAGTCATTTGTTCTGACACAGTGGTGGTCACCAGGAGGCAGCAGTCATTTGTCTGACACAGCGGTGGTCACCAGGAGGCAGCAGTCATTTGTCTTGAAAGCGGTGGTCACCAGGAGGCAGCAGTCATTTGTTCTGACACAGTGGTGGTCACCAGGAGGCAGCAGTCATGTGTTCTGACACAGTGGTGGTCACCAGGAGGCAGCAGTCACTTGTCTTGAAAGCAGTGGTCACCAGGAGGTAGCAGTTATTTGTCTTGAAAGCGGTGGTCACCAGGAGGTAGCAGGAAGAATAAGTTTTGCTGCCAAGATCCCAGTTCATAAACGACCATCTTATCTGTGGCGCCCATGTGCAGAGTTGTGACTAGAGCCTCCCGTCGCCACTCGTCTGTAGCCTTAGTACTTTTGGGGCATAGGGATTTTTATGATGAGTGGCATGATGAGCTGGATGATGGCTGCGCTTGAGTCGATTTGTGTATTGAGGCAGGAGCTCAGGCTGTAGCCACACATCTTAACTCTCCCTTTTCACGATCCAGTGGTGCAAATGTTGCAATGATTGGGGAAAGGAAGAGTTGCAATGGACTGCTGACAGCCCAGTTTGTTGGGTTTCACCTTAGTACCTTGTCCATAAGGCATTGTCTTTATCTGCCGGTGTAGTCGTTGGGTTCCCACGGTGGTCACTTCTTCCGCCTATACCACCGTTGGGAGCCATATTGGAGCTCTGTAAGCATGTCTGTCTGATGCGGGGCTTCACCGCAGATTTTTCGTTCTGGGTTTATTCCCGTCGCCTTATACCTACCAAGGTTCATCTGCAAGGCAGCAGGAAAATGGTTGGTTGGCACCAGGACGTGTCCACATGCCAGTCTGCCTATGCGCTGTCCCTCTGGGGCCCACTGCTACTCAGAGATCCCCCGCTGGTCCAGCCTGGGCTCACGAGGCACCCAGTTACCGCGTGTTGCCACGAGGAGGCACAACAGAAGTCTTGATAGTAAGGATGTTGTGTACTGGCAGGGAAAGACATGTGCAAGTTGCTTTCCTGTTCACCACGAGGGCTAGCCAGCGGCGGCAGCTGAAAGCGAGAGGGAGCAAGCAATGTCTGCACCTTAACAACAACATAATGCTGCCACATTAGACGCATTACACCACCCTGTGTGTGTGTGCGCGCGCGCGCGCATACACACACACACACACACACACACAGTATAGTTGAAAACTATATTGCCAGTGTTAAGACTTATTCCTTATGAATTTCTGGAGGTGAGGCAACAAATACATGCGCTATATTCACTTTCGTTGTTTCAGTAACGACTGTCTCGATATTTCTCGTCCCGGACATTACAGACAACAAACACATACTCCATCATTAGTGTGCAGTCTTGTAACTGTTATTAATGATCTGTTTTTGAAATATATTGTCCATCAGACAAGAGAAAGAGAAATAGATGAACATTAAAAGCATGAGAATAATCGACGAAATTGATATTGCACTTTCCTCTCTCTCTCTGAGGCGTCCATTTGTTTCACTGGAGACAGGACGCAGTAAACAAACATTAAGGCGTCCAGCGTCAAGGATCATGTTATCTCGCCCAACACTCACAGCCTGAATTACTGTATCTTGTCTTAGACGCATCAAAGTATAAAATGGATTCATTGCTTAACTGAAATAAGAAGAAAATCATTTAATGGCATCAACAGCGCAGATATAGAATTTCCTGCAGCCATCTATCGTATTACTCACTAACTGTTATATGGTTCATCTCATCCCGGACATCCTCAGCACCTTAGCCAGGTCATTTACATTTTGTCTCATCACTAGTGAAAAAAAAATATTTGATTCACGAGATAAAACAGAATTTCCTCTTCATATTCGTTTATTCTATAGTGGATTTTATGTTGTCAACCTCTGCTACTTAATGTTCTTACCTCCTGGTCCAAGTCGGGTAGGAGCCACAGAGCACTTGTATCTTGTGGCTGATCGTGTTGATGGTGTGTGATCTGAGGAAGGAAATGGTTACATCACAACTACGATGTTATTTATCATGTTTAACGTCCACACATAAGCTCATGTACTGTCGTATCGGTTCCTCCAAGTCAAAACAAGATGTAGTTGAAGAAACATTTGCTCTCTACTTCATCCACACCACACACTGGGTCCTCTGATCCTACGGTTATATGTACAGTTATACACAGACATTCGGTAACCTGCTTCATTATTCTCAATCCCAAACCCATTCTTCGAACTACGGCCGATTGTCCGCCCTCTGGCTACGAGGTTTTAAACTAAAGGGACCTTGATATTGTCTCAGGTTACCCATAGATGGCGTTCCCTGTGTACCTAACTCAAATATGAACATAAATGACGTCATAAGCAACACAAATCATGGTATAACTACATAGTACAATAACGGTATGAATTAGACAAAAGTTTTTGTTATTAATAAATTAATTATAAGCAGTGAACAACATACAAATATCGTTAAGGAACTTGTCATCCATATTCCTGCTGTGTGACTGAAGAACGAATGGCGGACTGTACAATGGAGTACATTTGTGGGTAAAATGAAACCCTTTCTTCTGTGTGTTTTGTTTTACTTTACCCTAGATATACGTCATCAAAGTAAATATCTTTGTTTCGTCTCCGTCACCACAAATAATTTCAAGCTGTGTTCTGCATATTTTTCCTCGTCATCAAAATGAAGTTATTGACTATTTGGTCATGAAGGCGAGAAATGAAGCTGACACAGCGTTCTGGTAACTTTCCTCATTTAGGAAGATTATTATATTCCCAAACTCATCTTCTCTACAGTGTTGTGAGGTGTGTGTGTGTGTTCACCACCACCAAAGACTTGCTAAGACTGTCAACCTCGTCCACTGTCAACCACCTTTGGTAAATGTCACACAAAACAACAACAACATTATAACTAAATGAACTGGTATCAGTCTCTGCTTTCTCAGGTAAAACAGATAATAATAAAAGTAATATATGCAGTAAATAAATAAACGTAAGACTAAATAAGTGAAGGAGACATGTTAGTGATGACTTGTGACCACTCGTAGCTCTCTCATCCTGACGGGATAAACGGCCTTACAACACAAACATAATGGACAATAACTTCGCACTGAATCTGAAGTAGAAGAAAACAGCAGTTGACTGTGTTAATAACACCCCCCCCCCCACGAAAAAAACTTTCATTAAACGTAAGTTCTGCAAAGTATTGACGTATTTGATTTTAAGGTTTACTTTTTTTTTTACTAAAATCGTAAATTTTACTGAACTCGCAACTATATGAGAATGTAAAAAATTAGGTTCTAAAAGATTCACATCTCACCAGTGTTAACCTTCTTCATATACACACGAAACCATAACCAAGGAACCTCTTTACGAGATGAATTATTACCTGGCTGGGTGATGACTTGGTGAGTTCCTTGGGTCGTATGAGCATTTAGGTGTTTGTGTACAGTACATGGATGTATGTGCATTTTTGCAGGGTTGTACTTGCATTTGTAGCGTTTGTGTGTATGCTTGTGCGTGCTTGGGTGTATGCGAGTGTGTTGTGTGTGCGTGTTTCTCCGTGCGCATGCCGGACAAGAACGTACTGTACTGTACCTTATCACCTGCGTGCGTCACAGAGCCAACAGATAGCCACCGTCCCCATCAGCCTGACGCGGCCATAACTGTGTAAAACCCAATCAAACACCAATAATTATTCCACATCAAGTAGGCACGATTTTTCCATAGTTGAGTTTAAATTGTATTAACCTCATCATCGGTAATTTGGATGATAAACACGGACATGATAGATAGTTGGTACTATTAGAAAAATATAATGGAGTTATATAAACGAGGTCGCGTATGATCAACGTAGAGTGTTGTTGTGAAGTATAGTATTACCCAGGTGGATGTTTACCTGAACGATGACCTACAGTGTTGTTACTGTTAATTGATTTTGTTTTTAATTTGTAATGAATTAGTGATAATTGACAATACTGTGAATGGTGACACTGACGTGCTCTATACTTCTGTACTATGGCTGGTGACACTGAGGTGCTCTATACTTCTGTACAGTGGCTGGTGAAACTGAAGTGCTCTGTTCTTCTGTACTGTGGCTGGTGACACTGAAGTGCTCTATACTTCTGTACTGTGGATGATGACACTGAAGTGCTCTATACTTCTGTACTGTGGCTGGTGACATTGAGGTGCTCTATACTTCTGTACTGTGGCTGGTGACACTGAAGTGCTCTATACTTCTGTACAGTGGCTGGTGACACTGAAGTGCTCTATACGTCTGTACTGTGGCTGGTGACACTGAGGTGCTCTATACTTCTGTACTGTGGATGGTGACACTGAAGTGCTCTATACTTCTGTACTGTGGCTGGTGACACTGAGGTGCTCTATACTTCTGTACTGTGGATGGTGACACTGAAGTGCTCTATATTTCTGTACTGTGAATGGTGACACTGAGGTGCTCTATACTTCTGTACTGTGAATGGTGACACTGAGGTGCTCTATACTTCTGTGCTGTGGATGGTGACACTGAGGTGCTCTATACTTCTGAACTGTAAATGATGACACTGAGGTGCTCTATACTTCTGTACTGTGATGGTGACACTGAGGTGCTCTATACTTCTGTACTGTGGCTGGTGACACTGAGGTGCTCTATACTTCTGTACTGTGGCTGGTGACACTGAGGTGCTCTGTACTTCTGTACTGTGGCTGGTAACACTGAGGTGCTCTATACTTCTGTACTGTGGATGGTAACACTGAGGTGCTCTATACTTCTGTACTGTGGATGGTGACACTGAGGTGCTTTATACTTCTGTACTGTGGCTGGTGACACTGAGGTGCTCTATACTTCTGTGCTGTGGATGGTGACACTGAGGTGCTCTATACTTCTGTACTGTGAATGATGACACTGAGGTGCTCTATACTTCTGTACTGTGAATGGTGACACTGAGGCTGCTCTATACTTCTGTACTGTGGATGGTGACACTGAGGTGCTCTATACTTCTGTACTGTGGATGGTGACACTGAGGTGCTCTATACTTCTGTACTGTGGCTGGTGACACTGAGGTGCTCTATACTTCTGTACTGTGGCAGGTGACACTGAGGTGCTCTATACTTCTGTACTGTGGCTGGTAACACTGAGGTGCTCTATACTTCTGTACTGTGGATGGTAACACTGAGGTGCTCTATACTTCTGTACTGTGGCTGGTGACACTGAGGTGCTCTATACTTCTGTACTGTGGTTGGTGACACTGAGGTGCTCTATACTTCTGTACTGTGGCTGGTAACACTGAGGTGCTCTATACTTCTGTACTGTGGATGGTAACACTGAGGTGCTCTATACTTCTGTACTGTGGCTGGTGACACTGAGGTGCTCTATACTTCTGTACTGTGGATGGTGACACTGAGGTGCTCTATACTTCTGTACTGTGGATGGTAACACTGAGGTGCTCTATGCTTCTGTACTGTGGCTGGTGACACTGAGGTGCTCTATACTTCTTTACTGTGGCTGGTGACACTGAGGTGCTCTATACTTCTGTACTGTGGATGGTAACTCTGAGGTGCTCTATACTTCTGTACTGTGGATGGTAACACTGAGGTGTATACTACTGTGTGACACTGAGGTGCTCTATACTTCTGTACTGTGGCTGGTAACACTGAGGTGCTCTATACTTCTGTACTGTGGATGGTAACACTGAGGTGCTCTATACTTCTGTACTGTGGCTGGTGACACTGAGGTGCTCTATGGGGCTGGTGACACTGAGGTGCTCTATACTTTTGTACTGTGGATGGTGCCACTGAGGTGCTCTATGGGGCTGGTGACACTGAGGTGCTGTATACTTCTGTACTGTGGCTGGTGACACTGAGGTGCTCTATACTTCTGTACTGTGGATGGTGACACTGAGGTGCTCTATGGGGCAGGTGACACTGAGGTGCTGTATGCTTCTGTACTGTGGCTGGTGACACTGAGGTGCTCTATACTTCTGTACTGTGGATGGTGACACTGAGGTGCTCTATGGGGCTGGTGACACTGAGGTGCTCTATACTTCTGTACTGTGGATGGTGACACTAAGGTGCTCTATACTTCTGTACTGTGGCTGGTGACACTGAGGTGCTCTATACTTCTGTACTGTGGCTGGTGACACTCTTTCCTCTAATTTATCTCACACGTGGTAATAATAATTTATCACTGGATTAGTGTCAGGGTTTATTTGTCACCTGTTGTGTCTAGGTACAGCACGTTGCCATTTTATATTGTTTTAGAGGGTATCATTATTTGCTCAATAGCTAAAATAAGTCCTGTTATAAGTATTGTCATATATATATAAAGATTCATAGGAGAGCAGACAGCTATTGTAGGTGACGACAATACTTACAACAATAGCCAACAATATTATGGCGTTATCATATTGGTAGGATCACATGTAAGCTATTATTATGCAGCAGCGTCACCTACAAACAACACTAATTGGTGTTCCATCTGGGCAGGATCGAGGGGACAGGTAATGGACGAGTTGATGGTTCTGGCTAAACACAACCAATACACTCTGCCACGTTCGTAGATTGATACGCTATATACAATTTGTAATAAAAATTTAAAAACTCATCGCTGCAGTCGGAGGTAGTGGAAAGGATGGCCTCTTCAGACCCCAAATGCCACGTTCAGATAAGTTTTAAGGGTGTTTTTTTTATGGTCTAAGTCATGGACATTTCCTAAGTGAATAAATGTGCCGTGAAGAGCAGTTTCAAACATAGGTCGGATGGATATATGAGCGGGAGGGGTTGGGTGGAATGGGACTGTCCGGTATGGTCCAATAGACCCGCAGCAGCTTCCCACATTCTTATATTCTTTGGGATATCAAAAACTCCCATGTTCACACCAGCTCAGCTGTCGATGTATTCTTACCTGGTAGACTTTCTTTTTTTCAGTGCATTTACAGAGTATATCAGTACTAGATGGAGATACGAGTAAATTTAGAAGTAATGACATTGTCTGGACTTTGTTTTGAGAATGCCTGGTGCTAGGTAAACATGACAACATAGTGCTGTTATCGTTTTGATGATTCACTAATGAACCACTGGGATATATCATCATTTATATTAATTAATGGGTAAAATTTAGTGTAACTACCATATGTAATTTGATGTTTAGATTCGAGATAGGCTATATTGGGTAAATTTTAAGTTTTGGTCATCCCTGTACTTTGACATGCAGACTGTTTTTTCTGATGGTTTGCGATGTGTTATGAACGATTTAGACCTTCATTTCTATCGGAAATCACCAGTTTTGAGTTGCTACCCCCCCCCCCCTTACCGATGTATGTTAAGCTAACCTTATAACTCATCATACTCTAACCTAACCTAACATATGATCTGTATTTTCTTATGCGATCGAAAAATGTTTTGCGACAGAAATCCTGTAGAGATAATGTGCATTATTGTTTAAAGTACTTTATCCCATAGTTAGAATCTTAAGGTCACCCAGATGACCAAAATCAAAATAATACCAATATTGTTTGGAATGTTTTTACTATGAAATTTGTTGTATGGGCAGCTAATATCCATTGAATTAGTTTGTGCTTAGAAATATTTATATATTCTAAATAGTATTTCTGCGTTGCACAATAATGCACAATTAATTTTTGAATAATATTTATTTACTGAGCCGATCACCCGAGAAGGTTGGACAGGTGGCTGCCTCCTGGGAAGCTCTCCCCAACCAGTGACGTCACAACCAATCACAGAGCTTTTCGCAGTCACATGACTTTTTAGCAACTTTAACCCTTATTTTTTGTTTACACTTTTTGGCCTAATTTATTAAAAAATATCATTACCATAGTGAATTTAAGCGTTTTCTTTACCCATTGACCTGCCATCTTAGGAAAAAATCCCGACCGTCAACTCGTTCATTGTCAGGAGATTAATGACTATGACTATTGGCCAGTTGATTGTTGATTCATTGTTCCCAGGCGAGATCCATAAACACTCAGGTACTTATCTAATTATGAGCGATAGGGCATTATGACTTTCAGTTTCTCGGTGAGTATGTGCGCGCGCGCGTGCGTGCGTGCGTGCGTGCGTGCGTGCGTGCGTGCGTATGTGTGTGTGTGTGTGTGTGTGTGTGTGTGTGTGCGCGCGCGCGCGCGCGCGCGTGGCGGACTTCTTCTCAATACTTGACACGGTCACAACTTCCTGTTCTTCGCCGTTCATATTAACATTGAGGCAGACCAAGAAAGAACCTTGTTGTTATTATGATTTACTCCCTTACCTTCAGCACACTTCATCACACAACTTAGTAGTATATCCATCTCTGTGACTCAGCCGCTGGAATCACATTATCTTCACACATAATCCACCACTACCTCACTATAACCCACTACTCAGCTCACCTCATTGTGTTTACTTATCCCTAAACTCTTTATGTTTCCGTAGTGATGTTACTCGACTACCGACACATTTTTTTTACTTATTCATTTACTCTTAACACCATTTACTCTGTTATCAACACTTCCCTCCTTATCAACACCTTCGATGGTATTCACGCTTCCCAGTACACAACACCCACGTGGCTAGTATACTGTGTAGCCTTTTGTGAAGTAGTCTATAGACCTCAGTTCTCTAAATCTTAAAGTGTGGTAAACGATGTCTTCTTATCGATTAATGTAAGGCCCATACGGCGTTATTCTTCTCCTTACATTTTGTTCTATATTTAGTTGTATAATATCTTACACATACTAGGTCACAGTCATGCAAAATATATGCCTACGGGAAGCAAATAAATAAATAAATTAATTAAAATCTTTTGGAAAATTCGAGACCCCCAAAAAAATCGTAGTTTTTTTTTACCATTATTCAGTAGAACAATGTAATTATTTTATTCAATCAAATGTATCACTTACATTTTTTTCTCTTCAGTCATATTAAAGTGCTGGTTCCTCTCCACCCTCTCCCGTCTCACTCAACACACACACACACACACACACACACACACACACCCACACACCTCCTGATACTCCAGCTTTCAGTTTCTATTACGTTTTAATTGTAAAATATTCTATTCCACATCCACTCCGTTTTCTCCTGACCTTTATCGACACTTAGTATATGACAAAATAAAGTAAGTAAAGCGATATAATGTAAGTTAAATATAATACTTTAGTTGACATAAGTACCTGTTTAATGTGAGATTATTCAAACTGTGGATCAATAAGCAAAAGAAAGTGTGAAAACGTGAAAGTGGGTCCTATGGGCATGACTTTCTGTTAGTTAGGGTAAAACGATACATATTTCAGCCATTCGACAATACTAGTTAAGTAGTCTGGAGACATTGTACAGTAGGGAATATTTAGGAACCTTACAATATGCAAGCAGAAACAAATATACAGGACACTTTTAGGACGGACAAAGACTCGGTACAAGTTAGCTAGAGCCCAGGGAGGTGATACGAGTGTTTAATGACCTTATCTGATATCCCTGTGATCTCAGGTCTTGTGTAACATCATTGTGATAACACTACGAGGGAATGTCGGTAAAAGTTTGCAGCTAACTGAAGTGAAGTTGTGAGATAAATTTCGACTTAGGTGCTGTCATCACTACACAGACAGCATCTGTGGTGGACGTTACCAGCAACAGTATCGAAGTGGATCATTAACGAAGGGAAATATTTGTTTGTGGACTCATAAGAGGAACTTAAAAGGTGGGACTCATTACCGACAGGAATCATCATCGCATGGATCAAAGAGTCGCATGTCTTGCTCGTGGACGATACAATTTAGAGTCGTCACCAAGAACTCTAATCATTACATGAGGGCTTCCTCACGTCTCACCTCCACCTCCAGTTTGTAATGATCTTCCTTCAAGAGTTAACTTGTTTTTACCTGTGTCATGGCATCTTAGGCTTGGGCCAGTCTTCTGGTAACGTGATTTGTTACTCCACTGAGATTTCACAAACAAGAGAACACAATTATTAATTGTTTGTCATTAGAAATCGTGGGAACGGAGATGATGCTGACGCAGTGGTTCTATCATTGGTCCTCGTACACTCGTGTTCATATACTGTAAACTGTGGCTGTAGCTACAGGGTGGGCGAAAGGTCGTTACATCCCAAAGGCATCAGGGATCCAGGATGTCTATGTAAGCATCCTCGTTTCCACAGCATGGGGTGATATGCCGCCAGGTCCTGTGTAACACATTTCAAGGCGTTTGTGGTGTGATTGTTGCAAATGCTGAGGTCGAGGCTCCTTGTAGGCCACATTAATAGTGCTGGAGGGGTCGCAAACCCATGATCTCTTTGGAATTGTCTCATCTAGAAAGTCCCAAACTGTTAGTGAATAATAGTCAAGGTTCCATTCTGCTGCAGCCGTGCATCATGTCTTACGCCAAATTCAAGTTTTGATATGAACTTGTTCTGAGATATGTTCAGAAAAGAAGCTGGATTGACAATGTCACAATAAAGTATGGATCACCCACTTAGCAAGACACACTAATGATCTCTCCAACACACAACACACACTCCTGGTCTCTCCAACACACAACACACACTCCTGGTCTCTCCAACACACAACACATACTCCTGGTCTCTCCAACACACAATACATACTCCTGGTCTTTCCAACACACAACACATACTCCTGGTCTCTCCAACACACAACACACACTCCTGGTCTCTCCAACACACAACACACTCCTGGTCTCTCCAACACACAACACATACTCCTGGTCTCTC
>NW_024725109.1:0-40085 GCF_018991925.1 Homarus americanus | reverse complement strand
GATAGCCTCTTCTGCCGCTGGGTGAAACGCCTCGACCAATTGGTGGTGGAGGGTTGTCTCATCCGCGGGTGCTGCGCCGGCCGGCTGTGATTTTTCGCGCCACTTAGCCAGGTGTTTCTTGAAGAGTCCCCAGTCTGCCTTTTGAGTGTTGTATCTCCATCTCGGGGGGGGTGGAGTGGGGAGTTTGTTCACCTTGAGCGTTGTTAGGGTGGCGAAGTGGTCACTGGTCAGCGTGGGGTGTATCTGCCAGGAGGCCGAAGGCTGTAGTGCGCTGGAGACGAAGGTTAGATCTAGCCTTCCTCCCCTAGTGTGGGTGGGCTCTCCGGTGTTCAGGAGGCAGATCTCGGGTGTATCTTGAAAGGTGGTGTATAGGTGTAGGCCGTCTTCATTTGTGGGGCTTGCCGAGCTTAGGAAGGGATGATGTGCGTTGAAATCCCCTCCTATGAGTGTGGCGTGGTCGGCGGCCGAAGCAAATAGTTGAGTAACCTCCAGTGAGCCCCTTGGGTTCTTGTAGATGTTGTGAACAGTTAATTCCCGTTCTAGGAGGGTTACTTTGACGGCCTGTGTCTCGATGTTTTCCCCACATGGAAATTGCTGCGTGACATCGGCGGAGGGTATGCTTGACTTGACCAAGATCATACATCCTCTTGTTGACGCCTGCGTGAAATGCCTCCTGTATGTCCTGTAACCGCTGAATTTGAAACAGTGGTGTTCTTGTAGAAGTGTTTCTTGTAGGAGTATGATGTCAAGCTTGTCCTTGGCTGCTGCTTCTTGTAGGAGGTGTTTCTTGTTTTTGATGCCCTGAGCATTCCATGTTAGGATGTTCAGGGTGCTGATGTTTTCCACCACTATTTCATCGGGGACTTCTGGTGGTCCTCGATGGAGATGTCCAAGTTCGATTCCAACTGGATCAGGTTCATATCTTCTTGTTCTGTGGTTTTTGCCTTCTGGACCGTGGTTCGGTTCAGGGGAGTTGAAACGTCCAATTTCTTTCTGGGAGCTGTCGGTATCTTGGGTTCTCTGGTGGCCTTCTTCGGTGTAGAGTGTACCTCGGCTGTCACTCGTGTGAGGACCGGCGTGGCTTCCTCCACTGAGGTGGCTGGAGCTGTGACGACTTGCCCGAGGACGCTCCCCATGAGTATTTGGAGCTGTGTGGGTTGGATCTTGTGGCCCAGTAGTCCGGCTAGGCCCTCCGCGAAGGTTGTCAGTACCTTGGCTAGGTCTGATATGTGTATCATTCCTTCTGGTGCCTTGGTGTGTGCTTGTTTTGTCTTTTTCGTGGTTGTCGTTGTCTGCTGCTTGGGTGGCTGAGGTGTGGCCGTAGTGAGGCCAGGAAACTGGGCTGCACTTTGGGTGTTGACCGGCTGAGGAGGTTGGCTTTGTTGTTTTTGCCTTTGGGTTCCCCACACGAAGGTACTTGGTGGGGCTGGTGTGCAGGCGGTGGGAGCCGGTCTTGCTGCTGGTCGGTTTGCCTGGACCCTCTTTGTCCTCTCGGAGCATCCAGGATTCCAGGCGTGGTGTTTGCCCCCGCAATTGGCACACTTGGGGGCAATTTTTTCCCCATTTTTCAACTTGTTGAGGCAGGAGTGTGTGCCGTGCTTCTGTGCGCAGACTGCGCAGATTTCCTTGTACGTGCACCTTGTCTGATGGTGCCCGTATTTCTGGCATCTGAAGCACCACAGGGGCTCTGGGACGAAGGGCCTCACTTCGTAGATCCCCCAGGTTTTGAGGCCTATGGTGCTGGGGGGTGAGCCGTAGTGCGTTATGAGCACTTGTTTGGTGGTGGCCGTCTTGTCGGACAGGGGAGAGTATCTCTCGGCTTTTAAGATCTTCGGGTGGTTCTCCAGGGGTTCGAGAGGTAGTTCCTTTGGGTACCGGAGGACTAACGACTTCATCAGTTTCTGGGCGGGGTCTAGCTTGGTTGATGCAACGGTGGTGGTGTTTTGCAGGTAAGTGTCGAGGGTGGTGGCGGAGTCCTTGTCTTTGGGGTGAATAATCATCTCCCCCTTTAGGTTGGGCCGCACTGAGAACTTGGCCAGTGGATTTTGCTTTTCTATCTCTGTGATGGCGGCATATGTGGTTTTGGTGTCCGTTTTCGTGATCCGGAATTTTGGCAGTGTCGTTGGAGGTGAGCTGGTGGTGGTGATGGGTGCCTTGGGGGCTGCTTGACGGCAATCGTTTCCCGAAAAGGCACGTCGGCGTTTCTTATTTTCTACCTTCGTCCAGTTGTCCTCAGTAGCGGTAGCAGTGGTGGTGGTGGTGGAGGTGGTGGTGGTGGTGGAGTTGTTGGAGGTGGTGGCAGAGTTCCTACTTTTCAGGGCTTCGTTGAAGGCGCGTAACTGGTCTGCTTTCTCTGTGCGAAGCCTGTCGTGGTTCGGGTCGTCAGGTTAACTGAGTTTAGTGAGGATCATGATTAGAATACCTTTCGCAAGGGATTATTGTTCTGATATTGTTATTGTTGTTGTTTTTTTTTTTCGATCCTATTCCGGTTGAGTAAACAGCAAAGGAATTACAGCACTCCCCACTAGCTGGTGGTCGTAGAGTGGTTCCTGAGCTTCTCTCACGGAGCCCCGATTGGGGAAGCCTACTTCCTAGTGTATGTGACTGCTCACTTATAGACGTGAGCTAAGTGTGCCTATTTGGGAAGGATAAGGATTGCGACCCTCTTTCCAGGTGGACCCGCACGATCACGGTTTTCCTGGAAAGACTCGGCTGGGGAGGGTTTTGCTCCGACCCCCTTTCGTGTTCACAATCTCCTGGGAGGTGGAGCAGTCTGGGGACCGCAAGGACAGATACTTTTGGTGCGGTTCATTGAGCAAAAAATGGTAGGCTCAAACCACGCCGGGAATATCGCGCTATAACTGCTCTCCAGCTGGAGTGTGGGTCACTCACACCACCAGTGGGGAGGGCAAGCTAATGCTCGATAAACCGAGAACGCTCGTGAGTTGTTGTGGACGATGACAGTCGTGGGTGGTCCGGTCCGGGAAGATGGCCAACAATGGTACAAGGGAGAGGGCGGTCTTCAGAGTTCCGGGTCCAGCAGGAGGTCTTGTTGAGAGGTCTTCTTCGTTCAGGAGCGATGCGATGAGTGGGCGGCCCGGCAGGCGGGCGGGCTTATATACAGACATTCTCCACCTCAGTGGCCACCTCATTGGCCACGAGTGCCGCATGCGTCATCCGCAAGCTACGCCCCACCTCCAAGAGGGAGGGACGGCCTTGGATGAACGATACTACCGCTGCGTCCACAGCACGCCACCTACTCCCACCAAACCGTGGGCGAAGCCACACCAGGACCACCTGTAGTAGCAACCACAACAACATGACTGGACGAGGCAAAGGAGGCAAGGGACTTGGAAAGGGTGGCGCCAAGCGTCATCGTAAGGTGCTTCGTGACAACATCCAGGGTATCACCAAGCCCGCCATTCGTCGTCTAGCTCGGCGTGGAGGTGTTAAACGTATATCCGGCCTCATCTACGAGGAGACCCGCGGCGTCCTCAAGGTGTTTCTGGAGAGCGTCATCCGTGACGCCGTCACCTACACCGAGCACGCAAAAAGGAAGACCGTCACCGCCATGGATATGGTGTATGCCCTGAAACGGCAAGGCCGCACCCTTTATGGTTTTGGTGGTTAATCAACCTGATGGACGGGCGCACACCACCACCACCACCACCACCACCACGACAAACAAATATACGGACCTAATTTTAGGTCCACATTTAAATCGCTAAAGAGTTGGTTAGACACTGAGTAAATCGTGGAAAATATATCCAATAACATGATCCTCTCTAATTCTGGACTTGTGGTATGAGTATAGGTTGTGTGTGAACGTGTTGGAACCACTTCCTAATAATTGTCAGTCAGTCAGTCAACATTCTCCTAACCTCCAGGAACCTCACCTAACTTCCTGTAGCGTCACCGAACCTCACGAAATGTAACCCAATGTAGTTTATAATCTATCCTAACATGACATAACATAACCACGCACTATATTACTTCGGTAAGAGTAATGAGTTTTAATACGCAAAGTTGCAGTTATCATTCATTCATACATACATACATACATACATAACATGCTAGTGGCAGGGGGGATTGAAGTGAATTTTAGGAGGATAGAATAGGTGCAGTGGCTAAACAGCGCTTGCGTGAGGGACTTTAAGCAGCAACTCGCCTGGAAGCGGCAGGATAGAGTCAGGTCAAGCGTCCGGTGCATGTTGGGTTCCGCCATGGTTTCTCAGTGTTTGGTCGGCTTGATTGTGTGTGTGTTGTTTTCTTGTTTGGAGGAAATGTCTTGGTATTCTTCTTCTTAGCTTGAAGTTGATTTTCTTCTAACTCTTCTCCTCTTGTTGTTCGTCTTCCTCGTGTCTGCTATCATTCTGTAAAGACTCTCTATATGTATGTAGGTATGAGTGAGTAACAGTTGCCGGTTACAGTGATACTTCATATTCGATGGTGTTGTACTGTATGGCTTCGGTATTTCTTAATATACAAACGGCACCGTTAGGGGATTGAGGTATTTAAAAACCAGCCTACATTACTTATATATAGACATAAATAATGTGGCTTGGACAATAATGACGACTACTCTCTCCTACCTTCCCCAAACAAGGGCTTTTCGAAAGTATACATTGGACACAAATGACTTAGTACATCATACATTGGTGGTTTAACAAAAGCCCTCATTAGAGAAAGGTGAAGGAGCACACAGTGAACATACAGATTAATGTTTGCACGCGTAGATCATGTAAGGTGAGGTGTTGAACACCAGACACGTAGTGTAGTAACTCCCTCACAGATGGCGTTATGAGGGGCCTGATGATGTAGCAGTTACCTCACAGATGGTGTTATGAGGAACTTCACATGATGCTGTAGCAAAACATTCACTACGTGGTGTCGTAGCATCTTGGGGACACCACGTGGTCGACATGACTCACTCATTCAAGTGGGTGAGGTGTGGTCCCAGGCCTCTCTATCGTGGAGTCTCAGGGGAAGTATAACTGCGTACCTGGGACCTCACTGTGTGAAGGTGGTTAGCTAGCTTGGGTAAGACTCAACTGCCGAGTTGTTTTTCACTGAGTTAAGCACTGTTCACCACTATTCATCACTGGTTCCATTCCTTTGCCAAATGAGATAGTACCTTATGGCAAGAACTTGTTGATAGTCCGGTGGGGAGGAGGGTTCAGGGGAGTGAGTTGGTATGGGCCAACATATAAATAATAAGAAGAATAATTAACGGTTTATTGAAAGAGCTTGGCAGCCAGAAGGCTGAAAATATACAGTTACATATTTGGGGAATGGGTTACGAATTACAAATAATATACAAGTAACATGAGTGACACAAATAAGACATATAATAACTAGCTGGGGAAAAGCTCAAACTACAGTTCATTTCAACATAGTGACAGTGCAAGGAGTAGTGTTTACTGGGAGTGAGTACACTGATTTATTACAAGTTATCGATAATTTTTACAATGGTTGGGACTGGGCTGTTCTTAGAGCGATCAGTTCGTGCACGTATGGGCTGGATGCGGTTGTGGTGTCGAAGAGCAATTCTCGGACTAGGGATCTCAGATGGTAGTAGGAGCCGGTGTAGAAGCTTCTTACCAAATTGGCAGATGAGGTCGTGGTGATGGTCAGTGAGAGTCTAAAGGGTCGGTCAGTGTGTTGAGCGCTTCTTGATATGTGGAGTAGGAAGGGGAGAGAATAATCTTGCATGGCCTCTTTTGCACTTTTTCTAGGTGTTTACGTTGTGTGGCATTTAGGGAGGAAGACCAGGTGAGCTTGGGAAGTATGAATGTTGTGTAAACACTGAGGAGCTCGTGTGCAGGAACACCGAGGGACTTGAGTCGGCGTAGGAGGTGGAGACGGAAACTGGAGGATTTGATAACTTCACTGACGTGTGGTTTCTAATTTAGTTTGTTGTCTATATGTATGTGTGTGTGTGTGTGTATATACTACTGTACTTTTTAGATCCTCCTACGCAACCTAACCTATTATAGTTAAGTATATTAGGCTATACACTATTTTGTTAGTATGTGTTATAAAATGAAATTGCATGTTATTATTATTAATATTATTATTATTAATATTATTATTATTATTATTATTAGTAGTAGTATTATTATTATTATTATTGTTATTATTATTACATGCTAATATAATACAAAGTTGCCCGCCAGATTTCCTCAGAGATGGGAGGAGCACATTGGCGGCGGTGTTGTTTATACTCCGCCCGATTACTGATTCCTATTCACCGAGCCAGAGCTGGCGGGCGGCGGGTTATGTGCCACGTTTTGTTTCCCATTGGGCGTACCGCTCAGCTGGGGAGTAGGAGATTTCATAAAAAGAAAGTTTGAGTGGAGAGCACACCTTTTCCTTCACATACAGTTATCTTAGACCATCTACTAGTATAATAGTTTGCACAAAAATACTCTACACTCTTTCTAGGTTATTGTTATGTTGTTTTTTTTTTTTTTGACTTCTCATCAGATTGTGCATTCAACTAATATACACTATTAGTGTGTTTATTATTATGTTTTATAGTATTATTTCGTATAATATTGGGTAACACAATTATAGTCACTAATATACACTATTAGTGTGTTTATTATTATGTTTTATAGTATTATTTCGTATAATATTGGGTAACACAATTATAGTCACTAGTATAGTTTATTATTGGGGTTTATAGCAGTTTGTGGTCTAATAGTATCATGCTTTATGAGTGGTGTTCTATGTAGTGATGATTAGGCAATAAAATATGCTTTGGGTGTTTATAGCAGTTTTTGTGGTCTACTAGTATCATGCTTTATGGGTGGTGTTCTATGTAGTGATGATTAGGCCATAAAATATGCTTTTGGTTTATTGCTAACAAAATATACTTTGCTCTACCGCTGTCGTGCAAAACATGGTGAAACTTACATACACCGTTAATAAAGTATTCATGGAAGAAGAAGAAGAAGAAGAAGAAGAAGAAGAAGAAGAAGAAGAAGAAGAAGAAGAAGAAGAAGAAGAAGTACGAGGAAGAATTGTGGAGGGAATGAACAGTGAGACAATGTAAAGCCTCCGGGATGGCGGCAGCGTTTCTGTTATTAATATATAATAAGACAATAGGAAAATATGTTGTTGTCTCTACCTGTATTATTACCTTTGCGATAGCATGGTTCAATTTTGGGAGGACAGAGGAAGGAGCAGGAGGTTAGGAAGGGAGAGATAGTGTCTGTGATCCTCGGGTCACCACTCCTCGGATTGTGTCAGTTCAAGTTTAGAAGCTCCAACAACTTTCCCTGAATACGAATTCGCAACCTTTCGATTTACAACAGGTACCTACTTACTGCTACAGTAGGTGAACAGGGACCAAGGGGGCTAGGAATAGTGTCCAAACAACTTGCTCCTGCCTGCCTGTGTGATGTAGTCGTGGCCACAATTAGGTTAGGATACAGACACCTCTGGCAAGTTAGTAACGCTGTACCCATACCGGAACACTCAGCATGTAAACTTTGTGATACACCTTTAAAGCACTATATTATTGAATGTGACACTGTCAAAGACTTCAGGCCACCTCACTTATTGTATCTTGAACTATGTCATTACTTCATTGAGGACATTACATTCTTGCTGTTTATCCCAAATTGGCTAGCTAGCCCACACTGATTAGTCTACAATTACAATATGACTCCAATGTATGCTGCTGGTAAATGTGTACTGTCAATGAACCAGACTGAAAATAAGGTCGCCTCCCTTGCTGCTGCTGCTGCTGCTAAAGCTGCTTCTTGCGCCCTTCTAAGTCCCGTTTAAGTCCCCCACCCCAGGCCCCCGCAGTACCCCTTCACATCTACACCATTCTAAAACATTTTCACTCAATTTCCACATTACTATGCTAATTACACGTAAAATAGAGTGTTATCCTGCAAAACGTTGATGTCGTATATTTCTCTCTTTAAGTGATATCCTGTGGCTCCGAAAGGAGCCTGTTTGGTTAGGTTGTCTTGTGTGAACGAACCTTGGGTTCTTATTTCTTCTCTGTCTTCTTGGGGAGGAGCACAGCTTGGATGTTAGGAAGGACACCCCCTTGGGCAATGGTGACTCCAGACAGGAGCTTGTTCAGCTCCTCGTCATTGCGAATGGCAAGCTGAAGATGACGTGGGATAATGCGGGTCTTCTTGTTGTCGCGGGCGGCGTTACCGGCCAGCTCGAGCACTTCTGCTGCCAGGTACTCCATGACGTCTGCAAGGTACACAGGGGCACCTGCACCAACGCGCTCAGCATAGTTGCCCTTACGCAAGAGACGGTGGATTCTACCCACGGGGAACTGGAGTCCGGCCCTGCTAGAACGGGACTTTGACTTGCCCTTCACTTTGCCTCCCTTGCCGCGTCCTGACATGTTGCTGCTGCTGCTTTTCGTGATAGGAGTTAAATTTCCGCCCGCCACCTTGGTCTTTTATACCAAGCTCAGGATCAGGCCAGGTGGCCGTCTCGCGGACCCAACCAATGTAAGAGAGCCGTAGCTGCAGCCAGTCTGATCCTGAGCGGCCCGCTCGGTATATAAGGAAAAGTTAGTCGGGCCAGTTTTCAATTCTCTCGCTCCGCGCCACGAGTAACTGTGCCGCCATGCCTCCCAAAACTTCCGGAAAGGCTGCCAAGAAGGCTGGAAAGGCCCAGAAGGCCATTGCCAAGGGTGACAAGAAGAAGAAGCGCAGGAGGAAGGAAAGCTACAGCATCTACATCTACAAGGTACTGAAGCAAGTGCACCCCGACACAGGAGTCTCCTCCAAAGCTATGTCCATCATGAACTCTTTCGTGAACGACATCTTCGAGCGCATCGCTGCCGAAGCTTCCCGCCTGGCGCACTACAACAAACGCTCCACCATTACAAGTCGGGAAATCCAGACAGCTGTCCGACTCTTGCTGCCCGGTGAACTGGCCAAGCATGCCGTGTCTGAGGGCACCAAGGCTGTCACCAAGTACACCTCTTCCAAGTAAGAGGTTACTTGTGCACAACAAACACGCCATCCCACTACTACAACTTAATCGGCTCCATCGGAGCCACAGTTACATGTTAAAGAGACAGTTACCGACAGTGATATATTGAGAGGGAAATAAATAAAAAAAAAATTATAATAATCTGCATTCTCTATTGGCGTAGAAACCGGACTAAATCGAAACATAATAAATAAATAAATAAATTCTGCGTGGAGTACTTTTACACCCACTGCAAAGTGACATACATGGAGTGTGTTTGGGCTTCATTTCATGTTTGCAGCACGCCTAATTCATGTAAACAAATTTATTTTATTTTATTGTATTTTATTGTATTTTCTTTTATTTTATTTATTTATTTACTTACTTATTCTTTATACATTTATTTGTTACTAGCTCTTGTTTGTTGCACCCACCCACCTCCCGAATTGATGACCTACTATACATTCGTGCCTGCACGAATGTTACCAACTTACCGTTAGGCGATTTGGGTAACCGAAATTAACGCTCTCCTACCACCAACCATTTCGATTGTCATGAAAATTATCTTCAGAACAGTTCTTTGGCCCTGAGAAGGGCCGAGTTATAGATGTCTGGTAGGTTTTGTTGTGCTTTTTGTTTTTCCCCAAGGAAGAGGACTTAAGCACGCTCTCCGCGGATGCGCCGGGCCAGCTGGATGTCCTTGGGCATGATGGTAACGCGCTTGGCGTGAATGGCACACAGGTTGGTGTCCTCGAAAAGACCCACCAGGTAAGCCTCAGAGGCTTCCTGCAGAGCCATGACGGCAGACGACTGGAAGCGCAGGTCAGTCTTGAAATCCTGGGCGATCTCACGCACCAGGCGCTGGAAGGGCAGCTTCCTGATGAGTAGCTCTGTGCTCTTCTGGTAACGACGGATCTCACGAAGGGCGACGGTTCCGGGCCTGTAACGATGGGGCTTCTTGACACCACCGGTGGCTGGGGCGGACTTGCGAGCTGCCTTGGTGGCAAGCTGCTTCCGTGGAGCCTTGCCTCCAGTGGACTTGCGGGCAGTCTGTTTAGTACGGGCCATCTCGACGACGAAATAGTCAATACGGGCGGCCCGGCAGGCGGGCGGGCTTATATACAGACATTCTCCACCTCAGTGGCCACCTCATTGGCCACGAGTGCCGCATGCGTCATCCGCAAGCTACGCCCCACCTCCAAGAGGGAGGGACGGCCTTGGATGAACGATACTACCGCTGCGTCCACAGCACGCCACCTACTCCCACCAAACCGTGGGCGAAGCCACACCAGGACCACCTGTAGTAGCAACCACAACAACATGACTGGACGAGGCAAAGGAGGCAAGGGACTTGGAAAGGGTGGCGCCAAGCGTCATCGTAAGGTGCTTCGTGACAACATCCAGGGTATCACCAAGCCCGCCATTCGTCGTCTAGCTCGGCGTGGAGGTGTTAAACGTATATCCGGCCTCATCTACGAGGAGACCCGCGGCGTCCTCAAGGTGTTTCTGGAGAACGTCATCCGTGACGCCGTCACCTACACCGAGCACGCAAAAAGGAAGACCGTCACCGCCATGGATGTGGTGTATGCCCTGAAACGGCAGGGCCGCACCCTTTATGGTTTTGGTGGTTAATCAACCTGATGGACGGGCGCACACCACCACCACCACCACCACCACGACAAACAAATATACGGACCTAATTTTAGGTCCACATTTAAATCGCTAAAGAGTTGGTTAGACACTGAGTAAATCGTTGAAAATATATCCAATAACATGATCCTCTCTAATTCTGGACTTGTGGTATGAGTATAGGTTGTGTGTGAACGTGTTGGAACCACTTCCTAATAATTGTCAGTCAGTCAGTCAACATTCACCTAACCTCCAGGTACCTCACCTAACTTCCTGTAGCGTCACCGAACCTCACGAAATGTAACCCAATGTAGTTTATAATCTATCCTAACATGACATAACATAACCACGCACTATATTACTTCGGTAAGAGTAATGAGTTTTAATACGCAAAGTTGCAGTTATCATTCATTCATACATACATACATACATACATACATAACATGCTAGTGGCAGGGGGGGATTGAAGTGAATTTTAGGAGGATAGAATAGGTGCAGTGGCTAAACAGCGCTTGCGTGAGGGACTTTAAGCAGCAACTCGCCTGGATGCGGCAGGATAGAGTCAGGTCAAGCGTCCGGTGCATGTTGGGTTCCGCCATGGTTTCTCAGTGTTTGGTCGGCTTGATTGTGTGTGTTGTTTTCTTGTTTGGAGGAAATGTCTTGGTATTCTTCTTCTTAGCTTGAAGTTGATTTTCTTCTAACTCTTCTCCTCTTGTTGTTCGTCTTCCTCGTGTCTGCTATCATTCTGTAAAGACTCTATATATGTATGTAGGTATGAGTGAGTAACAGTTGCCGGTTACAGTGATACTTCATATTCGCTGGTGTTGTACTGTATGGCTTCGGTATTTCTTAATATACAAACGGCACCGTTAGGGGATTGAGGTATTTAAAAACCAGCCTACATTACTTATATATAGACATAAATAATGTGGCTTGGACAATAATGACGACTACTCTCTCCTACCTTCCCCAAACAAGGGCTTTTCGAAAGTATACATTGGACACAAATGACTTAGTACATCATACATTGGTGGTTTAACAAAAGCCCTCATTAGAGAAAGGTGAAGGAGCACACAGTGAACATACAGATTGATGTTTGCACGCGTAGATAATGTAAGGTGAGATGTTAAACACCAGACACGTAGTGTAGTAACTCCCTCACAGATGGCGTTATGAGGGGCCTGATGATGTAGCAGTTACCTCACAGATGGTGTTATGAGGAACTTCACATGATGATGCTGTAGCAAAACATTCACTACGTGGTGTCGTAGCATCTTGGGGACACCACGTGGTCGACATGACTCACTCATTCAAGTGGGTGAGGTGTGGTCCCAGGCCTCTCTATCGTGGAGTCTCAGGGGAAGTATAACTGGGTACCTGGGACCTCACTGTGTGAAGGTGGTTAGCTAGCTTGGGTAAGACTCAACTGCCGAGTTGTTTTTCACTGAGTTAAGCACTGTTCACCACTATTCATCACTGGTTCCATTCCTTTGCCAAATGAGATAGTACCTTATGGCAAGAACTTGTTGATAGTCCGGTGGGGAGGAGGGTTCAGGGGAGTGAGTTGGTATGGGCCAACATATAAATAATAATAATAATAATAATAATTAACGGTTTATTGAAAGAGCTTGGCAGCCAGAAGGCTGAAAATATACAGTTACATATTTGGGGAATGGGTTACGAATTACAAATAATATACAAGTAACATGAGTGACACAAATAAAACATATAATAACTAGCTGGGGAAAAGCTCAAACTACAGTTCATTTCAACATAGTGACAGTGCAAGGAGTAGTGTTTACTGGGAGTGAGTACACTGATTTATTACAAGTTATCGATAATTTTTACAATGGTTGGGACTGGGCTGTTCTTATAGAGATCAGTTCGTGCACGTATGGGCTGGATGCGGTTGTGGTGTCGAAGAGCAATTCTCGGACTAGGGATCTCAGGTGGTAGTAGGAGCCGGTGTCGGGGATGGTGTAGAAGCTTCTTACCAAATTTGCAGATGAGGTCGTGGTGATGGTCAGTGAGAGTCTAAAGGGTCAGTGTGTTGAGCGCTTCTTGATATGTGGAGTAGGAAGGGTAGAGAATAATCTTGCATGGCCTCTTTTGCACTTTTTCGAGGTGTTTACGTTGTGTGGCATTTAGGGAGGAAGACCAGGTGGAGGAGGCATAGGTGAGCTTGGGAAGTATGAATGTTGTGTAAACACTGAGGAGCTCGTGTGCAGGACCACCGAGGGACTTGAGTCGGCGTAGGAGGTGGAGACGGAAACTGGAGGATTTGATAACTTCACTGACGTGTGGTTTCTAATTTAGTTTGTTGTCTATATGTATGTGTGTGTGTGTGTGTGTGTGTGTGTGTGTGTGTATATACTACTGTACTTTTTAGATCCTCCTACGCAACCTAACCTATTATAGTTAAGTATAGTAGGCTATACACTATTTTGTTAGTATGTGTTATAAAATGAAATTGCATGTTATTATTATTAATATTATTATTATTAATATTATTAGTATTATTATTAGTAGTAGTATTATTATTATTATTATTATTGTTATTATTATTACATGCTAATATAATACTAAGTTGCCCGCCAGATTTCCTCAGAGATGGGAGGAGCACATTGGCGGCGGTGTTGTTTATACTCCGCCCGATTACTGATTCCTATTCACCGAGCCAGAGCTGGCGGGCGGCGTGTTATGTGCCACGTTTTGTTTCCCATTGGGCGTACCGCTCAGCTGGGGAGTAGGAGATTTCATAAAAAGAAAGTTTGAGTGGAGAGCACACCTTTTCCTTCACATACAGTTATCTTAGACCATCTACTAGTATAATAGTTTGCACAAAAATACTCTACACTCTTTCTAGGTTATTGTTATGTTGTTTTTTTTTTTTTGACTTCTCATCAGATTGTGCATTCAACTAATATACACTATTAGTGTGTTTATTATTATGTTTTATAGTATTATTTCGTATAATATTGGGTAACACAATTATAGTCACTAGTATAGTATATTATTGGGGGTTTATAGCAGTTTGTGGTCTAATAGTATCATGCTTTATGAGTGGTGTTCTATGTAGTGATGATTAGGCAATAAAATATGCTTTGGGTGTTTATAGCAGTTTTTGTGGTCTACTAGTATCATGCTTTATGGGTGGTGTTCTATGTAGTGATGATTAGGCCATAAAATATGCTTTTGGTTTATTGCTAACAAAATATACTTTGCTCTACCGCTGTCGTGCAAAACATGGTGAAACTTACATACACCGTTAATAAAGTATTCATGGAAGAAGAAGAAGAAGAAGAAGAAGAAGAAGAAGAAGTACGAGGTAGAATTGTGGAGGGAATGAACAGTGAGACAATGTAAAGCCTCCGGGATGGCGGCAGCGTTTCTGTTATTAATATATAATAAGACAATAGGAAAATATGTTGTTGTCTCTACCTGTATTATTACCTTTGCGATAGCATGGTTCAATTTGGGGAGGACAGAGGAAGGAGCAGGAGGTTAGGAAGGGAGAGATAGTGTCTGTGATCCTCGGGTCACCACTCCTCGGATTGTGTCAGTTCAAGTTTAGAAGCTCCAACAACTTTCCCTGAATACGAATTCGCAACCTTTCGATTTACAACAGGTACCTACTTACTGCTACAGTAGGTGAACAGGGACCAAGGGGGCTAGGAATAGTGTCCAAACAACTTGCTCCTGCCTGCCTGTGTGATGTAGTCGTGGCCACAATTAGGTTAGGATACAGACACATCTGGCAAGTTAGTAACGCTGTACCCATACCGGAACACTCAGCATGTAAACTTTGTGATACACCTTTAAAGCACTATATTATTGAATGTGACACTGTCAAAGACTTCAGGCCACCTCACTTATTGTATCTTGAACTATGTCATTACTTCATTGAGGACATTACATTCTTGCTGTTTATCCCAAATTGGCTAGCTAGCTAGCCCACACTGATTAGTCTACAATTACAATATGACTCCAATGTATGCTGCTGGTAAATGTGTACTGTCAATGAACCAGAGTGAAAATAAGGTCGCCTCCCTGCTGCTGCTGCTGCTGCTTCTTGCGCCCTTCTAAGTCCCGTTTAAGTCCCCCACCCCAGGCCCCCACAACCGCCCTTCACATCTACACCATTCAAAAACAATTTCACTCTATTTCCACAATACTATGCTAATTAGACGTAAAATAGAGTGTTATCCTGCAAAACGTTGATGTCGTATATTTCTCTCTTTAAGTGATATCCTGTGGCTCCGAAAGGAGCCTGTTTGGTTAGGTTGTCTTGTGTGAACGAACCTTGGGTTCTTATTTCTTCTCTGTCTTCTTGGGGAGGAGCACAGCTTGGATGTTAGGAAGGACACCCCCTTGGGCAATGGTGACTCCAGACAGGAGCTTGTTCAGCTCCTCGTCATTGCGAATGGCAAGCTGAAGATGACGCGGGATAATGCGGGTCTTCTTGTTGTCGCGGGCGGCGTTACCGGCCAGCTCGAGCACTTCTGCTGCCAGGTACTCCATGACGGCTGCAAGGTACACAGGTGCACCTGCACCAACACGCTCAGCATAGTTGCCTTTACGCAAGAGACGGTGGATCCTACCCACGGGGAACTGGAGTCCGGCCCTGCTAGAGCGGGACTTTGACTTGCCCTTCACCTTGCCTCCCTTGCCGCGTCCTGACATGTTGCTGCTGCTGCTTTTCGTGATAGGAGTTAAATTTCCGCCCGCCACCTTGGTCTTTTATACCAAGCTCAGGATCAGGCCAGGTGGCCGTCTCGCGGACCCAACCAATGTAAGAGAGCCGTAGCTGCAGCCAGTCTGATCCTGAGCGGCCCGCTCGGTATATAAGGAAAAGTTAGTCGGGCCAGTTTTCAATTCTCTCGCTCCGCGCCACGAGTAACTGTGCCGCCATGCCTCCCAAAACTTCCGGAAAGGCTGCCAAGAAGGCTGGAAAGGCCCAGAAGGCCATTGCCAAGGGTGACAAGAAGAAGAAGCGCAGGAGGAAGGAAAGCTACAGCATCTACATCTACAAGGTACTGAAGCAAGTGCACCCCGACACAGGAGTCTCCTCCAAAGCTATGTCCATCATGAACTCTTTCGTGAACGACATCTTCGAGCGCATCGCTGCCGAGGCTTCCCGCCTGGCGCACTACAACAAACGCTCCACCATTACAAGTCGGGAAATCCAGACAGCTGTCCGACTCTTGCTGCCCGGTGAACTGGCCAAGCATGCCGTGTCTGAGGGCACCAAGGCTGTCACCAAGTACACCTCTTCCAAGTAAGAGGTTACTTGTGCACAACAAACACGCCATCCCACTACTACAACTTAATCGGCTCCATCGGAGCCACAGTTACATGTTAAAGAGACAGTTACCGACAGTGATATATTGAGAGGGAAATAAAAAAAAAAAAAAATTATAATAATCTGCATTCTCTATTGGCGTAGAAACCGGACTAAATCGAAACATAATAAATAAATAAATAAATTCTGCGTGGAGTACTTTTACACCCACTGCAAAGTGACATACATGGAGTGTGTTTGGGCTTCATTTCATGTTTGCAGCACGCCTATTTCATGTAAACAATTTATTTTATTTTATTGTATTTTATTGTATTTTCTTTTATTTTATTTATTTATTTACTTACTTATTCTTTATATATTTATTTGTTACTAGCTCTTGTTTGTTGCACCCACCCACCTCCCGAATTGATGACCTACTATACATTCGTGCCTGCACGAATGTTACCAACTTACCGTTAGGCGATTTGGGTAACCGAAATTAACGCTCTCCTACCACCAACCATTTCGATTGTCATGACAATTATCTTCAGAACAGTTCTTTGGCCCTGAGAAGGGCCGAGTTATAGATGTCTGGTAGGTTTTGTTGTGCTTTTTCTTTTTCCCCAAGGAAGAGGACTTAAGCACGCTCTCCGCGGATGCGCCGGGCCAGCTGGATGTCCTTGGGCATGATGGTAACGCGCTTGGCGTGAATGGCACACAGGTTGGTGTCCTCGAAAAGACCCACCAGGTAAGCCTCAGAGGCTTCCTGCAGAGCCATGACGGCAGACGACTGGAAGCGCAGGTCAGTCTTGAAATCCTGGGCGATCTCACGCACCAGGCGCTGGAAGGGCAGCTTCCTGATGAGTAGCTCTGTGCTCTTCTGGTAACGACGGATCTCACGAAGGGCGACGGTTCCGGGCCTGTAACGATGGGGCTTCTTGACACCACCGGTGGCTGGGGCGGACTTGCGAGCTGCCTTGGTGGCAAGCTGCTTCCGTGGAGCCTTGCCTCCAGTGGACTTGCGGGCAGTCTGTTTAGTACGGGCCATCTCGACGACGAAATAGTAAATACGGGCGGCCTGGTTGTTGTTGTTGTTGTATAGATTGTCGGACCGTAGTCCGACACGGGCCTTTGCCTATAGGCGGCCCGTTTGGTGGTTCCGGCTGGAGCTCCAGGAGCAGCCAGACCGGATTGGGATTGGAGGTGGTCCCACCTGCAGATTGGAGGGATACTGCAGGTTGCAAGTGTGAGCGGACCCCCGATCAGTGGACGCTTACCACCGGCCCCCACTCTTGGACGTGGTCAGCCTCGGAGTGGCGCGCCCCCCGAACTGGGGTCCGCACTTGCTGGGAGAGGATGCTTTCTAAGCTATCTGGGTGGTGGGTATCGTGTGATGACCCGGAGTAGGTGGTGAATGTGGTCTGTGTGGGCCTTTCGGGTTAGAGTGGCCGCTGGTGTTGTGTGTGTTTCTTGGGAGATTTGAGTTCTGTCTCGGAGGCTTTGTGTGACCTCGCAATCGAGGAGATAGTGTTCAAGTGGGTTGGCTGCTGGCTCCTGACAGTAGGTGCATTCCGTGACGTCATTTCCTATCATCTGCCAGGAGCACTTGTACCCTAGTCGTAGTCGGTGAAGGCTGACTTGGGTTTGTCTTGGAGTTTTCTTGTCTGCGAAAGGTGGTTCCCCTTTTGTGGCCGCCAGGTACCATTTGGCTGATTGGGAACCAGCGTTGAGTGCATGAAGGAAGCTCTTTTTGATGTGGAGCTTGGTAGTCTTTCTGAGGTGATTCTTGATCTGTTGCACACTTGCTGGAACTTGGATGTGTACGCTACTGGAACGTGTAGCTGCCTTGGCTGCTTCGTCTGCCACGTCGTTTCCTCCGATCCCTACATGACTGGGAATCCAGTGTAAGACGACTGGTCGGTTTTGGCTTTGGAATTCCTGTAGCTGTGCGAGGATCGAGGTGATGATGTGGACGTTGTCTCTTGGTTGACTGTGTTGCAGCGCTTGCATGGCCGATTTCGAGTCCGTGTGAATTATGACGGACTTGTTGTGTTGTGTTGCAGCGTGTTGTAGGGCCTTTGAGATTGCTACCAGTTCTGTTTGTAGGGTGGAGCAGTCGTTGGAAAGTCTCCATTTGAGGGTCTGACCTTGGGTGTAGAAGGCCGCTCCGGATCTGTGATGTTTTGGGTCCACCGAGCCGTCTGTGAAGTATGATGCTGCATCAGCCGGTGTCTCGGTGGCTATGGCTTGGAGAGTTGTTCTTTTGAGGTCCTCCTTCTGGAGGTTGGCTTTACTATCGCCGAGGTCGGTGAATTTGAGTGTGGCTGGTGGAGGGCTCCATGGTGGAGGAACAGTGTAACCATTGTCTCGTGTGTCTTGGTTATTCTTGACGAGTGTTTCTGCTTGGTGGCAAGCTGCTTCCGTGGAGCCTTGCCTCCAGTGGACTTGCGGGCAGTCTGTTTAGTACGGGCCATCTCGACGACGAAATAGTAAATACGGGCGGCCTGGTTGTTTTGTTGTTGTATAGATTGTCGGACCGTAGTCCGACACGGGCCTTTGCCTATAGGCGGCCCGTTTGGTGGTTCCGGCTGGAGCTCCAGGAGCAGCCAGACCGGATTGGGATTGGAGGTGGTCCCACCTGCAGATTGGAGGGATACTGCAGGTTGCAAGTGTGAGCGGACCCCCGATCAGTGGACGCTTACCACCGGCCCCCACTCTTGGACGTGGTCAGCCTCGGAGTGGCGCGCCCCCCGAACTGGGGTCCGCACTTGCTGGGAGAGGATGCTTTCTAAGCTATCTGGGTGGTGGGTATCGTGTGATGACCCGGAGTAGGTGGTGAATGTGGTCTGTATGGGCCTTTCGGGTTAGAGTGGCCGCTGGTGTTGTGTGTGTTTCTTGGGAGATTTGAGTTCTGTCTCGGAGGCTTTGTGTGACCTCGCAATCGAGGAGATAGTGTTCAAGTGGGTTGGCTGCTGGCTCCTGACAGTAGGTGCATTCCGTGACGTCATTTCCGATCATCTGCCAGGAGCACTTGTACCCTAGTCGTAGTCGGTGAAGGCTGACTTGGGTTTGTCTTGGAGTTTTCTTGTCTGCGAAAGGTGGTTCCCCTTTTGTGGCCGCCAGGTACCATTTGGCTGATTGGGAACCAGCGTTGAGTGCATGAAGGAAGCTCTTTTTGATGTGGAGCTTGGTAGTCTTTCTGAGGTGATTCTTGATCTGTTGCACACTTGCTGGAACTTGGATGTGTACGCTACTGGAACGTGTAGCTGCCTTGGCTGCTTCGTCTGCCACGTCGTTTCCTCCGATCCCTACATGACTGGGAATCCAGTGTAAGACGACTGGTCGGTTTTGGCTTTGGAATTCCTGTAGCTGCGCGAGGATCGAGGTGATGATGTGGACGTTGTCTCTTGGTTGACTGTGTTGCAGCGCTTGCATGGCCGATTTCGAGTCCGTGTGAATTATGACGGACTTGTTGTGTTGTGTTGCAGCGTGTTGTAGGGCCTTTGAGATTGCTACCAGTTCTGTTTGTAGGGTGGAGCAGTCGTTGGAAAGTCTCCATTTGAGGGTCTGACCTTGGGTGTAGAAGGCCGCTCCGGATCTGTGATGTTTTGGGTCCACCGAGCCGTCTGTGAAGTATGATGCTGCATCAGCCGGTGTCTCGGTGGCTATGGCTTGGAGAGATATTTTTTGGAGGTCCTCCTTCTGGAGGTTGGCTTTACTGTCGCCGAGGTCGGTGAATTTGAGTGTGGCTGGTGGAGGGCTCCATGGTGGAGGAACAGTGTAACCATTGTCTCGTGTGTCTTGGTTGTTCTTGACGAGTGTTTCTGCTTGCAGGTGTCGGATGACCTCGCTTGCCTCGTGCGACCAGGTGGCCCCTCGCACTCTGTGGTCGAGGTGGAGGGAGGCACTGATTCGAATCTTGGCAGCTGTGGGCTTGTCTGCTCTGCAGATTTTGGCGAGGAGACCGGCTGTCACCTGCTTGACTCGTACTGCCAGGGGTGGTAGCTCGGTTTCCATTTGCAGATTGCAGATTCTGGTCCACATGGGTGCTCCGAGCATGGTCCTGAGAGCATTGTTTTGAATGACTTCTAGCTTAGCTATTTGGTCTTCTCTCAGTCCAATGAGTGCTGGAGCACTGTAATCTACCAGCGATCTGATGGCGGCTGTGTAGTAGGCTTTGAGCACATGAAGGTTTGCTCCTGCGGATTTGCTGGTGAGCGACCTCATTATATTGTGTCTGCTCTTCGTCCTGTGCCTGAGATACTCGAGTTGCGGCTTGAAGGTGAGTTTCTGGTCAAACCAGATTCCAAGACACTGGTGGGCGTTGGTCCAGACTACCGGCGTGTTTTGTATGGAGAGCAACTTGTCTGGTGTGTCTGTGCAGATGGCCATCGCTTTCGACTTGGCTGGATTTATCTTGAGTCCAAGTCTGTTGCACTCCTCTTCTATAAGTTGGAGTGCGTGTTGCGTGTTGGCTAGTCTGTTCGATCCTCTTACTATGAGCTGTAAGTCGTCTGCATAGCATAGGAGCTTGGCTGTTTGTCTGAAGGGAAGTTTGACTAGATTTTCCATCAGGACATTGAACAGCATTGGACTGAGGATGCCTCCTTGTGGGGTTCCGTTTTCGTGGACCCTGTAGCTTGAGGTTGCTCCCTGAAAGCGTACTCGTGCTTCTCTCTGTGTGAGGTAGTTCTGGATCCACCCCAGCAACCTTCCTTTGACGCCTTTTTTAGCGAGCGTAGTTGTAATGGCCAAAGGATTTGCTAGTTCGAAGGCTTTCTCCAGGTCGAGGAAGACCACCAGAGCTGGTTTGTTGTCCACTGTGCTGAGTATCTCGGCGATGTTGTTGCCTGTGCCGGTGTTCTCGGTGTAAGCAAAGATGTGAGGGTGTGGGCTGCCTACTTTCCACTTGAGTCGGTTGAGAGCCATTCTTTCTCCGGTCTTCGCTATGCAGCTGAGAAGGGAGATGGGCCTCGGCTTGTCTGGTTCTCTGGGCTTCGGAATGGGCTGTATATCTGCCTTCTTCCATTCCGGTGGGAGTCTTTGTGCTGTCCACGAAGCATTGATGGCTTGCAGCAGAGCCTCGTGTCCGGCTGTACCGGCATGAGAGAGCATGGAGTAGGTTATCCTGTCGGCCCCTGGAGCTGTATCCTTGCTTCGTTTTAGCGACTTCTGGAGTTCTTGCTGGTTGAATGGTCTGTCAGTGTCATCTTCACTGTTGCAGGCCTCTTGGATCATCTGGAGTCTGACCTGTCGCAGACGCCGTTGTGTCTCCTCCGCCTGTCTCGGGAGGTTCTTCGTTGCTGCTCGGTCAGAGAACAGTTTTGCAAGTCTCTCGGCTTCCTCTTCTGGGTTGGGATGAGTTGGTGGTGGTGGTGTTGCCTTCCCAGATGCCCTTCGGATCTGGGCCCACATCTTGCCAAGGGTGGTGTGCTCGTTCAGTTCGGAGCACCACTTGAGCCAGCTTGCGTTTTTAATTTCTTCCTTCTCTTCCCTGGTATCCTTGACTATGACTTGCAGGAGATGTCTGTTTGTTGCCGTGGGATGTCTCCTGTAGTTTCTTCGGGCCATGTTCACTCTGTGGTTGAGTTCTTTCACCCTGGGACAGTAGTACCAGTAATCATTGTACTGTCTTGATGTGGGTTTTGTTTTTGGGATAGCCTCTTCTGCCGCTAGGTGAAACGCCTCGACCAATTGGTGGTGGAGGGTTGTCTCATCCGCGGGTGCTGCGCCGGCCGGCTGTGATTTTTCGCGCCACTTAGCCAGGTGTTTCTTGAAGAGTCCCCAGTCTGCCTTTTGAGTGTTGTATCTCCATCTCGGGGGGGGTGGAGTGGGGAGTTTGTTCACCTTCAGCGTTGTTAGGGTGGCGAAGTGGTCACTGGTCAGCGTGGGGTGTATCTGCCAGGAGGCCGAAGGCTGTAGTGCACTGGAGACGAAGGTTAGATCTAGCCTTCCTCCCCTAGTGTGGGTGGGCTCTCCGGTGTTCAGGAGGCAGATCTCGGGTGTATCTTGAAAGGTGGTGTATAGGTGTAGGCCGTCTTCATTTGTGGGGCTTGCCGAGCTTAGGAAGGGATGATGTGCGTTGAAATCCCCTCCTATGAGTGTGGCGTGGTCGGCGGCCGAAGCAAATAATTGAGTAACCTCCAGTGAGCCCCTTGGGTTCTTGTAGATGTTGTGAACAGTTAATTCCCGTTCTTGGAGGGTTACTTTGACGGCCTGTGTCTCGATGTTTTCCCCACATGGAAATTGCTGCGTGACATCGGCGGAGGGTATGCTTGACTTGACCAAGATCATACATCCTCTTGTTGGCGCCTGCGTGAAATGCCTCCTGTATGTCTTGTAACCGCTGAATTTGAAACAGTGGTGTTCTTGTAGAAGTGTTTCTTGTAGGAGTATGATGTCAAGCTTGTCCTTGGCTGCTGCTTCTTGTAGGAGGTGTTTCTTGTTTTTGATGCCCTGAGCATTCCATGTTAGGATGTTCAGGGTGCTGACGTTTTCCACCACTGTTTCATCGGGGACTTCTGGTGGTCCTCGATGGAGATGTCCAAGTTCGATTCCAACTGAATCAGGTCCATGTCTTCGTGTTCTGTGGTTTTTGCCTTCTGGGCCGTGGTTCGGTTCAGGGGAGTTGAAACGTCCAGTTTCTTTCTGGGAGCTGTCGGTATCTTGGGAGCTGTCGGTGTCTTGGGTTCTCTGGTGGCCTTCTTCGGTGTAGAGTGTACCTCGGCTGTTACTCGTGTGCGGACCGGCGTGGCTTCCTCCACTGAGGTGGCTGGAGCTGTGGCGACTTGCCCGAGGACGCTCCCCATGAGTATTTGGAGCTGTGTGGGTTGGATCTTGTGGCCCAGTAGTCCGGCTAGGCCCTCCGCGAAGGTCGTCAGTACATTGGCTAGGTCTGATATGTGTATCATTCCTTCTGGTGCCTTGGTGTGTGCTTCTTTTGTCTTTCTCGTGGTTGTCGTTCTCTGCTGCTTGGGTGGCTGAGGTGTGGCTGTAGTGAGGCCAGGAAACTGGGCTGCACTTTGGGTGTTGACTGGCTGAGGAGGTTGTCTCTGTTGTTTGGGCCTTTGGGTTCCCCACACGAAGGTACTTGGTGGGGCTGGTGTGTAGGCGGTGGGGGCCGGTCTTGCTGCTGGTCGGTTTGCCTGGACCCTCTTTGTTCTCTCGGAGCATCCAGGATTCCAGGCGTGGTGTTTGCCCCCGCAGTTGGCACACTTGGGGGCAATTTTTTCCCCATTCTTCAGCTTGGTGAGGCAGGAGTGTGTGCCGTGCTTCTGTGCGCAGACTGCGCAGATTTCCTTGTACGTGCACCTTGTCTGATGGTGCCCGTACTTCTGGCATCTGAAGCACCGCAGGGGCTCTGGGACGAAGGGCCTCACTTCGTAGATCCCCCAGGTTTTGAGGTCTATGGTGCTGGGGGGTGAGCCGTAGTGCGTTATGAGCACTTGTTTCGTGGTGGCCGTCTTGTCGGACAGGGGAGAGCATCTCTCGGCTTTTAGGATCTTCGGGTGGTTCTCCAGGGGTTCGAGAGGTAGTTCCTTTGGGTACCGGAGGACTACCGACTTCATCAGTTTCTGGGCGGGGTCTAGCTTGGTTGAAGTAATGGTGGTGGTGCTTTGCAGGTAAGTGTCGAGGGTGGTGGCGGAGTTCTTGTCTTTGGGGTGAACGATCATCTCCCCCTTTAGGTTGGGCCGCACTGAGAACTTGGCCAGAGGATTTAGCTTTTCCATCTCTGTGACGGCGGCATATGTTGTTTTTGCGTCCGTTTTCGTGATCCGGAATTTTGGCAGTGTCGTTGGAGGTGAGCTGGTGGTGGTGATGGGTGCCTTTGGGGCTGCTTGACGGCATTCGTTTCCCGAAAAAGCACGTCGGCGTTTCTTGTTTTCTACCTTCGTCCAGTTGTCCTCAGTAGCGGTAGCAGTGGTGGTGGTGGTGGAGGTGGTGGTGGTGGTGGAGTTGTTGGAGGTGGTGGCAGTGTTCCTAGTTTTCAGGGCTTCATTGAAGGCTCGTAACTGGTCTGCTTTCTCTGTGCGAAGCCTGTCGTGGTTCGGGTCGTCAGGTTGGCGGTTCAGGCGGGGATCGCGGTTAGGAGGGCGTACGCGCTCCATAACCGGGCGGGCTTATATACAGACATTCTCCACCTCAGTGGCCACCTCATTGGCCACGAGTGCCGCATGCGTCATCCGCAAGCTACGCCCCACCTCCAAGAGGGAGGGACGGCCTTGGATGAACGATACTACCGCTGCGTCCACAGCACGCCACCTACTCCCACCAAACCGTGGGCGAAGCCACTCATTGGAGCCAGGACCACCACAGAGAGCAGACACGCAGAGCGACGGGGAAGCCGGAGATCAAACGGACATAGCTGATTCGCTAGTTCTGGGACCTCTCCCACCTTCCCACCAACCTTGGAAATCACAAGCACCTGACTCCATTCTCCAACTGACAATTCTGTTGATTCAATCGACACATTGAGCCTCTCCTACAGTATCGGACCTCCCTTAGGAACCCCGAATGCTGCTGAGGGGCTTGGTGTGAAGAAAGAGTCAGCAGTAAGTTTTCAGACCTTTTTCTACCACTCTAACCTTTATCTTCCGTGCCGTGAAAGGACCTATTCCCCTGTCAGTTGACGTACAGGGGAGTATTCGTCTGGAAACGCCCTCTGTCCCCACACCTCGCTAGTGCGTGTTTGTGTGAAGGGCGGGGGGTCAGCACAGCCTGCCGATTCGCCTGGGGACCTCTGTGATAGTGCAGGGCCTCCCCTACGTGAGGGGCGCAGGAAATTAGGGACAATTTGTTAGGGGAGATCTCCATAAATCTCCAATTCCACCAGTCAACATGCCTTCAATTAAACTCAAAGTGGACCGTACCATCCAACAGTGCACAGACCTCGCTTCACTCATTTTCCAGCTGACTTTGATCTTCCAAATACGTTCCTTCACCAATGACGACATTATTAAAATATTTGTACAGAATGACGAAGACGCCGACCTATTCCACTCCCCAGCATTGAACAAAAAACTAAAAGACAATGGCTTAACGGTCCTCAGCTCACCCGAATACCGCGCAAAATGCACCCTCATATGTAGAAAAATCATCCCCCATATCCTTGACAATCCTAACCTATTGACAGAACTCAACACACACAACACCTCCCAAATGACATATGCAGCCCGGATGGGAACTCTCCCCATGTTGAAAATCACTACAGCTACACAAACTGACGCCATCAAATTGAAATCCAACGGAATTAAATTCGGCAATAACATCATCCCCTCACATAACATCGAATTCCAACACTACATCCCAGTCCACCAATGCTACAACTGCTATCAATTTGGACATACCACCAACCGTTGCAGTAACTCACTAACCTGTTCAAAATGTGCCAATCAAGGCCACTCATACAGAAACTGCACTGCCACTGTTACTAGATGCTGCAATTGTAAAGGCCCACACTCTGCCGTCAGCAACAAGTGCCAAATCAGACTCAACAACAGCACAACACCTCTCCCTCCCCGCCTACGCCTACCCTCACCTCCCACTGCACCTCCTCCTCCTCCCCACCACTCACTCCCTACTCCCACGACTCTCTCCACCCGCACTTGCTGGACCAACAACCTGACCGCCCCCCTCCCTTCCCCCGACACTGACGCAAAAATCACCACCATCATACTTCTGGCACATTCCCTAAGCAACGGTAATAGATCACTTTTTCTAAATCTGGTAATTGAGGGTTTGAAGGCTAACGGCCTCCCTACCATAAACATTCCTGACTCCTTCAGAACCGGTCCCGACCTCATCTTCCCCACTGCCCCCATCTCCGACCGTACCAACATGCCCCCCCCACCCCCCAGAGAATCCACTGTCTCCCTCCTCCCCTCCACTTCTGCCATGCCTACACCTGACTTATCTCACCATTCTACCATTACCTCACCCCCCAAAGTAATCAGTCCAAAACATACCAGCCCCTCCACCTCGACCTTGCCTACACCCGACTTCTCCCACTTGACTACGTTGAACTCCCGGACCACGAACACCCAAACCAAACCCGATCCTCCCCTAACACCCCAGACTCCCAAGAATAAAATGGCAGCCCTTCCCCCCACAGAAATAGTGGTCAAGACCCCTAGACCAAAGAGGAAGAACACCTCCCCCCTGTCTCCCTATACACCTGACAGCAAAAAAATTATTCAATACACTCATCCAACCAAATCAATAATCAAAGTAAACCTATACGGCACTACCCCAAAGGAAACAGAAATCAACCCCGACACGAACCTAGCACACTCCCCTCAACCTCCCGACTCCCCCACACACAGTCACGTAACTGCCCTTCCCTCACTTGCATACACAACACTCATACCACCACCACGCTCACAGTCACTCGACAATTTAGACCTCATCCCTGCACCTCAGAATTTCTATCTTTAAGTACTAAACAGACCAAACACTCCCCTCCCACCTCCCTTGTATTAATATCTTCCCTATAACCACACCCAACAATTTCCCCCCAAATTAAAACCTAGCCTCTCCTTAACCCTCACCCAACGATTCCCACCCAACCTAACCAAATCAACCTAACCTCTCCTCAGCCCACACCCAACGATTCCCACCTAACCTAACTAAGCTTAACCTAACCTCTTCTCAACCCCACACCCAATAATTCCCACCCAACCTAACCTTACCTGACTTGACCAATTCCCTCCTCCCCCCCCTCACTCCAAACCCCACGCCACCAACTCAAACTCAAGACCACTCTGACAAAAAAATAAAAAATAAATAAATAAATAACTAAACCACTCAACCTGCACTAACACTCCCCCTAACAATCCCCCCAAAATAAAAACCTAACGTACCCAGCCATTACTAGCAATTCCACACAAAATAAAAAAATAACCATTCTACCATTAACTAACCACACCCTATCACTCCTCCCAAAACAAAAACCTAACTTACCCATCCCATACTAACTCAGATGACATGTACGTTTCCTTAGCCAATAAGGTCGGTGAGAGTTCCACAATGCCTGTACGCAAGCTCTCCTCAAGGTCGGAGAGAGGTGTACCTTATAAAAACGGCACCAACTGCAGACGACATTGAACGCCTCTCTCGGCAATAAGGTCGGGGAGGGGTGCAATGTACCTGTACACAAACCCTCTCCCTCAAGAATGGGGCCAGAACTCACAATACCTGCAAGAAAGAGGAATGTACACTAACCCAACCTGCCAATCCAATTAACAAAAAACCATAATCCTCCCAAAAGAAAAACTTAACCCACCCAACCACTAACAAAACCTACAATCCTCCCAAAAGAAAAACTTAACCCACCCAACCTTACTCACAACCCCTCTTAGAAATCGATACCTACAATCCTCCCAAAATAAAAACTTAATATACCCGACCTTTCTAACAAGCCCCTTTGACCCTCCTAATAAAACATATGACGCAATACAACTATTCATTAGCAACACAAAACATATCATTCCTAAGAAATCCTACCATACCATAAATTAACCCAAGAACCTCCAAAGCCCCCCTTTCCCCCTTTCGCCTCCCTTCTCCTCTCCTCTCCTCCCCCCTCCTCCCGACAACCGAACCATACCTGACCTTATAACATTATCCTAACCCTCCCTCTCTCCCCTTACATTTACATGCAAACACATACACACTCACACAACAACCCCCCTTAAGCAATTTTAATTCACCTTAAATTAACATACAACCGCCACCCCCATCAATCCCCAAACACAAACTCCCCCCCTCCCTCAACCAATCTCCAAACACAACATCCCCCCCCCGCCAGACAAAGCCACCTTACCAAAATCGACCTAACTCAAGACTGAAACCTAACAACCTATATCTCACTCTCATCTCCGTTCACAATTTGACATAGCTCAAATCTGCCTCCTGCCATTACTAAACAACTCTCCTACGATACACTCATCCTTCCTCACTACGAATACTTTGACATTTCAAACTCAAAGATTCTAAACTCTTCCTCCAACTCTCTCCATTTCTCTCTGACATAGCTAAAAGACCCACAACTCTCAGAACCTAATCAAACATACCCAACGTCTGTGACATCCAATTCTTAATAAAATTGACCTAACTCTAGACTGAAACCACTCAACCTATATCTCATTCTCGTCTCCGTTCATAATTTGACAAAAAAGCTCAAATCTGTCTGCCGCTATTACTAAAAACTCTCCTACGATACGCTCATCCTTCCTTACTATGAATACTTTGACATTTCAAGCTCAAAGATTAAAAAACCCTTCCTCCAACTCGCTCCGTTCCTCTTTGACATAGCTCAAAGACTTTACCTTCATCTCTCTCCAAACAACCCTACGACTAGCAAAATTTCTATATTTTCACCTTCTCTGTTTGATTTGATCGTGTGCTGCCTGTGCGTCCGTCCACCTGCGTTTCTCGGCTTGCGCCGCCGCCGTGGCGGGGCGGTTCTTCCTACGTTTTACCAACACTGCCTGCTAGGACGACAATCAGAACACCCGCGTTGGCCCTTTGCTTGCCCGGACCTGCTCCCGCCCTCCCTCTGCCTCGTCCTGATTGTTGTTGTTGCACCCTCACGGGCATTTTGCCTACCCCCTCACGCAAGCGGTGTTTAGCCACTGCACCTGTTCTCTCCTTCTAAAATTCACTTCCATCCTATCTTTATTCTTCCTCTGAACCTCCTTCCCCCCTGTCACTAGCATTTTTCTAGTTCTAGTTCTAGGCGAAGCACTCTCTCTCCCTCACCATGAACGGATACGAGTTTGTTAACGTGGCGCGGATACGTCCGGACACGCCGACCTGCCCCAAGAAACTAAACCTCCTAGTTCTCCAGAAGTTTTTCGAAGCTAATGGGATCGTGGGGGTCACCAAGGTAGAACGCCTAAAGCTCCATGGTGACATCAAGATCACCTTCGCCGAGATGGGCATGCCCGCTCAACTCGCGGAGATCCCAGACATCAACGGCATTCCTTTTAAAATGTTTGCCTTCATGTGGGACAACTTGAAGCTGGGTGTAATCTCCCACGCCGAAATTGCCCACATGGACAAAGCAGAGCTGAGTGAGCTCCTCAAGGAGCAGCAGCTCCAAGTTGTGAAGAAGCTGTCCGACACCACTGCCCTCATCGGACACCACTCCACCCTACCCAAGGAAGCTCAACTGGCGTGGGTAACTATGCCAGTCAAGCCCTACTGCAGACCGAAACGGTGTTACAAATGCCAGCACTATGGACACACTGTAAACAAGTGTGAGGCGCAGGAAGACACCTGCTCCATGTGTGGCAGCCCTGGACACCGCTACACGGCCTGCCCCAACACAGAGAAAAAATGCGTTGCCTGTGGTGGCCCACACTCCTCCGCCGACCGGACCTGCCCCAGATGGAAGGAGGAATGCAGGGTAGCCAAGGCTCGTCTTGAGAAAAAACTGAGCTACAAAGAGGCCCTCCTTGCTGTACGCTCCCAAGAAAAGAAAAAACCAGCAGTAAAGAAAAACCAAGAAAAGAAAACTCAACAGAAGCAGCCCACCACACAGAACCAAGAACACCACGTGGCCCGTGGTGCTGAAGCCCACGCGGCCAGTGGTGCTGAAGCCCACGTGGTCAACCTCTCCCTCTCTGAATTCTTCCACACCTATGAGGACTTAAAATACGAGGAAGACGAACAAGAAGACCCAAACACAAACGAATGGACAATTCAAGAGAGCAAGAAGAGAAGGAGAGAGAGAAGAAAATCGACATCAAGCTAAGAAGACCAAGACATCCCCTCCACACAAGAAACCAAAACACAATCAAGCCGACCAAGCACTGAACATCCATTGCCCAACCCAACACGCACCTGACGCCTGACCTGACGCTTGACCTGACGCTTGACCTGACGCTAGCCTGGCCTTGTCTTGTCGCCTCCCTGCCGCGTCCAGCCGGGTTGTTGCTGCTGCCCCCATCTTATAATCCCTCACGCAAGCGGTGTTTAGCCACTGCATCTGTTCTCTCCTCCTAAAATTCACTTCAATCCTCCCTTTATTCTTCTCCTGAACCTCCTTCCCCCCTGTCACTAGCATTTTTCGATTCGATTCGGCGAAGCCACACCAGGACCACCTGTAGTAGCAACCACAACAACATGACTGGACGAGGCAAAGGAGGCAAGGGACTTGGAAAGGGTGGCGCCAAGCGTCATCGTAAGGTGCTTCGTGACAACATCCAGGGTATCACCAAGCCCGCCATTCGTCGTCTAGCTCGGCGTGGAGGTGTTAAACGTATATCCGGCCTCATCTACGAGGAGACCCGCGGCGTCCTCAAGGTGTTTCTGGAGAACGTCATCCGTGACGCCGTCACCTACACCGAGCACGCAAAAAGGAAGACCGTCACCGCCATGGATGTGGTGTATGCCCTGAAACGGCAGGGCCGCACCCTTTATGGTTTTGGTGGTTAATCAACCTGATGGACGGGCGCACACCACCACCACCACCACGACAAACAAATATACGGACCTAATTTTAGGTCCACATTTAAATCGCTAAAGAGTTGGTTAGACACTGAGTAAATCGTTGAAAATATATCCAATAACATGATCCTCTCTAATTCTGGACTTGTGGTATGAGTATAGGTTGTGTGTGAACGTGTTGGAACCACTTCCTAATAATTGTCAGTCAGTCAGTCAACATTCACCTAACCTCCAGGTACCTCACCTAACTTCCTGTAGCGTCACCGAACCTCACGAAATGTAACCCAATGTAGTTTATAATCTATCCTAACATGACATAACATAACCACGCACTATATTACTTCGGTAAGAGTAATGAGTTTTAATACGCAAAGTTGCAGTTAGCATTCATTCATACATACATACATACATACATACATAACATGCTAGTGGCAGGGGGGATTGAAGTGAATTTTAGGAGGATAGAATAGGTGCAGTGGCTAAACAGCGCTTGCGTGAGGGACTTTAAGCAGCAACTCGCCTGGATGCGGCAGGATAGAGTCAGGTCAAGCGTCCGGTGCATGTTGGGTTCCGCCATGGTTTCTCAGTGTTTGGTCGGCTTGATTGTGTGTGTGTTGTTTTCTTGTTTGGAGGAAATGTCTTGGTATTCTTCTTCTTAGCTTGAAGTTGATTTTCTTCTAACTCTTCTCCTCTTGTTGTTCGTCTTCCCCGTGTCTGCTATCATTCTGTAAAGACTCTATATATGTATGTAGGTATGAGTGAGTAACAGTTGCCGGTTACAGTGATACTTCATATTCGCTGGTGTTGTACTGTATGGCTTCGGTATTTCTTAATATACAAACGGCACCGTTAGGGGATTGAGGTATTTAAAAACCAGCCTACATTACTTATATATAGAAATAGATAATGTGGCTTGGACAATAATGACGACTACTCTCTCCTACCTAACCCAAACAAGGGCTTTTCGAAAGTATACATTGGACACAATTGACTTAGTACATACATTGGTGGTTTAACAAAAGCCCTCATTAGAGAAAGGTGAAGGAGCACACAGTGAACATACAGATTAATGTTTGCACGCATAGATCATGTAAGGTGAGGTGTTGAACACCAGACACGTAGTGTAGTAACTCCCTCACAGATGGCGTTATGAGGGGCCTGAGGATGTAGCAGTTACCTCACAGATGGTGTTATGAGGAACTTCACATGATGATGCTGTAGCAAACCATTCACTACGTGGTGTCGTAGCATCTTGGGGACACCACGTGGTCCACATGACTCACTCATTCAAGTGGGTGAGGTGTGGTCCCAGGCCTCTCTATCGTGGAGTCTCAGGGGAAGTATAACCGGGTACCTGGGACCTCACTGTGTGAAGGTGGTTAGCTAGCTTGGGTAAGACTCAACTGCCGAGTTGTTTTTCACTGAGTTAAGCACTGTTCACCACTATTCATCACTGGTTCCATTCCTTTGCCAAATGAGATAGTACCTTATGGCAAGAACTTGTTGATAGTCCGGTGGGGAGGAGGGTTCAGGGGAGTGAGTTGGTATCGGCCAACATATAAATAATAATAATAATAATAATTAACGGTTTATTGAAAGTGCTTGGCAGCCAGAAGGCTGAAAATATACAGTTACATATTTGGGGAATGGGTTACGAATTACAAATAATATACAAGTAACATGAGTGACACAAATAAGACATATAATAACTAGCTGGGGAAAAGCTCAAACTACAGTTCATTTCAACATAGTGACAGTGCAAGGAGTAGTGTTTACTGGGAGTGAGTACACTGATTTATTACAAGTTATCGATAATTTTTACAATGGTTGGGACTGGGCTGTTCTTATAGAGATCAGTTCGTGCACGTATGGGCTGGATGCGGTTGTGGTGTCGAAGAGCAATTCTCGGACTAGGGATCTCAGGTGGTAGTAGGAGCCGGTGTCGGGGATGGTGTAGAAGCTTCTTACCAAATTTGCAGATGAGGTCGTGGTGATGGTCAGTGAGAGTCTAAAGGGTCGGTCAGTGTGTTGAGCGCTTCTTGATATGTGGAGTAGGAAGGGTAGAGAATAATCTTGCATGGCCTCTTTTGCACTTTTTCTAGGTGTTTACGTGGTGTGGCATTTAGGGAGGAAGACCAGGTGGAGGAGGCATAGGTGAGCTTGGGAAGTATGAATGTTGTGTAAACACTGAGGAGCTCGTGTGCAGGAACACCGAGGGACTTGAGTCGGCGTAGGAGGTGGAGACAGAAACTGGAGGATTTGATAACTTCACTGACGTGTGGTTTCTAATTTAGTTTGTTGTCTATATGTATGTGTGTGTGTGTGTGTGTGTATATACTACTGTACTTTTTAGATCCTCCTACGCAACCTAACCTATTATAGTTAAGTATAGTAGGCTATACACTATTTTGTTAGTATGTGTTATAAAATGAAATTGCATGTTATTATTATTAATATTATTATTATTAATATTATTATTATTATTATTATTAGTAGTAGTATTATTATTATTATTATTGTTATTATTATTACATGCTAATATAATACAAAGTTGCCCGCCAGATTTCCTCAGAGATGGGAGGAGCACATTGGCGGCGGTGTTGTTTATACTCCGCCCGATTACTGATTCCTATTCACCGAGCCAGAGCTGGCGGGCGGCGTGTTATGTGCCACGTTTTGTTTCCCATTGGGCGTACCGCTCAGCTGGGGAGTAGGAGATTTCATAAAAAGAAAGTTTGAGTGGAGAGCACACCTTTTCCTTCACATACAGTTATCTTAGACCATCTACTAGTATAATAGTTTGCACAAAAATACTCTACACTCTTTCTAGGTTATTGTTATGTTGTTTTTTTTTTTTTTGACTTCTCATCAGATTGTGCATTCAACTAATATACACTATTAGTGTGTTTATTATTATGTTTTATAGTATTATTTCGTATAATATTGGGTAACACAATTATAGTCACTAGTATAGTTTATTATTGGGGTTTATAGCAGTTTGTGGTCTAATAGTATCATGCTTTATGAGTGGTGTTCTATGTAGTGATGATTAGGCAATAAAATATGCTTTGGGTGTTTATAGCAGTTTTTGTGGTCTACTAGTATCATGCTTTATGGGTGGTGTTCTATGTAGTGATGATTAGGCAATAAAATATGCTTTGGGTGTTTATAGCAGTTTGTGGTCTACTAGTATCATGCTTTATGGGTGGTGTTCTATGTAGTGATGATTAGGCCATAAAATATGCTTTTGGTTTATTGCTAACAAAATATACTTTGCTCTACCGCTGTCGTGCAAAACATGGTGAAACTTACATACACCGTTAATAAAGTATTCATGGAAGAAGAAGAAGAAGAAGAAGAAGAAGAAGAAGAAGAAGAAGAAGAAGAAGAAGAAGAAGAAGAAGAAGTACGAGGAAGAATTGTGGAGGGAATGAACAGTGAGACAATGTAAAGCCTCCGGGATGGCGGCAGCGTTTCTGTTATTAATATATAATAAGACAATAGGAAAATATGTTGTTGTCTCTACCTGTATTATTACCTTTGCGATAGCATGGTTCAATTTTGGGAGGACAGAGGAAGGAGCAGGAGGTTAGGAAGGGAGAGATAGTGTCTGTGATCCTCGGGTCACCACTCCTCGGATTGTGTCAGTTCAAGTTTAGAAGCTCCAACAACTTTCCCTGAATACGAATTCGCAACCTTTCGATTTACAACAGGTACCTACTTACTGCTACAGTAGGTGAACAGGGACCAAGGGGGCTAGGAATAGTGTCCAAACAACTTGCTCCTGCCTGCCTGTGTGATGTAGTCGTGGCCACAATTAGGTTAGGATACAGACACATCTGGCAAGTTAGTAACGCTGTACCCATACCGGAACACTCAGCATGTAAACTTTGTGATACACCTTTAAAGCACTATATTATTGAATGTGACACTGTCAAAGACTTCAGGCCACCTCACTTATTGTATCTTGAACTATGTCATTACTTCATTGAGGACATTACATTCTTGCTGTTTATCCCAAATTGGCTAGCTAGCTAGCCCACACTGATTAGTCTACAATTACAATATGACTCCAATGTATGCTGCTGGTAAATGTGTACTGTCAATGAACCAGAGTGAAAATAAGGTCGCCTCCTGGCTGCTGCTGCTGCTGCTGCTTCTTGCGCCCTTCTAAGTCCCGTTTAAGTCCCCCACCCCAGGCCCCCGCAGTACCCCTTCACATCTACAACATTCAAAAACAATTTCACTCAATTTCCACAATACTATGCTAATTACACGTAAAATAGAGTGTTATCCTGCAAAACGTTGATGTCGTATATTTCTCTCTTTAAGTGATATCCTGTGGCTCCGAAAGGAGCCTGTTTGGTTAGGTTGTCTTGTGTGAACGAACCTTGGGTTCTTATTTCTTCTCTGTCTTCTTGGGGAGGAGCACAGCTTGGATGTTAGGAAGGACACCCCCTTGGGCAATGGTGACTCCAGACAGGAGCTTGTTCAGCTCCTCGTCATTGCGAATGGCAAGCTGAAGATGACGCGGGATAATGCGGGTCTTCTTGTTGTCGCGGGCGGCGTTACCGGCCAGCTCGAGCACTTCTGCTGCCAGGTACTCCATGACGGCTGCAAGGTACACAGGGGCACCTGCACCAACACGCTCAGCATAGTTGCCTTTACGCAAGAGACGGTGGATCCTACCCACGGGGAACTGGAGTCCGGCCCTGCTAGAACGGGACTTTGACTTGCCCTTCACTTTGCCTCCCTTGCCGCGTCCTGACATGTTGCTGCTGCTGCTTTTCTTGATAGGAGTTAAATTTCCGCCCGCCACCTTGGTCTTTTATACCAAGCTCAGGATCAGGCCAGGTGGCCGTCTCGCGGACCCAACCAATGTAAGAGAGCCGTAGCTGCAGCCAGTCTGATCCTGAGCGGCCCGCTCGGTATATAAGGAAAAGTTAGTCGGGCCAGTTTTCAATTCTCTCGCTCCGCGCCACGAGTAACTGTGCTGCCATGCCTCCCAAAACTTCCGGAAAGGCTGCCAAGAAGGCTGGAAAGGCCCAGAAGGCCATTGCCAAGGGTGACAAGAAGAAGAAGCGCAGGAGGAAGGAAAGCTACAGCATCTACATCTACAAGGTACTGAAGCAAGTGCACCCCGACACAGGAGTCTCCTCCAAAGCTATGTCCATCATGAACTCTTTCGTGAACGACATCTTCGAGCGCATCGCTGCCGAGGCTTCCCGCCTGGCGCACTACAACAAACGCTCCACCATTACAAGTCGGGAAATCCAGACAGCTGTCCGACTCTTGCTGCCCGGTGAACTGGCCAAGCATGCCGTGTCTGAGGGCACCAAGGCTGTCACCAAGTACACCTCTTCCAAGTAAGAGGTTACTTGTGCACAACAAACACGCCATCCCACTACTACAACTTAATCGGCTCCATCGGAGCCACAGTTACATGTTAAAGAGACAGTTACCGACAGTGATATATTGAGAGGGAAATAAAAAAAATAAAATTATAATAATCTGCATTCTCTATTGGCGTAGAAACAGGACTAAATCGAAACATAATAAATAAATAAATAAATTCTGCGTGGAGTACTTTTACACCCACTGCAAAGTGACATACATGGAGTGTGTTTGGGCTTCATTTCTTGTTTGCAGCATGCCTATTTCATGTAAAAAAATTTTTATTTTATTTTATTGTATGTTCTTTTATTTTATTTATTTCTTTACTTACTTATTCTTTATATATTTATTTGTTACTAGCTCTTGTTTGTTGCACCCACCCACCTCCCGAATTGATGACCTACTATACAATCGTACCTCCACGAATGTTACCAACTTACCGTTAGGCGATTTGGGTAACCGAAATTAACGCTCTCCGACCACCAACCATTTCGATTGTCATGAAAATTATCTTCAGAACAGTTCTTTGGCCCTGAGAAGGGCCGAGTTATAGATGTCTGGTAGGTTTTGTTGTGCTTTTTGTTTTTCCCCAAGGAAGAGGACTTAAGCACGCTCTCCGCGGATGCGCCGGGCCAGCTGGATGTCCTTGGGCATGATGGTAACGCGCTTGGCGTGAATGGCACACAGGTTGGTGTCCTCGAAAAGACCCACCAGGTAAGCCTCAGAGGCTTCCTGCAGAGCCATGACGGCAGACGACTGGAAGCGCAGGTCAGTCTTGAAATCCTGGGCGATCTCACGCACCAGGCGCTGGAAGGGCAGCTTCCTGATGAGTAGCTCTGTGCTCTTCTGGTAACGACGGATCTCACGAAGGGCGACGGTTCCGGGCCTGTAACGATGGGGCTTCTTGACACCACCGGTGGCTGGGGCGGACTTGCGAGCTGCCTTGGTGGCAAGCTGCTTCCGTGGAGCCTTGCCTCCAGTGGACTTGCGGGCAGTCTGTTTAGTACGGGCCATCTCGACGACGAAATAGTCAATACGGGCGGCCCGTTGTTGTTGTTGTTGTATAGATTGTCGGACCGTAGTCCGACACGGGCCTTTGCCTATAGGCGGCCCGTTTGGTGGTTCCGGCTGGAGCTCCAGGAGCAGCCAGACCGGATTGGGATTGGAGGTGGTCCCACCTGCAGATTGGAGGGATACTGCAGGTTGCAAGTGTGAGCGGACCCCCGATCAGTGGACGCTTACCACCGGCCCCCACTCTTGGACGTGGTCAGCCTCGGAGTGGCGCGCCCCCCGAACTGGGGTCCGCACTTGCTGGGAGAGGATGCTTTCTAAGCTATCTGGGTGGTGGGTATCGTGTGATGACCCGGAGTAGGTGGTGAATGTGGTCTGTATGGGCCTTTCGGGTTAGAGTGGCTGCTGGTGTTGTGTGTGTTTCTTGGGAGATTTGAGTTCTGTTTCGGAGGCTTTGTGTGACCTCGCAATCGAGGAGATAGTGTTCAAGTGGGTTGGCTGCTGGCTCCTGACAGTAGGTGCATTCCGTGACGTCATTTCCGATCATCTGCCAGGAGCACTTGTACCCTAGTCGTAGTCGGTGAAGGCTGACTTGGGTTTGTCTTGGAGTTTTCTTGTCTGCGAAAGGTGGTTCCCCTTTTGTGGCCGCCAGGTACCATTTGGCTGATTGGGAACCAGCGTTGAGTGCATGAAGGAAGCTCTTTTTGATGTGGAGCTTGGTAGTCTTTCTGAGGTGATTTTTGATCTGTTGCACACTTGCTGGAACTTGGATGTGTACGCTACTGGAACGTGTAGCTGCCTTGGCTGCTTCGTCTGCCACGTCGTTTCCTCCGATCCCTACATGACTGGGAATCCAGTGTAAGACGACTGGTCGGCTTTGGCTTTGGAATTCCTGTAGCTGCGCGAGGATCGAGGTGATGATGTGGACGTTGTCTCTTGGTTGACTGTGTTGCAGCGCTTGCATGGCCGATTTCGAGTCCGTGTGAATTATGACGGACTTGTTGTGTTGTGTTGCAGCGTGTTGTAGGGCCTTTGAGATTGCTACCAGTTCTGTTTGTAGGGTGGAGCAGTCGTTGGAAAGTTTCCATTTGAGGGTCTGACCTTGGGTGTAGAAGGCCGCTCCGGATCTGTGATGTTTTGGGTCCACCGAGCCGTCTGTGAAGTATGATGCTGCATCAGCCGGTGTCTCGGTGGCTATGGCTTGGAGAGATATTTTTTTGAGGTCCTCCTTCTGGAGGTTGGCTTTACTGTCGCCGAGGTCGGTGAATTTGAGTGTGGCTGGTGGAGGGCTCCATGGTGGAGGAACAGTGTAACCATTGTCTCGTGTGTCTTGGTTGTTCTTGACGAGTGTTTCTGCTTGCAGGTGTCGGATGACCTCGCTTGCCTCGTGCGACCAGGTGGCCCCTCGCACTCTGTGGTCGAGGTGGAGAGAGGCACTGATTCGAATCTTGGCAGCTGTGGGCTCTTCTGCTCTGCAGATTTTGGCGAGGAGACCGGCTGTCACCTGCTTGACTCGTACTGCCAGGGGTGGTAGTTCGGTTTCCATTTGCAGATTGCAAATTCTGGTCCACATGGGTGCTCCGAGCATGGTCCTGAGAGCATTGTTTTGAATGACTTCTAGCTTAGCTATTTGGTCTTCTCTCAGTCCAATGAGTGCTGGAGCACTGTAATCTACCAGCGATCTGATGGCGGCTGTGTAGTAGGCTTTGAGCACATGAAGGTTTGCTCCTGCGGATTTGCTGGTGAGCGATCTCATTATATTGTGTCTGCTCTTCGTCCTGTGCCTGAGATACTCGAGTTGCGGCTTGAAGGTGAGTTTCTGGTCAAACCAGATTCCAAGACACTGGTGGGTGTTGGTCCAGACTACCGGCGTGTTTTGTATGGAGAGCATCTTGTTTGGTGTGTCTGTGCAGATGGCCATTGCTTTCGACTTGGCTGGATTTATCTTGAGTCCAAGTCTGTTGCACTCCTCTTCTATAAGTTGGAGTGCGTGTTGCGTGTTGGCTAGTCTGTTTGATCCTCTTACTATGAGCTGTAAGTCGTCTGCATAGCATAGGAGCTTGGCTGTTTGTCTGAAAGGAAGTTTGACTAGATTTTCCATCAGGACATTGAACAGCATTGGACTGAGGATGCCTCCTTGTGGGGTTCCGTTTTCATGGACCCTGTAGCTTGAGGTTGCTCCCTGAAAGCGTACTCTTGCTTCTCTCTGCGTGGGGTAGTTCTGGATCCACCCCAGCAACCTTCCTTTGACGCCTTTTTCAGCGAGCGTCGTTGTAATGGCCAGTGGATTTGCTAGTTCGAAGGCTTTCTCCAGGTCGAGGAAGACCACCAGAGCTGGTTTGTAGTCCACTGTGCTGAGTATCTCGGCGATGTTGTTGCCTGTGCCGGTGTTCTCGGTGTAAGCAAAGATGTGAGGGTGTGGGCTGCCTACTTTCCACTTGAGTCGGTTGAGAGCCATTCTTTCTCCCGTCTTCGCTATGCAGCTGAGAAGGGAGATGGGCCTCGGTTTGTCTGGTTCTCTGGGCTTCGGAATGGGCTGCATATCTGCCTTCTTCCATTCCGGTGGGAGTCTTTGTGCTGTCCACGAAGCATTGATGGCTTGCAGCAGAGCCTCGTGTCCGGCTGTACCGGCATGAGAAAGCATGGAGTAGGTTATCCTGTCGGCCCCTGGAGCTGTATCCTTGCTTCGTTTTAGCGACTTCTGGAGTTCTTGCTGGTTGAATGGTCTGTCAGTGTCATCTTCACTGTTGCAGGCCTCTTGGATCGTCTGGAGTCTGACCTGTCGCAGACGCCGTTGTGTCTCCTCCGCCTGTCTCGGGAGGTTCTTCGTTGCTGCTCGGTCAGAGAACAGTTTTGCAAGTCTCTCGGCTTCTTCTTCTGGGTTGGGATGAGTTGGTGGTGGTGGTGTCGCCTTCCCAGATGCCCTTCGGATCTGGGCCCACATCTTGCCCAGGGAGGTGTGCTCGTTCAGTTCGGAGCACCACTTGAGCCAGCTTACGTTTTTAATTTCTTCCTTCTCTTCCCTGGTATCCTTGACTATGACTTGCAGGAGATGTCTGTTTGTTGCCGTGGGATGTCTCCTGTAGTTTCTTCGGGCCATGTTCACTCTGTGGTTGAGTTCTTTCACCCTGGGACAGTAGTACCAGTAATCATTGTACTGTCTTGATGTGGGTTTTGTTTTTGGGATAGCCTCTTCTGCCGCTAGGTGAAACGCCTCGACCAATTGGTGGTGGAGGGTTGTCTCATCCGCGGGTGCTGCGCCGGCCGGCTGTGATTTTTCGCGCCACTTAGCCAGGTGTTTCTTGAAGAGTCCCCAGTCTGCCTTTTGAGTGTTGTATCTCCATCTCGGGGGGGGGGGAGT
>NW_024725108.1:0-45350 GCF_018991925.1 Homarus americanus | reverse complement strand
ATTTTGTTATACTCGATAAGAGGACTTTGTTTTACTCGACCAGGGGCCTTTGTTATACACGATAAGAAAACTTTGTTATACTCGACCAGGGGACTTTGTTATACTCGATCAAGGGACTTTTGTTATACTCGATCAGGGGACTATATTATACTCGACCAGCGGACTTTTGTTATACTTGATCAGGGGACTTTCTTATACTCGACCAGGTGCCTTTGTTATACTCGATCAGGGGACTTTGTTATACTCGATAAGGGGACTTTGTTATACTCGATAAGAGGAATTTGTTATACTCGATCAGGGGACTTTGTCTTACTCGATCAGGGCCCTTTGCTATACTCGACCAGGGCCTTTGATATAATCGATCATGGGACTTTGTTATGCTCGATATGGGGACTTTGTTATACTGGGCCAGGGGACTTTTTTATACACCATCAGGGGACTTTGTTATACTCGATGAGGGGATTTTTGCTATACTCGACCAGGGGACTTTGATATAATCGATCATGGGACTTTGTTATGCTCGATATGGGGACTTTGTTATACTGGGCCAGGGGACTTTTTTATACTTGATCAGGGGACTTTGTTATACTAGTATCATGGGACTTTGTTATTCTATACCAGGGGACTTTGTTATACTCGGTCAGGGACTTTGTTATACTCGGTCAGGGACTTTGTTATAATCGATCAGGGGACTTTGTTATACTCGATAAGGGGACTTTGTTATACTCGATCAGGGGGCTTTGTTATACTCGATCAGGGGACTTTGTTATACTCGATCAGGGGACTTTGTAATACTCGATAAGGGGAATTGTTATACTCGATAAGGGGACTTTGTTAGACTCGAACAGGGGACTTTGTTATACTCGACCAGGGGACTTTGTTATACTCGATTAGGCGGCTTCGTTATACTCGATCAGTGACTTTGTTATACTCGATGAAGGGCCTTTCTTATACTCGATGAGGGGCCGTTCTTATACTAGATCAGGGGACTTTGTTATACTCGATTAGGCGGCTTCGTTATGCTCGATCAGGTGACTTTGTTATACTCGATGAAGGGCCTTTCTTATACTCAATGAGGGGCCTTTCTTATACTAGATCAGGGGACTTTGTTGTACCCGATCAGGAGACTTTGTTATACTCGATAAGGGGACTTTGTTATACTCGATAAGAGGAATTTGTTATACTCGATCAGGGGACTTTTTCTTACTCGATCAGGGCCCTTTGCTATGCTCGACCAGGGGACTTTGATATAATCGATCATGGGACTTTGTTATGCTCGGTATGGGGACTTTGTTATACTGGGCCAGGGGACTTTTTTCTACTCGATCAGGGGACTTTGTTATACTAGTATCACGGGACTTTGTTATTCTCGACCAGGGGACTTTGTTATACTCGGTCAGGGACTTTGTTATAATCGATCAGGGGACTTTGTTATGCTCGATCTGGGGACTTTGTTATACTGGGCCAGGAGACTTTGTTATACTCGATCAGGGGATATGTTATACTCGTTCAGGGGACTTTGTTATACTGGGCAGGAGACTTTGATATACTCGATCAGGATATATTGCCTATACTCGTTCAGGGACTTTGTTATACTGGACCAGGGGACTTTTATTTATACTCGATAAGGGGACTTTGTTATACTCGATCAGGGGACTTTGTTATACCTAGTATCACAGGATTTTGTTATTCTCGACCAGGGGACTTTGTTATACTCGGTCAGGGACTTTGTTATAATCGATCAGGGGACTTTGTTATGCTCGATCTGGGGACTTTTGTTATACTGGGCCAGGGAACTTTGTTATACTCGGTCAGGATATGTTATAATCGTTCAGGGACTTTGTTATATGCTGGACCAGGACTGTAATACTCTCGTTAAGGGGAATTGTTATACTCCCGATAAAGGGGACTTTTGTTAGACTCGAACAGGACTTTGTTATACTCGATGAGGGGCCTTTGTTATACTAGATCAGGGGACTTTGTAATACTCGTTAAGGGGAATTGTTATACTCGATAAGGGGACTTTGTTATACTCGAACAGGGGACTTTGTTATACTCGACCAGGGGACTTTGTTATACTCGATAGGCGGCTTCGTTATACTCTATACAGATCACTTTGTTATACTCGATGAGGGGCCTTTCTTATACTCGATGAGGGGCCTTTGTTATACTAGATCTGGGGACTTTGTTATATTCGAGAAGGGGACTTTGTTATACTCGATGAGGGGACTTTGTTATACCCGATCAGAGGACTTTGTTATACCCGATCAGAGGACTTTGTTATACTCGACCAGGGGACTTTTTTATACTTGATCAATGGACTTTCTTATACTCAATGAGGGGCCTTTGGTATACTCGATCAGGGGACTTTGTTATACTCGACGAGGGGACTTTGTTATACGCGATCAGGGGACTTTTTTATACTACACCAGAGGACTTTGTTATACTCGATCAGGGGATATGTTATATTCGATCAGTGGACTTTTTTATACTCGATTAGGGGCCTTTGTTATACTTGATCAGGGGACTTTGTTATACTCAATCAGGGGACTTTGTTATACTCGATTAGGGGCCTTTGTTATACTCGATGAGGGGGTTTGTTATACTCGACCAGGGGACTTTGTTATGCTCGATCAGGGAACTTTGTTATACTCAACCAGGGAACTTTTTAAAAATTAATCAGGGGACTTTGTCATACTCAATCAGGGGAATTTTGTTATACTCGATCAGGGGATATGTTATACTCGATCAGGGGACTTTGTTATACTCAACCAGAGGACTTTGTTATACTCGATCAGGGGACTTTGTTATACTCGACCAGGGGACTTTTTTATACTTGACCAATGGACTTTGTTATACAAGATGAGAGGCCTTTGTTATACTCGATCTGGGGACTTTGTTATACTCGATATGGGGACTTTGTTATACTGGGCCAGGGGACTTTGTTATACTCAATAAGAGGCCTTTGGTATACTCGACCAGAGGACTTTGTTATACTCGACCAGGGTACTTTGTTATACGCGATAAGGCGGCTTAGTTATACTCGATCAGGTGACTTTGTTATACTCGATGAGGGGCCTTTGTTATACTCGATGAGGGGCCTCTGTTATACTAGAGCAGGGGACGTTGTTATACTCGATTAGGGGCCTTTTTTGGACTCGATCAGGGGCTTTTGTTATACTCGATCAGGGGACTTTGTTATACCCGATCAGGGGACTTTCTTATACTCGAGCAGGGGGCTTTGTTATACTCGATGAGGGGACTTTGTTATACTCGATGAGGAGGCTTTGTTATACTCGATCAGGGGACTTTGCTATACTCGACCAGGGGACTTTGTTATACTCGATCAGGGGACTTTGTTATACTCGACCAGGGGACTTTTTTATACTTGACCAATGAACTTTGTTATACAAGATGAGAGGCCTTTGTTATACTCGATCTGGGGACTTTGTTATACTCGAGAAGGGGACTTTGTTATACTCGATCAGGGGACATTTTTATACCCGACCAGAGGACTTTGTTACACCCGATCAGAGGACTTTGTTATACTCGATCAGGGGACTTTTTTATACTTGATCAATGGCCTATTTATACTCAATAAGGGGCCTTCGGTATACTCGATCAGTGGACTTTGTTATACTCGATTAGGGGCCTTTGTTATACTCGATGAGGGGGCTTTGTTATACTCGACCAGGGGACTTTGTTATACTCGATCAAGGAACTTTGTTATACTCAACCAGGGGACTTTTAAAAAAATAATCAGGGGACTTTGTCATACTCGATCAGGGGAATTTTGTTATACTCGATCAGGGGATATGTTATACTCGATCAGGGGACTTTGTTATACTCAACCAGAGGACTTTGTTATACTCGATCAGGGGACTTTGTTATACTCAATCAGGGGACTTTGATATACTCGATTGGGGGCCTTTGTTATACTCGATGAGGGGTCTTTGTTATACTCGACCAGGGGACTTTGTTATACTCGATAAGGGAACTTTGTTATACTCAACCAGGGGACTTTTTTAAAATTAATCAGGGGACTTTGTCATACTCGATCTGGGGAATTTTGTTATACTCGATCAGGGGATATGTTATACTTGATCAGTGGACTTTGTTATACTCAACCAGAGGACTTTGTTATACTCGATCAGGGGACTTTGTTATACTCGACCAGGGGACTTTCTTATACTCGATCAGAGGACTTTGTTATACTACACCAGAGGACTTTTTTATACTCGATCAGGGGATATGTTATACTCGATGAGGGGATTTTGCTATACTTGATTAGGGGACTTTGTTATACTCGATCAGGGGAATTTTGTTATACTCGATCAGAGGACTTTTTTATACTCGATCAGGGGACTTTGTTATACTCGATAAGGGGACTTTGTTATACTCGATAAGAGGAATTTGTTATACTCGATCAGGGGACTTTGTCTTACTCGATCAGGGCACTTTGCTATACTCCACCAGGGGACTTTGATATAATCGATCATGAGACTTTGTTATGCTCGATATGGGGACTTTGTTATACTGGGCCAGGGGACTATCTTATGCCCGATCAGGGGACTTTGTTATTCTCGATCAGGGGACTTTTGTTATACTCGATCAGGGGACTTTGCTATACTCGACCAGGGGCATTTGTTATACTCGATCAGGGGACTTTGTTATACTCGATAAGGGGACTTTATTATACTCGATAAGAGGAATTTGTTATACTCGATCAGGGGACTTTGTCTTACTCGATGAGGGCCCTTTGCTTTACTCGACCAGGGGAATTTGATATAATCGATCATGGGACTTTGTTATGCTCGATATGGGGACTTTGTTATACTGGGCCAGGGGACTTTTTTATACTCGATCAGGGGACCTTCTTATACTAGTATCAGGGGACTTTGTTGTTCTCGACCAGGGGACTTTGTTATACTCGGTTAGGAACTTTGTTATACTCGGTTAGGAACTTTGTTATAATCGATCAGGGGACTTTGTTATGCTCGATCTGGGGACTTTGTTATACTGGGCCAGGAGACTTTGTTATACTCGATCAGGGGATATGTTATACTCGATCAGGGGACTTTGTTATACTGGACCAGGGGACTTTGTTATTCTCAGGGGACTTTGACTTTTACTATACTCGTCCAGGGGGCTTTGTTATACTCGATCAGGGGACTTTGTTATACTCGATCAGGGGACTTTGTCTTACTCGATCAGGGCCCTTTGCTATACTCGACCAGGGGACTTTGTTATGATTGATCAGGGGACTTTGTTATGCTCGATATGGGGACTTTGTTATACTGGGCCAGGGGACTTTTTTATACTCGATCAAGGGACTTTGTTATACTCGATCAGGGGACTTTTGTTATACTCGAGCAGGGGACTTTGTTATACTCGACCAGGGGCCTTTGTTATACTCGGTCACCGGACTTTGTTATACTCGATATGGGGTGTTTTTAATACTCGATAAGGGGAATTTGTTATGCTCGATAAGGGGACTTTGTTAGACTCGTACAGGGGACTTTGTTATACTCGACCAAGGGACTTTGTTATACTCGATTAGGCGGCTTAGTTATACTCGATCAGGTGACTTTGTTATACTCGATGAGGGGCCTTTCTTATACTCGATGAGGGGCCTTTGTTATACTAGATCAGGGGACTTTGTTATACTCGTTTCAGGGGTCTTTGTTATACTCGTCCAGTGGGCTTTGTTATACTAGGATCAGGGGACTTTGTTATACTCGATCAGGGGACTTTTGTTATACTCGATCACGGGACTTTGTTATAATCGATCAGGGGACTTTGTTATGCTCGATCTGGGGACTTTGTTATACTGCGCCAGGAGACGTTGTTATAATCGATGATGGGATATGTTATACTCGATCAGGGTCTTTCTTATATTGGACCAGGGGACTTTGTTATACTCGATCAGTGGATGTGTTATACTCGATCAGAGGACTTTGCTATACTCGACCAGGGGCCTTTGTTATACTCGATCAGGGGACTTTGTTATACTCGATAAGTGGACTTTGTTATACTCGATATGAGGAATTTGTTATACTCGATCAGGGGACTTTGATATAATCGATCATGGGACTTTGTTATGCTCCATATGGGGACTTTGTTATACTGGGCCAGGGGACTTTTTTTCTCGATCAGGGGACTTTGTGATACTAGTATCAGGGACTTTGTTATTCTCGACCAGGGGACTTTGTTATACTCGATTAGGCGGCTTAGTTATACTCGATTAGGTGACTTTGTTATACTCTATGAGGGGCCTTTCTTATACTCGATGAGGGGCCTTTGTTATACTAGATCAGGGGACTTTGTTATACCCGATGAGGGGACTTTCTTATACTCGAGCAGGGGGCTTTGTTATACTCGATGAGGGGACTTTGTTATACTCGATGAGGAGGCTTTGTTATACTCGATCAGCGGACTTTGCTATACTCCACCAGGGGACTTTGTTATACTCGATCAGGGGACTTTGTTATACTCGACCAAGGGACTTTTTTATACTTGACCAATGGACTTTGTTATACTAGATGAGAGGCCTTTGTTATACTCGATCTGGGGACTTTGTTATATTCGAGAAGGGGACTTTGTTATACTCGACCAGAGGACTTTGTTATACTCTATCAGGGGATATGTTATACTTGATCAGTGGACATTGTTATACTCGATTAGGGGCCTTTGTTATACTCGATGAGGGGGCTTTGTTATACTCGACCAGGGGACTTTGTTATACTCGATCAAGAAACTTTGCTATACTCATCCAGGGGACTTTTTTAAAATTAATCAGGGGACTTTGTCATACTCGATCTGGGGAATTTTGTTATACTCGATCAGGGGATATGTTATACTCGATCAGGGGACTTTGTTATACTCAACCAGAGGACTTTGTTATACTCGATCAGGGGACTTTGTTATACTCAATCATGGTACTTTGTTATACTCGATGAAAGGCTTTGGTTATCCTCGATCGGGGGACTTTGTTATACTCGACTAGGGGACTTTTTTATACTCGATCAGGGGACTTTGTTATACTCGACGCGAGGACTTTTTTATACTCGATCAGGGGATATGTTATACTGGATGAGGGGATTTTGCTATACTTGATTAGGGGACTTTGTTATACTCGACCAGGGGCCTTTGTTATACTCGATAAGAAAACTTTGTTATACTCGACCAGGGAAATTTTGTTATACTCGATCAGAGGACTTTGTTATACTCGACCAGGGGCCTTTTTTATACTCGATAAGAAAACTTTGTTATACTCGACCAGGGGACTTTGTTATACTCGATCAAGGGACTTTTGTTATACTCGATCAGTGGACTTTGTTATACTCGACCAGCGGACTTTTGTTATACTCGATCAGGGGACTTTGTTATACTCGACCAGGGGCCTTTGTTATACTCGATCAGGGGACTTTGTTATACTCGATAAGGGGACTTTGATATACTCGATAAGAGGAATTTCTTATATTCGATCAGGGGACTTTGTCTTACTCGATCAGGGCCCTTTGCTATACTCGACCAGGGGACTTTGATATAATCGATAATGGGACTTTGTTATGCTCGATATGGGGACTTTGTTATACTGGGCCAGGGGACTTTTTTATACCCGATCAGGGGACTTTGTTATACTCGATGAGGGGACTTTTGCTATACTCGACCAGGGGACTTTGATTTAATCGATCATGGGACTTTGTTATGCTCGATATGGGGACTTTGTTATACTGGGCCAGGGGACTTTTTTATACTCGATCAGGGGACTTTGTTATACTAGTATCATGGGACTTTGTTATTCTCTACCAGGGGACTTTGTTATACTCGGTCAGGGACTTTGTTATAATCGATCAGGGGACTTTGTTATTCTCGATCTGGGGACTTTGTTATACTGGACCAGGGGACTTTGTTATACTCGATAAGGGGACTTTGTTATACTCGATCAGGGGGCTTTGTTATACTCGATCAGGAGACTTTGTAATACTCGATAAGAGGAATTGTTATACTCGATAAGGGGACTTTGTTAGACTCGAACAGGGGACTTTGTTATAATCGACCAGGGGACTTTGTTATACTCGATTAGGCGGCTTCGTTATACTCGATCAGGTGACTTTGTTATACTCGATGAGGGGCCTTTCTTATACTCGATGAGGGGCCTTTCTTATACTAGATCAGGGGACTTTGTTATACCCGATCAGGGGACTTTCTTATACTCGAGCAGGGGGCTTTGTTATACTCGATGAGGGAACTTTGTTATACTCGATAAGGGGACTTTGTTATACTCGATAAGAGGAATTTGTTATACTCGATTAGGCGGCTTCGTTATACTCGATCAGGTGACTTTGTTATACTCGATGAGGGGCCTTTCTTATACTCGATGAGGGGCCTTTCTTATACTAGATCAGGGGACTTTGTTATACCCGATCAGGGGACTTTCTTATACTCGAGCAGGGGGCTTTGTTATACTCGATGAGGGAACTTTGTTATACTCGATAAGGAGACTTTGTTATACTCGATCAGGGGATATGTTATACTCGTTTAGGGGACTTTGTAATACTGGACCAGGGGACTTTGTTATACTCGATAAAGGGACTTTGTTATACTCGATCAGGGGGCTTTGTTATACTCGATCGGGGGACTTTGTTATACTCGATCAGGGGACTTTGTAATACTCGTTAAGGGGAATTGTTATACTCGATAAGGGGACTTTGTTAGACTCGAACAGGGGACTTTGTTATACTCGACCAGGGGACTTTGTTATACTCGATTAGGCGGCTTCGTTATACTCTATCAGATCACTTTGTTATACTCGATGAGGGGCCTTTCTTATACTCGATGAGGGGCCTTTGTTATACTAGATCTGGGGACTTTGTTATATTCGAGAAGGGGACTTTGTTATACTCGATGACGGGACTTTGTTATACCCGACCAGAGGACTTTGTTATACCCGATCAGAGGACTTTGTTATACTCGACCAGGGGACTTTTTTATACTTGATCAATGGACTTTCTTATACTCAATGAGGGGCCTTTGATGTACTCGATCAGGGGGCTTTGTTATACTCGATCAGGGGACTTTGTTATACTCGATCAGGGGACTTTGTAATACTCGTTAAGGGGAATTGTTATACTCGATCAGGGGACTTTGTTATACTCGAACAGGGGACATGGTTATACGCGATCAGGGGACTTTTTTATACTACACCAGAGGACTTTGTTATACTCGATCAGGGGATATGTTATAATCGATCAGTGGACTTTGTTATACTCGATTAGGGGCCTTTGTTATACTCGATCAAGGGAATTTGTTATACTCAATCAGGGGACTTTGTTATACTCGATTAGGGGCCTTTGTTATACTCGATGAGGGGGTTTGTTATACTCGACCAGGGGACTTTGTCATACTCGATCAGGGAACTTTGTTATACTCAACCAGGGAAATTTTTTAATATTAATCAGGGGACTTTGTCATACTCAATCAGGGGAATTTTGTTATACTCGATCAAGGGATATGTTATACTCGATCAGGGGACTTTGTTATACTCAACCAGAGGACTTTGTTATACTCGATGAGGGGACTTTGTTATACTCAATCATGGGACTTTGTTATACTCGATGAGGGGCTTTGGTTATCCTCGATGAGGGCGTTTGTTATACTCGACCAGGGGACTTTGTTATACTCGATCAGGGAACTTTGTTATACTCAACCAGGGGACTTTTTTAAAATTAATCAGGGGACTTTGTCATACTCGATCAGGGGAATTTTGCTATACTCGATCAGGGGATATGTTTTACTCGATCAGGGGACTTTGTTATACTCAACCAGAGGACTTTGTTATACTCGATCAGGAGACTTTGTTATACTCAATCATGGGACTTTGTTATACTCGTGGAGGGGATTTTGCTATACTTGATTAGGGGACTTTGCTATACTCGATCAGGGGAATTTTGTTATACTCGATCAGAGGACTTTGTTATACTCGACCAGGGGTCTTTGTTATACTCGATAAGAAAACTTTGTTATACTCGACCAGGGGACTTTGTTATACTCGATCAAGGGACTTTTGTTATACTCGATCAGGGGACTTTGTTATACTCGACCAGGGGACTTTTGTTGTACTCGATCAGGGGAATTTGTTATACTCGATCAGGGGACTTTGTTATACTCGATAAATGGACTTTGTTATACTCGATAAGAGGAATTTGTTATACTCGATCAGGGGACTTTGTCTTACTCGATCAGGGCCCTTTGGTATACTCGACCAAGGGATTTTGATATAATCGATCATCGGACTTTGTTATGTTCGATATGCGGACTTTGTTATACTGGGCCAGGGGACTTTTTTATACCCGATCAGGGGACTTTGTTATACTCGATCAGGGGACTTTTGTTATACTCGATCTGGGGACTTTGTTATACTCAATAAGGGGCCTTTGGTATACTCGATCAGGGGACTTTGTTATACTCGTCCAGGGGACTTTGTTATACGCGATTAGGGGACTTTTTTATACTCGATCAGGTGACTTTGTTATACCGATGAAGGGCCTTTGTTATACTCGATGAGGGGCCTTTGTTATACTCGATCAGGGGACTTTGTTATACCCGATCAGGGACTTTCTTATACTCGAGGCAGGGGGCTTTGTTATACTCGATAGGGGACTTTGTTACCCGATGAGGAGGCTTTGTTATACTCGATCAAGGGACTTTGCTATACTCGACCAGGGGACTTTGTTATACTCGATCAGGGGACTTTGTTATACTCGACCAGGGGACTTTTTTATACTTGACCAATGGACTTTGTTATACAAGATGAGAGGCCTTTGTTATACTCGATCTGGGGACTTTGTTATACTCGAGAAGGGGACTTTGTTATACTCGATCAGGGGACATTTTTATACCCGACCAGAGGACTTTGTTACACCCGATCAGAGGACTTTGTTATACTCGACCAGGGGACTTTTTTATACTTGATCAATGGCCTATTTATACTCAATAAGGGGCCTTTGGTATACTCGATCAGGGGACTTTGTTATACGCGATAAGGGGACTTTTTTATACTCGACCAGAAGACTTTGTTATACTCTATCAGGTTATATGTTATACTCGATCAGTGGACTTCGTTATACTCGATTAGGGGCCTTTGTTATACTTGATGAGGGGGCTTTGTTATACTCGACCAGGGAATTTGTTATACTCGATCAAGGAACTTTGTTATACTCAACCAGGGGACTTTTTAAAAATTAATCAGGGGACTTTGTCATACACGATCAGGGGAATTTTGTTATACTCGATCAGGGGATATGTTATACTCGATCAGGGGACTTTGTTATACTCAACCAGAGGACTTTGTTATACTCGATCAGGGGACTTTGTTATACTCGACCAGGGGACTCTCTTATACTCGATCAGAGGACTTTGTTATACTCGACCAGAGGACTTTTTTATACTCGATCAGGGGATATGTTATACTCGATGAGGGGATTTTGCTATACTTGATTAGGGGACTTTGTTTTACTCGATCAGGGGAATTTTGTTATACTCGATCAGAGGACTTTTTTATACTCGATCAGGGGACTTTGTTATACTCGATAAGGGGACTTTGTTATACTCGATAAGAGGAATTTGTTATACTCGATCAGGGGACTTTGTCTTACTCGATCAGGGCACTTTGCTATACTCCACCAGGGGACTTTGATATAATCGATCATGAGACTTTGTTATGCTCGATATGGGACTTTGTTATACTGGGCCAGGGGACTATCTTATGCCCGATCAGGGGACTTTGTTATTCTCGATCAGGGGACTTTTGTTATACTCGATCAGGGGACTTTGCTATACTCGACCAGGGGCCTTTGTTATACTCGATCAGGGGACTTTGTTATACTCGATAAGGGGACTTTGTTATACTCGATAAGAGGAATTTGTTATACTCGATCAGGGGACTTTGTCTTACTCGATGAGGGCCCTTTGCTTTACTCGACCAGGGGAATTTGATATAATCGATCATGGGACTTTGTTATGCTCGATATGGGGACTTTGTTATACTGGGCCAGGGGACTTTTTTATACTCGATCAGGGGACCTTGTTATACTAGTATCAGGGGACTTTGTTATTCTCGACCAGGGGACTTTGTTATACTTGGTCAGGGACTTTGTTATAATCGATCAGGGGACTTTGTTATGCTCGATCTGGGGACTTTGTTATACTGGGCCAGGAGACTTTGTTATACTCGATCAGGGGATATGTTATACTCGATCAGGGGACTTTTTTATACTGGACCAGGGGACTTTGTTATACTCGATAAGGGGACTTTGTTATACTCGATCAGGGGACTTTGTTATACTCGTCCAGGGGGCTTTGTTATACTCGATCAGGGGACTTTGTTATACTCGATCAGGGACTTTGTCTTACTCGATCAGGGCCCTTTGCTATCCTCGACCAGGGGACTTTGTTATGATTGATCAGGGGACTTTGTTATGCCAGGGGACTTTGTTATACTCGATTAGGGGCTTTTTTATACTCGATCAGGGGACTTTGTTATACTCGATGCCTTTTATACTAGATCAGGGGACTTTGTTATACCCGATGAGGGGACTTTCTTATACTCGAGCAGGGGGCTTTGTTATACTCGATGAGGGGACTTTGTTATACTCGATGAGGAGGCTTTGTTATACTCGATCAGGGGACTTTGCTATACTCGACCAGGGGACTTTGTTATACTCGATCAGGGGACTTTGTTATACTCGACCAAGGGACTTTTTTATACTTGACCAATGGACTTTGTTATACTAGATGAGAGGCCTTTGTTATACTCGATCTGGGGACTTTGTTATATTCGAGAAGGGGACTTTGTTATACTCGACCAGAGGACTTTGTTATACTCTATCAGGGGATATGTTATACTTGATCAGTGGACTTTGTTATACTCGATGAGGGGGCTTTTTTATACTCGATGAGGGGCCTTTGTTATACTAGATCAGGGGACTTTGTTATACCCGATGAGGGGACTTTCTTATACTCGAGCAGGGGGCTTTGTTATACTCGATGAGGGGACTTTGTATACTCGATGAGGAGGCTTTGTTATACTCGATCAGGGGACTTTGTTATACTCGATTAGGGGACTTTGTTATACTCGACCAAGGGACTTTTTTATACTTGACCAATAGACTTTGTTATACTAGATGAGAGGCCTTTGTTATACTCGATCTGGGGACTTTGTTATATTTGAGAAGGGGACTTTGTTATACTCGACTAGAGGACTTTGTTATACTCTATCAGGGGATATGTTATACTTGATCAGTGGACTTTGTTATACTCGATGAGGGGGCTTTTTTATACTCGACCAGGGGACATTGTTATTCTCGATCAAGGAACTTTGCTATACTCAACCAGGGGACTTTTTTTAAATTAATCAGGGGACTTTGTCATACTCGATCAGGGGAATTTTGTTATACTCGATCAGGGGATATGTTATACTCGATCAGGGGACTTTGTTATACTCAATCATGGTACTTTGTTATACTCGACCCGAGGACTTTTTTATACTCGATCAGGGGATATGTTATACTGGATGAGGGGATTTTGCTATACTTGATTAGGGGACTTTGTTATACTCGACCACGGGCCTTTGTTATTCTCGATAAGAAAACTTTGTTATACTCGACCAGGGAAATTTTGTTATACTCGATCAGAGGAGTTTGTTATACTCGACCAGGGGCCTTTGTTATACTCGATAAGAAAACTTTGTTATACTCGACCAGGGGACTTTGTTATACTCGATCAAGGGACTTTTGTTATACGCGATCAGGGGACTTTGTTATACTCGACCAGCGGACTTTTGTTATACTCGATCAGGGGACTTTGTTATACTCGACCAGGGGCCTTTGTTATACTCGATCAGGGGACTTTGTTATACTCGATAAGGGGACTTTGTTATACTCGCTAAGAGGTGTAATGAGTGATTGTCAGACCAAACCTTACAGCCCAGAATTATGCCGCATATAACAGCAAGAGCACTGCAGACCTCGTGGTACCACCACATTCCGGGTTGACACATCTCAGGTCGGCCCAAGGGACTTGACCTCGCCCGCTAATGACGTGAGCCGGTGACCTACAACCGCACCTAGCCAAGACACCTGGCCAGGACCACACCTGCACACAACTATTCAGATCAAACCAGTTTAGTGTTAATTGTTAGAGGTCAGAAGCCGGCTGGGCCGACCACATATAAAGGCCCTACAGTCCCGTCCACGGGCATTCCATTACGATTATCATTCTGATCCTGGTCATACTGATTCTCATTTTGGTTGCTGTCATCTCTCTCCCGTTCGGGTCGTCACTCGGTTCACTAAGCAGAGTCACGCACGTCCCCTCCCCAGGTCGGGAGGGAGACCTCCCGACCAGACCACGGCATCGCCAGCTAAGCAGACTCTCCCATAGGAGGCAGCCCAGCCAGCACTCACTGGGCCTACGTCAGGGTACACGTGAGTCTTGTCAGAACGTCCTAGGGTGAGTTACCTACTGTGGGAAGTGTATTCATTCAGGTGTGTCCGATAGTCAGTGTCAAGTAACGTAAAGCATAATGTGTTAGTACCCCGATATAATAGTGATATTAATGTGTCCATGTCATTGAGTGAAGTAATAAATAGTTGTATCAAGAGGTGTTTAACAAGTTGTCCCTTTAAGAAGTGATATATGTGTATTGACATACGAGATAAGATAAGCGTAGTGACGCTGTGCAAATAACATCCAGGCCACGCTACCAAGTTTCCTATCTTTACATTCCTACTCTCTATACTTCCTCTCATTTTGTTTCATCTCATTATATTGGTGGTAGCGAACTATGACGTTAACCCACGCCCTCCTCGTCCATTGTTATTGCTAACAGTGTACTTAACGTAAACCCATGCCCTCCCCCGTTAGCCATAACACCTGGCTCGTTAGTTCAAAAGTGCGTAATAAGAAGTTCCTGCGTAGTAGCGTGAAAAGTGTCCTAGTGTGTCTCCGTTACAGCTCAAGTAAATGTCTCTTGTGGTGGAATGTGCGAATTTTTAATAGAAATATGTTCAGTGCTTAACGTAATTTCTCAGTGTCCCCCGCGATCTGTGACATTCTCAGTAGCCCAAGTGCAGTTTGATTGTTGGTCAGTGTTAAATGTAGCCATTGTGTTTCAGTGATGAAAGCCGTGTCTGTACTAACTGTTATAACTTAACATGTCTTTTAACCTACATCCTCCTCCCTGTCCTAATCCTCTCCTTACCCTTCCTCCCATCCCTGCCCCGCCCTGCCCCGCCCCTCCGTTCCGTGCCCCTCCCCGCCCCGCAAAGCCTCGGCCTGGCCCGATCAACCACGCCTCGGCTCCTCCCCACCTCACCCGCAACGCACCAGCCTGGCTGGGCCTGGCCAGCCTCGCCTCGCCCAGTGCCGCCCCGCCCCGCCTCGCCCCACCCCGCTCGTGTGACCTCACGTCCTTCTGACCCGCCCCGCCTCGCTTGACCACACTAATCCCCCGTCTTTTGTCCCGTAAGCTGTGTGTTGATGATGATGGTTAATATAAAGTAATATTGCGATGAATGCAGAGCTTCACTCAGTGTATTTTTATGCTATTATGATTTGTGATGTACTCTTTGACGCGCAGTGATAAATGATATTCAGTGTAGTGCGCAGAGCTTCACTCCCCGACCCAGCCTGATGAGAACATTGTCGTGACGGAAATGATAGTTGCCAAACATTGACCTAACGTATAAAGTAAATTTTTTTTTTGCGAATGCACTTCCAACTGATCCATCATCCCTTTAGGATTGTTTCTCTGTCAAATCTCACTCACAGTACCACCCATGGCCAGCCGGACGTCAACCACAGTACATACGAGCAGAGAAGAACCAGCATGATGAAAGCAGCATGATGAATGCAGCGTGATGAATGCAGTACTCAACCCACCACACACCACGTCACTTCTTTCAAGTCCTCACTTGGTCTAGGATTAAGGAGATTTTATATTTTTCTACTTTAGGAAGTTAAAGAGTGTGGAATGAACCGCCACACAACGAACCCTGGTGAGCCCAGCCAGGGAGGGATTCACCACTGTGGAAGGTGTAAGACAGGACGGTCTTTGGTCTCGCCGACACTCACGTACGGAGGGCGAGCCCTGGTCCGCGGAACCTGCCTTACGAGTCATCTAAGGAGACGACAGCCCAAGCAGTGGACCGGCCTTCATCCCGGCCGGAGGGGGCCGACGGCAGATGAACAGAAAATCGTCTGGAATATGTTGAAAATGATGATGTTGCAGAGAAGAAATACAGATGGAGCAGAAAAATTCATCTGGAATATGAAAATGAAGATGTATAAAGAAACGCAGATGAGCAGAAAAATTCGTCTGGAATATGAAAATGAAGATGTATAAAGAAACGCAGATGAACAGAAAATTCGTCTGGAAGATGAAAATGGTGATGTACTAAGAAAAAAGGAAGATGGAACAGAAAATTCATCAAGAAGATGTTGAAAATGAGGCTCTAAACGTAGAGGAAGAACGCAGATGGGACAGAAAACTCGTCTGGAATAGTATAGAAACCAGGAGGAAGTGAGAAGAAGTCAGAAGGTGTGGAGAAACGACCTACAAGGTGCGGTATGTGAAGAAAGAAGACAGAAGATGTGCTATGTGAAGAAAGAAGACAGAAGAGAAGATGTGCTATGTGAAGAAAGAAGACAGAAGATGTGCTGTCCTGACATCACAAGAAAGTCGATGATGAAGGACCAACCGACTACAGCTGCTGAGCTGCCGCCATCCCCTATTTTTCAGATACCAGCTGGATGGAAGACGTGAGCTATGCCGGACCCAACTAATGTACTGATGTTGTTGATGTATAATAAAAAGATATCAATACCCTAATATGTGAAGTAGGAACATTTTTTGTGTATTTTGAAGTATTTTCTCTGATTTTGTTGATGTTTACTACAAAGAATGTCTTTTTTTAGTCTCACTTTTTTCTATGAGTTCATTTGATCAATGTCTTGGACCATGAAACACGATGTTGTAGCTATATTACTGACTGAGATGAATTATTATTTTGACATGGGCTGATAAGGAAATGTAACACCTGTTATTGGTTGTAGAATGTGATTTGCAAGTTTGCCTCGGACACTATGCTACATATGAAGGATTTTTTCATTCTATGTTCACTTGCTATGTTTCCTTTTTCTCCTGGCATAGAAGCTTTGATCTTGGCGGGAGGTATAGTGAGCTTTGTCAGATCAAACTAGCGCCAGTAGAAAAACATACACCTATGAGATTGTTGTTTGTAAATGTGAGACTATGTTATCGCCCCAGGGATTATCTCTGACACCACACGTGATGTTGCTGTCTATATGTGGCATCAGTCTCTGTGATGAAGCTTCGGTCTTGGCGGGAGGTGTAATGAGTGATTGTCAGACCAAAGCTTACAGCCCAGAATTATGCCGCATATAACAGCAAGAGCACTGCAGACCTCGTGGTACCACCACATTCCGGGTTGACACATCTCAGGTCGGCCCAAGGGACTTGACCTCGCCCGCTAATGACGTGAGCCGGTGACCTACAACCGCACCTAGCCAAGACACCTGGCCAGGACCACACCTGCACACAACTATTCAGATCAAACCAGTTTAGTGTTAATTGTTAGAGGTCAGAAGCCGGCTGGGCCGACCACATATAAAGGCCCTACAGTCCCGTCCACGGGCATTCCATTACGATTATCATTCTGATCCTGGTCATACTGATTCTCATTTTGGTTGCTGTCATCTCTCTCCCGTTCGGGTCGTCACTCGGTTCACTAAGCAGAGTCACGCACGTCCCCTCCCCAGGTCGGGAGGGAGACCTCCCGACCAGACCACGGCATCGCCAGCTAAGCAGACTCTCCCATAGGAGGCAGCCCAGCCAGCACTCACTGGGCCTACGTCAGGGTACACGTGAGTTTTGTCAGAACGTCCTAGGGTGAGTTACCTACTGTGGGAAGTGTATTCATTCAGGTGTGTCCGATAGTCAGTGTCAAGTAACGTAAAGCATAATGTGTTAGTACCCCGATATAATAGTGATATTAATGTGTCCATGTCATTGAGTGAAGTAATAAATAGTTGTATCAAGAGGTGTTTAACAAGTTGTCCCTTTAAGAAGTGATATATGTGTATTGACATACGAGATAAGATAAGCGTAGTGACGCTGTGCAAATAACATCCAGGCCACGCTACCAAGTTTCCTATCTTTACATTCCTACTCTCTATACTTCCTACCTATGTATGTAATTCTCTTCTTGTGAGATTTGTCTCATTATAGAGGAATTTGTTATACTCGATCAGGGGACTTTGTCTTACTCGATCAGGGCCCTTTGCTATACTCGACCAGGGGACTTTGATATAATCGATCATGGGACTTTGTTATGCTCGATATGGGGACTTTGTTATACTGGGCCAGGGGACTTTTTTATACACGATCAGGGGACTTTGTTATACTCGATGAGGGGACTTTTGCTATACTCGACCAGGGGACTTTGATATAATCGATCATGGGACTTTGTTATGGTCGATATGGGGACTTTGTTATACTGGGCCAGTGGACTTTTTTATACTCGATCAGGGGACTTTGTTATACTAGTATCATGGGACTTTGTTATTCTCTACCAGGGAACTTTGTTATACTCGGTCAGGGACTTTGTTATAATCGATCAGGGGACTTTGTTATTCTCGATCTGGGGACTTTGTTATACTGGACCAGGGGACTTTGTTATACTCGATAAAGGGACTTTGTTATACTTGATCAGGGAGCTTTGTTATACTCGATCAGGGGACTTTGTTATACTCGATAAGGGGACTTTGTTATACTCGACCAGGGGACTTTGTTATACTCGATTAGGCGGCTTCGTTATACTCGATCAGGTGACTTTGTTATACTCGATGAGGGGCCTTTCTTATACTCGATGAGGGGCCTTTGTTATACTAGATCAGGGGACTTTGTTATACCCGATCAGGGGACTTTCTTATAGTCGAGCAGGGGGCTTTGTTTTACTCGATGAGGGGACTTTGTTATACTCGATAAGGGGACTTTGTTATACTCGATAAGAGGAATTTGTTATACTCGATCAGGGGACTTTGTCTTACTCGATCAGGGCCCTTTGGTATATTCGACCAGGGGACTTTGTTATGCTCGATATGGGGACTTTGTTATACTGGGCCAGGGGACTTTTTTATACTCGATCAGGGGACTTTGTTATACTAGTATCACGGGACTTTGTTATTCTCGACAAGGGGACTTTGTTATACTCGGTCAGGGACTTTGTTATAATCGATCAGGAGACTTTGTTATGCTCGATCTGGGGACTTTGTTATACTGGGCCACGAGACTTTGTTATACTCGATCAGGGGATATGTTATACTCGATCAGGGGACTTTGTTATACTGGACCAGGGGACTTTGTTATACTCGATAAGGGGAATTTGTTATACTCGATCAGGGGGCTTTGTTATACTCGATCAGGGGACTTTGTTATACTCGATCAGCGGACTTTGTAATACTCGTTAAGGGGAATTGTTATACTCGATAAGGGGACTTTGTTAGACTCGAACAGGGGACTTTGTTATACTCGACGAGGGGACTTTGTTATACTCGATTAGGCGGCTTCGTTATACTCTATCAGATCACTTTGTTATACTCGATAAGGGGCCTTTCTTATACTCGATGAGGGGCCTTTGTTATACTAGATCTGGGGACTTTGTTATATTCGAGAAGGGGACTTTGTTATACTCGATGAGGGGACTTTGTTATACCCGACCAGAGGACTTTGTTATACCCGATCAGAGGACTTTGTTATACTCGACGAGGGGACTTTTTTATACTTGATCAATGGACTTTCTTATACTCAATGAGGGGCCTTTGGTATACTCGATCAGGGGACTTTGTTATACTCGACCAGGGGACTTTGTTATACGCGATCAGGGGACTTTTTTATAGTACACCAGAGGAGTTTGTTATACTCGATCAGGGGATATGTTATATTCGATCAGTGGACTTTGTTATACTCGATTAGGGGCCTTTGTTATACTCGATCAGGGGACTTTGTTATACTCAATCAGGGGACTTTGTTATACTCGATTAGGGGCCTTTGTTATGCTCGATGAGGGGGTTTGTTATACTCGACCAGGGGACTTTGTTATACTCGATCAGGGAACTTTGTTATACTCAACCAGGGAAATTTTTTTAAATTAATCAGGGGAATTTGTCATACTCAATCAGGGGAATTTTGTTATACTCGATCAAGGGATATGTTATACTCGATCAGGGGACTTTGTTATACTCAACCAGAGGACTTTGTTATACTCGATGAGGAGACTTTGTTATACTCAATCATGGGACTTTGTTATACTCGATGAGGGGCTTTGGTTATCCTCGATGAGGGGGTTTGTTATACTCAACCAGGGGACTTTGTTATACTCGATCAGGGAACTTTGTTATACTCAACCAGGGGACTTTTTTAAAATTAATCAGGGGACTTTGTCATACTCGATCAGGGGAATTTTGTTATACTCGATCAGGGGATATGTTATACTCGATCAAGTGACTTTGTTATATTCAACCAGAGGACTTTGTTATACTCGATCAGGGGACTTTGTTATACTCAATCATGGGACTTTGTTATACTCGCTGAGGGGATTTTGCTATACTTGATTAGGGGACTTTGTTATACTCGATTACGGGAATTTTGTTTTACTCGATCAGAGGACTTTGTTATACTGACCAGGGGCCTTTTGTTATACTCGATACAGTAAACTTTTGTTATACCTTTGATCAGGGACTTTGTTATACTCGACCAGGGACTTTTGTTATACTCGATCAGGGGCCTTTGTTATACTCGATCAGGGGACTTTGTTATACTCGATAAGTGGACTTTGTTATACTCGATAAGAGGAATTTGTTATACTCGATCTGGGGACTTTGTTATACTCAATAAGGGGCCTTTGGTATACTCGATCAGGGGACTTTGTTATACTCGATCAGGGGACTTTGTCTTACTCGATCAGGGCCCTTTGCTATACCCGACCAGGGGACTTTGTTATGATTGATCAGGGGCCTTTGTTATGCTCGATATGGGGACTTTGTTATACTGGGCCAGGGGACTTTTTTATACCCGATCAGGGGACTTTGTTATACTCGATTAGGGGACTTTTGTTATACTCGATCTGGGGACTTTGTTATACTCAATAAGGGGCCTTTGGTATACTCGATCAGGGGACTTTGTTATACTCGTCCAGGGGACTTTGTTATACGCGATTAGTGGACTTTTTTATACTCGACCAGAGGACTTTGTTATACTCGACCAGGGTACTTTGTTATACGCGATAAGGCGGCTTAGTTATACTCGATCAGGTGACTTTGTTATTCTCGATGAGGGGCCTTTGTTATACTCGATGAGGGGCCTTTGTTATACTAGAGCAGGGGACTTTGTTATACTCGATTAGGGCCTTTTTGGACTCGATCAGGGCCTTTGTTATACCTCGACTCAGTGGGGACTTCTGGCACTCCGGGTCACCAGGGACTTTCTTATACTCGAGCAGGGGGCTTTGTTATACTCGATGAGGGGACTTTGTTATACTCGATGAGGAGGCTTTGTTATACTCGATCAGGGAACTTTGCTATACTCGACCAGGGGACTTTGTTATACTCGATCAGGGGAATTTGTTATACTCGACCAGGGGACTTTTTTATACTTGACCAATGGACTTTGTTATACAAGATGAGAGGCCTTTGTTATACTCGATCTGGGGACTTTGTTATACTCGAGAAGGAGACTTTGTTATACTCGATCAGGGGACATTTTTATACACGACCAGAGGACTTTGTTACACCCGATCAGAGGACTTTGTTATACTCGACCAGGGGACTTTTTTATACTTGATCAATGGCCTATTTATACTCAATAAGGGGCCTTTGGTATACTCGATCAGGGGACTTTGTTATACGCGATAAGGGGACTTTTTTATACTCGACCAGAAGACTTTGTTGTACTCTATCAGGTTATATGTTATACTCGATCATTGGACTTCGTTATACTCGATTAGGGGCCTTTGTTATACTCGATGAAGGGGGCTTTGTTATACTCGACCAGGGGACTTTGTTATACTCGATCAGGGGACTTTGATATACTCAACCAGAGGACTTTGTTATACTCAACCAGAGGACTTTGTTATACTCGATCAGGGGACTTTGTTATACTCAATCAGGGGACTTTGTTATACTCGATAAGGGAACTTTGTTATACTCAACCAGGGGACTTTTTTAAAATTAATCAGGGGACTTTGTCATACTCGATCTGGGGAATTTTGTTATACTCGATCAGGGGACTTTCTTATACTCGAGCAGTGGGCTTTGTTACACTCGATCAGGGGACTTTGTTATACTCGATCAGGAGGCATTGTTATACTCGATCAGGGGACTTTTCTATACTCGACCAGGGGACTTTGTTATACTCGATCAGGGGACTTTGTTATACTCGACCAGGGGACTTTGTTATACCTGACCAGGGGACTTTGTTGTAATCGATGAGTGGACTTTGTCCTACTCAATCAGGGCCCTTTGTTATACTCGACCAGGGGACTTTGTTGTAATCGATCAGGGGACTTTGTTATGCTCGATCTTGGGACTTTGTTATACTGGGCCAAGAGACTTTGTTATACTCGGTCACCGGACTTTGTTATACTCGATAAGGAGACTTTGTTATACTCGATAAGGGGAATTTGTTATACTCGATCAGGAGGCTTTGTTATACTCGATCAGGGCACTTTGCTATTCTCGACCAGGAGATTTTGTTATACTCGAACAGGGGACTTTGTTATACTCGACCATGGGACTATTTTATACTTGACCAATGGACTTTGTTGTACTCGATGAGGGGCCTTTGTTATACTCGATTAGGGGACTTTTTTATACTCGACCAGAGTACTTTGTTATACTCGATTAGGGGATATGTTATACTCGATCAGGGGGCTATGTTATACTCAATTAGAGGACTTTGTTATACTTGATCAGGGGACTTTGTTATACTCAATCAGGGGACTTTGTTTTACTCGATTAGGGGCCTTTGTTATACTCGATGAGCGGGCTTTCTTATACTCGACCAGGGGACTTTGTTATACTCGATCAGGGAACTTTGTTATACTCGACCAGGGGACTTTTTTATAATTAATCAGGGGACTTTGTCATACTCGATCAGTGGACTTTCCGATATTTGACGAATGGACTTTTCTATATTTGACCAATGGACTTTGCTATACTCAATGAGGGCTTTTGTTATACTCGATGAGGGGCCTTTGTTATACTCGATCAGGGGACTTTGTTATATGCGAGCAGGGGACTTTGTTATACTCGGTCAGGGGACTTTGTTATACTCGATCAGGGGACTTTGTTATTCTCGTCCAGGGGGCTTTGTTATACTCGATCAGGGGACTTTGTTATACTCGATCAGGGGAATTTGTCTTACTCGATCAGGGCCCTTTGCTATACTCGACCAGGGAACTTTGTTATAATCGATTAGGGGACTTTGTTATGCTCGTTCAGCGTACTTTGTTATAATGGACCATGGGACTTTTTTATTCTCGTCCAGGGGGCTTTGTTATACTCGATCAGGGGACTTTGTTATACTCGATCAGGGGAATTTGTCTTACTCGATCAGGGCCCTTTGCTATACTCGACCAGGGGACTTTGTTATAATCGATCAGGGGCTTTGTTATGCTCGTTCAGCGGACTTTGTTATAATGGACCATGGGACTTTTTTATTCTCGATCAAGGGACTTTATTATACTCGATCAGGGTACTTTTGTTAAACTCGATCAGGTAACTGTTATACTCGACCAGGGGACTTTGTTATACTCGATAAAGGAACTATGTTATACTCGATAAGGGGAATTTGTTATACTCGATAAGGGGACTTTGTTAGACTCGAACAGGGGACTTTGTTATACTCGACCAGGGGACTTTGTTATACTCGATTAGGCGGCTTTGTTATACTCGATGAGTGGCCGTTGTTATACTAGATGAGGGACTTTGTTATACTCGATTAGGCGGCTTTGTTATACTCAATCACGGACCTTTGTTATACTCAATCAGGGGACTTTGTTATACTCGACCAGGGGACTTTTTTATACTTGATCAATGGACTTTGTTATACTCGATTAGGGGCGTTTGTTATACTCGATGAGGGGTCTTTGTTACACTCGACCAGGGTACTTTGTTATACTCGATCAGGGAGGTTTGTTATACTCAACCAGGGGACTTTTTCAAAATTCATCAGGGGACTTTGTCACACTCGATCAGGTGAATTTTGTTATACTCGATCAGGGGATATGTTATACTCGATCAGGGGACTTTGTTATACTCAATCAGGGGACTTTGTTATACTCGATTAGGGGCCTTTGTTATACTCGATGAGGGGGTTTGTTATACTCGACCAGGGGACTTTGTTATACTCGATCTGGGCACTTTGTTATACTCAACCACGTAACTTTTTTAAAATTAATCAGGGGACTTTGTCATACTCGATCAGAGGAATTTGTTATACTCAATCAGGGGACTTTGTTATACTCGATTAGGGTCCTTTGTTATACTCGATGAGGGGGTTTGTTATACTCGACCAGGGGACTTTGTTATACTCGATCTGGGAACTTTGTTATACTCAACCAGGTAACTTTTTTAAAATTAATCAGGGGACTTTGTCATACTCGATCAGGGGAATTTGTTATACTCAATCAGGGGACTTTGTTATACTCGATTAGGGGCCTTTGTTATACTCGATGAGCGTGTTTGTTATACTCGACCAGGGGACTTTGTTATACTCGATCTGGGAATTTTGTTATACTCAACCAGGTAACTTTTTTAGAATTAATCAGGGGACTTTGTCATACTCGATCAGGGGAATTTTGTTATGCTCGATCAGGGGATATGTTATACTCGATCAGGGTTTTTTGTTATACTCAACCAGAGGACTTTGTTATTTTCGATCAGGGGACTTTGTTATACTCAATCATGGGACTTTGTTATACTCGATCAGGGGATATGTTATACTCGATCAGGGGACTTTGTTATACTCAACCAGAGGACTTTGTTATACTCGATCAGGGGACTTTGTTATACTCAATCATGGGACTTTGTTATACTCGATCAGGGGATATGTTATACTCGATCAGGGGACTTTGTTATACTCAACCAGAGGACTTTGTTATACTCGATCCGGGGACTTTGTTATACTCAATCATGGGACTTTGTTATACTCGATGAGGAGCTTTGGTTATCCTCGACCAGGGGACTTTGATATAATCGATCATGGGACTTTGTTATGCTCGATATGCGGACTTTGTTATACTGGGCCAAGGGACTTTTTTATACCCGATCAGGGGACTTTGTTATACTCGATCAGGGGACTTTGTTATACTCAATCATGGGACTTTGTTATACTCGATGAGGGGCTTTGATTATCCTCGACCAGGGGACTTTGATATAATCGATCATGGGACTTTGTTATGCTCGATATGCGGACTTTGTTATACTGAGCCAAGGGACTTTTTTATACCCGATCAGGGGACTTTGTTATACTCGATTAGGGGACCTTTGTTATACTCGATAAGGGGACTTTGTTATACTCGAACAGGGGCTTTTGTTATACTCGATCAGAGGACTTTGTTATACTCGATAAGGGGACTTTGTTATACTCGATTAGGGGACTTTTGTTATACTCGATAAGGGGACTTTGTTATACTCGAACAGGGGCCTTTGTTATACTCGATCAGAGGACTTTGTTATACTCGATAAGGGGACTTTGTTATACTCGATAAGAGGAATTTGTTATACTCGATCAGGGGACTTTGTCTTACTCGATGAGGGCCCTAAGCTATACTCGACCAGGGGATTTTGATATAATCGATCATGGGACTTCGTTATGCTCGATATGGGAACCTTGTTATACTGGGCCAGAGGACTTTTTTATACTCGATAAGGGGACTTTGTTATACTAGTATCAGGAGACTTTGTTATTCTCGACCAGGGGACTTTGTTATACTCGATTAGGCGGCTTAGTTATACTCGATCAGGTGACTTTGTTATTCTCGATCAGGGGCCTTTCTTATACTCGATGAGGGGCCTTTGTTATACTAGATCAGGGGAGTTTGTTATACTCGATTAGGGGCCTTTTTTGGACTCGATCAGGGTCTTTGTTATTCTCGATCAGAGGACTTTGTTATACCCGATCAGGGGACTTTCTTTTACTCGATCAGGGGACTTTGCTATACTCGACCAGGGGACTTTGTTATACTCGACCAGGGGTCTTTTTTATACTTGACCAATGAACTTTGTTATACTAGATGTGAGGCCTTTGTTATACTCGATCTGGGGACTTTGTTATATTCGAGAAGGGGACTTTGTTATACTCGATCAGGGGACATTTTTATACCCGACCAGAGGACTTTGTTATACCCGATAAGATTACTTTGTTATACTCGACCAGGGGACTTTTTTATACGTGATCAATGGACTTTGTTATACTCAATAAGGGGCCTTTGGTATACTCGATCAGGGGACTTTGTTATACTCGTCCAGGGGACTTTGTTTTACGCGATTAGGGGACTTTTTTATACTCGACCAGAGGACTTTGTTATACTCGATCAGAGGATATGTTATACTCGATCAGTGGACTTTGTTATACTCGATTAGGGGCCTTTGTTATACTCGATGAGGAGGCTTTGTTATACTCGACCAGGGGACTTTGTTATACTCGATCAGGGAACTTTGTTATACTCAATCAGGGGACTTTTTTAAAATTAATCAGGGGACTTTGTCCTACTCGATCAGGGGAATTTTTTGATACTCGATCAGGGGATATTTTATATTCGATCAGGGGACTTTGTTATACTCAACCAGAGGACTTTGTTATACTCGATCAGGGGACTTTGTTATACTCGATCACGGGACTTTGTTATACTCAACCAGAGGACTTTTTTAAAATTAATCAGGGGACTTTGTCCTACTCGATCAGGGGAATTTTTTTATACTCGATCAGGGGATATGTTATATTCGATCAGGGGACTTTGTTATACTCGATCAGGGGACTTTGTTATACTCAACCAGGGGACTTTTTTAAAATTAATCAGGGGACTTTGTCCTACTCGATCAGGGGAATTTTTTTATACTCGATCAGGGGACTTTGTTATACTCAACCAGAGGACTTTGTTATACTCGATCAGGGGACTTTGTTATACTCAACCAGAGGACTTTGTTATACTCGATCAGGGGACTTTGTAATACTCAATTAGGGGACTTTGTTATACTTGATTAGGGGCCTTTGTTATACTCGATGAGGGGGCTTTGTTATACTCGACCAGGGGACTTTGTTATTCTCGATCAGGGAACTTTGTTATACTCAACCATGGGACTTTTTTAAAATTAATCAGGGGACTTTGTCATACTCGATCAGGGGAATTTTGTTATACTCGATCAGGGGATATGTTATACTCGATCAGGCGACTTTGTTATACTCAACCAGAGGACTTTGTTATACTCGATCAGGGGACTTTGTTATACTCAATCATGGGACTTTGTTATACTCGATGAGGGGCTTTGGTTATCCTCGATCAGGGGACTTTGTTATAATCGACCAGGGGACTTTGTTATACACGATCAGGAGACTTTGTTATACTCGACCAGAGGACTTTTTTATACTCGATCAGGGGATATGTTATACTCGATGATGGGATTTTGCTATACTTGATTAGAGGACTTTGTTATACTCGATCAGGGGAATATTGTTATACTCGATCAGAGATATTTGTTATACTCGAACAGGGGCCTTTGTTATACTCGATAAGAAAACTTTGTTATACTCGACCAGGGGACTTTGTTATACTCGATCAAGGGACTTTTGTTATACTCGACCAGGGGACTTTGTTATACTCGACCAGGGGACTTTTGTTATACTTGATTATGGGACTTTGTTATACCCGACCAGGGGCCTTTGTTATACTCGATGAGGGGACTTTGTTATACTCGATAAGGGCACTTTGTTATACTCGATAAGAGGAATTTGTTTTACTCGATAAGGGGACTTTGTTATACTCGTCCAAGGGGCTTTGTTATACTCAATCAGGGGACTTTGTTATACTCGATCAGGGGACTTTGTCTTACTCGATCAGGGCCCTTTGCTATACTGGACCAGGGGACTTTGTTATGATCGATCAGGGGACTTTGTTATGCTCGATATGGGGACTTTGTTATACTTAGGCCAGGGGACTTTTTTATACTCGATCAGGGGACTTTGTTATACTCGATCAGGAGGCTTTGTTTTACTCGATTAGGGTACTTTGCTATACTCGACCAGCGGACATTGTTATACACGATCAGGGGACTTTGTTATACTCGACCAGGGGACTTTTTTATACTTGACCAATAGACTTTGCTATACTCGATGAGGGGCCTTTGTTATACTTGACCAGGGGCCTTTGTTATACTCGATCAGGGGATATGTTTTACTCGATTAGGGGACTTTGCTATACTCGACCAGCGGACATTGTTATACACGATCAGGGGACTTTGTTATACTCGACCAGGGGACTTTTTTATACTTGACCAATAGACTTTGCTATACTCGATGAGGGTCCTTTGTTATACTTGACCAAGGGCCTTTGTTATACTCGATCAGGGGATATGTTATACTCGATCAGGGGACTTTGTTATACTCGGTTCAGTGGACTTTGTTATACTCGTCTAGTGGGCTTTGTTATACTAGGATCAGGGGACTTTGTTATACTCGATTAGGGACTTTGTTATACTCGATCTGGTGACTTTGTTATACTGGGCCAGGAGACGTTGTTATACTGATCAGGGATATGTTATACTCGATCAGGGACTTTGTTATACTGACCAGGGACTTTGTTATACTCGATCAGTGCACTTTGTTATACTCGATCAGGGGACTTTTGTTATACTCGATCAGGGACTTTTGTTATACTCGATCAGGAGACTTTGTATACTACTCGACCAGGGGCCTTTGTTATACTCGATCAGGGGACTTTGTTATACTCGATAAGTGGACTTTGTTATACTCGATTAGAGGAATTTGTTATACTCGATCAGGGGACTTTGTCTTACTCGGCCAGGGCCCTTTGCTATACTCGACCAGAGGACTTTGATATAATCGATCATGGGACTTTGTTATGCTCGATGAGGGGGCTTTGTTATACTTGACCAGGGGACTTTGTTATACTCGATCAGGGGACTTTGTTATACTCGACCAGGGGCCTTTGTTATACTCGATGAGGGGGCTTTGTTATACTTGACCAGGGGACTTTGTTATACTCGATCAGGGGACTTTGTTATACTCGACCAGGGGCCTTTGTTATACTCGATCACCGGACTTTGTTATACTCGATAAGGGGACTTTGTTATATTCGATGAGGGGCCTTTGATATACTCGATCTGGGGACTTTGTTATACTCAATGAGGGGCCTTTTTATACTCGAATAGGGGACTTTCTTATACTCGACCAGGGGACTTTGTTATACGCGATCAGGGGACTTTGTTATACGCGATCAGGGGACTTTGTTATACTCAACCATAGGACTTTGTTATACTCGATCAGGGAACTTTGTTATACTCAATCAGGGGACTTTGTTATACTCGATGAGGGCCCTTTTTTATACTCGATGAGGGGTCTTTTTTATACTCGGTGAGGGGGCTTTGTTATACTCGACCAGGGGCCTTTGTTATACTCGATTAGAAAACTTTGTTATACTCGACCAGGGGACTTTGTTATACTCAATCAAGGGACTTTTGTTATAATCGATCAGGGGACTTTGTTATACTCGACCAGGGGCCTTTGTAATACTCGATCACCGGACTTTGTTATACTCGATAAGGGGACTTTGTTATACTCGATAAGGGGAATTTGTTATACTCGATAAGGGGACTTTGTTATACTCGACCAGGGGGATTTTGTTATACTCGATTAGGCGGCTTTGTTATACTCGATCAGGGGACTTTGTTATACTCAATGAGGGGCCTTTGTTATACTCGATCTGGGGCCATGGTTATACTAGATCAGGGGACTTTGTTATACTCGATCAGGGGACTTTGTTATACTCGATCAGGTGTCTTTTTTATACTTGACCAATGGACTTTGTTATAATTGATGAGGGGCCTTTGTTATACTCGATCTGGGGACTTTGTTATACTCTAGTAGGGGACTTTGTTATACTCCATCAGGGGACTTTTTTATACTCGACCAGAGGACTTTGTTATACTCAATCAGGGGACTTTGTTATACTCGACCGAGGGACTTTTTTATACTTGACCAATGGACTTTGTTATACTCAATGAGGGGCCTTTGTTATACTCGATTAGGGACTTTGTTATACTCGACCAGGGGACTTTGTTATATGCGATCAAGGGACTTTTTTATACTCGATCAGGGACTTTGTTATACTCAACCAGAGGACTTTGTTATACTCGATCAGGGGACTTTGTTATACTCAATCAGGGGACTTTCTTATACTCGAGTAGGGGGCTTTGTTATACTAGATAAGGGGACTTTGTTATGCTCGAACTGGAGGCTTTGTTTTACTCGATCAGGGGACTTTGCTATACTCGACCAGCGGACATTGTTATACACGATCAGGGGACTTTGTTATACTCGACCAGGGGACGTTTTTATACTTGACCAATGGACTTTGCTATACCCGATGAGGGGCCTTTGTTATACTTGACGAGAGGCCTTTGTTATATTCGATTAGAAAGCTTTGTTATACTCGACCAGGGGACTTTTTTATACTCCACCAGGGACTTTGTTATACTCGATGAGGGGATATGTTATACTCGATCAGGGGACGTTGTTATACTCGGTTCAGGGGACTTTGTTATACTCGTCTAGTGGGCTTTGTTATACTAGGATCAGGGGACTTTGTTATACTCGTCCAGGGAGCTTTGTTGTGCTAGGATCAGGGGAATTTGTTATTCTCGACCAGGGGACTTTGTTATACTCGACCAGAGGCCTTTGTAATACTCTGTCAGGGGACTTTGTTATACTCGTCCAGGGGGCTTTGTTATACTCGGTCAGGGGGCTTTGTTATTCTCGATTAGGAGACTTTGTCTTACTCGATCAGGGCCCGTTGCTATACTCGACCAGGGGACTTTGTTTTAATCGATCAGGGGATTTTGTTATGCTCGATATGGGGACTTTGTTATACTGGGCCAGGGGACAATTTTAATACTCGGTCAGGAGAACTTTATTATACTAGTATCAGGGGATATGTTATACTCTATCAGGGGACGTTGTTATACTCATTTCAGGGGACTTTAATATACTCGTCTAGTGGGCTTTGTTATACTAGGATCAGGGGACTTTGTTATACTCGATCAGGGGACTTTGTCTTACTCGATTAGGGCCCTTTGATATACTCGACCAGGGGACTTTGTTGTAATCGATCAGGGGACTTTGTTATGCTCGATCTGGGGACTTTGTTATACTGGCCCAGGAGACGTTGTTATACTCGATCAGGGGATATGTTATACTCGATCAGGGGACTTTGTTATACTGGACCAGGGGACTTTGTTATACTCGATCAGTGGACTTTGTTATAGTCGATCAGGGGACTTTGTTATACTCGTCCAGGGAGCTTTGTTATACTAGGATCAGGGGAATTTGTTATTCTCGACCAGGGGACTTTGTTATACTCGACCAGAGGCCTTTGTAATACTCTGTCAGGGGACTTTGTTATACTCGTCTAGGGGGCTTTGTTATACTCGGTCAGGGGGCTTTGTTATTCTCGATTAGGGGACTTTGTCTTACTCGATCAGGGCCCGTTGCTATACTCGACCAGGGGACTTTGTTTTAATCGATCAGGGGACTTTCTTATGCTCGATATGGGGACTTTGTTATACTGGGCCAGGGGACAATTTTAATACTCGGTCAGGGGAACTTTATTATACTAGTATCAGGGGACTTTGTTATTCTCGACCAGGGGACTGTGTTATACTCGACCAGAGGCCTTTGTTATCCTCGGTCACGGACAAAGTTATAATCGATCAGGGGACTTTGGTATGCTCGATCTGGGGCTTTGTTATACTGGGCCAGGAGACTTTGCTATACACGATGATGGGATATGTTATACTCGATCAGGGGACTTTCTTATACTCGATCAGGGACTTTGTTATACTCGATCAGGGGACTGTGTTATACTCGTCCAGGGGGCTTTGTTATACTCGATCAGGGGACTTTGTTATACTCGATCAGGGGACTTTTGCTATACTCGATCAGGGAACTTTGTTATACTCGACAAGGGGCCTTTGTTATACTCGATCACCGGACTTTGTTATACTCGATAAGGGGACTTTGTTATACTCGTCCATGGAGCTTTGTTATACTCGACCAGGGGACTTTGTTATAATCGATCAGGGGACTTTGTTATGCTCGATATGGGGACTTTGTTATACTGGGCAATGGGACTTGTTTATACTCGATCAGCGGACTTTGTTATACTGGACCATGCGACTTTTATACTCGATCAGGGACTTTGTTATACTCGACCAGGGGCCTTTGTTATACTCGATCACCAGACTTTGTTATACTCGATAAGGGGACTTTATTGTACTCGACCAGGGGACTTTGTTATTCTCGATTAGGCGGCTTTGTTATACTCAATCAAGGGACTTTGTTATAGTCGATGAGGCGCTTTTGTTATAGTAGATCAGGAGAATTTGTTATACTCGATTAGGGACCTTGTTTAGACTCGATCAGGGGCCTTTGTTATAGTCGATCAGGGGACTTTGTTATACTCGAGCAGGGGGCTTCATTATACTCGATTTGGGGCCTTTGTTATACTCGATGAGGGGGCTTTCTTATACTCGACCAGGGGACTTTGTTATACTCGATCAGGGAACTTTGTTATACTCGACCAGGGGACTTTCCGATATTTGACGAATGGACTTTCCTATATTTGACTAATGGACTTTGCTATACTCAATGAGGGGCTTTTGTTATACTCGATGAGGGGCCTTTGTTATACTCGATCAGGGGACTTTGTTATATGCGAGCAGGGGACTTTGTTATACTCGATCAGGGGAATTTTTTATACTCGACCAGAGAACTTTGTTATACTAATATGAGGGGACTTTGTTATTCTCGACCAGGTGACTTTGTTTTACTCGACCAGAGGCCTTTGTTATCCTCGGTCAGGGACAATGTTATAATCGATCAGGGGACTTTGTTATGTTCGATCTGGGGCTTTGTTATACTGGGCCAGGAGACTTTGCTATACACGATGAGGGGATATGTTTTACTCGATCAGGGTACTTTGTTATACTCGATCAAGGACTTTGTTATACTCGATCAGGGGACTTTGTTATACTCGATCAGGGGACTTTTGTTATACTCGATCAAGGGACTTTGTTATACTCGACAAGGGGCCTTTGTTATACTCGATCACCGGACTTTGTTATACTCGATAAGGGGACTTTGTTATACTCGTCCAGGGAGCTTTGTTATACTCGACCAGGGGACTTTGTTATAATCGATCAGGGGACTTTGTTATGCTCGATATGGGGACTTTGTTATACTGGGCCATGGGACTTTTTTATACTCGATCAGCGGACTTTGTTATACTGGACCATGGGACTTTTTATACTCGATCAGGGACTTTGTTATGCTCGACCAGGGGACTTTGTTATTCTCGATTAGGAGGCTTTGTTATACTCAATCAGGGGACTTTGTTATAGTCGATGAGGCGCCTTTGTTATAGTAGATCAGGAGAATTTGTTATACTCGATTAGGGGCCTTGTTTAGACTCGATCAGGGGCCTTTGTTATAGTCGATCAGGGGACTTTGTTATACTCGAGCAGGGGGCTTCGTTATACTCGATCAGGTGACTTTGTTATACACGATGAGGAGGCTTTCTTATACTCGATCAGGGGACTTTGTTATACTCGACGAGGGGCCTTTGTTATACTCGATTATAAAACTTTGTTATACTCGATCAGGGGACTTTGTTATACTCCACCAGGGACTTTGTTATACTCGATCAGGGGATATGTTATACTCGATCAGGGGACTTTGTTAAACTCGGTTCAGGGGACTTTGTTATACTCGTCTAGTGGGCTTTGTTATATTAGGATCTGCGGACTTTGTTATACTCGATCAGGGGACTTTGTTATACTCGACTAGGAGACGTTGTTATACTCGATCAGGGGACTTTGTTATACTCGTACAGGGGGCTTTATTATACTTAGATCAGGGGACTTTTTTATTCTCGACCAGGGGACTTTGTTATACTCGACCAGAGGCCTTTGTTATACTCGGTCCGGGGACTTTGTTATACTCGTCCAGGGGGCTTTGTTATACTCGATCAGGGGACTTTGTTATACTGGGCCAGGAGACTTTGTTATACTCGATCAGGGGATATGTTATACTCGATCATGGTCTTTGTTATATTGTACCAGGGGACTTTGTTATTCTCGATCAGGGGACTTTGTAATACTCGACCAGGGGACTTATTTATACTTGACCACTAGACTTTGTTATACTCGATGAGGGGCCTTTGTTATAGTCGGCCAGGGGCCTTTGTTATACTCGATTAGAAAACTTTTTTATACTCGACCAGGGGACTTTGTTATACTCCACCAGGGACTTTGTTATACTCGATCAGGGGATTTTGTTATACTCGACCAGGGGACTTTTTTATACTTGACCAATAGACTTTACTATACTCGATGAGGGGCCTTTGTTATACTCGATCTGGGGACTTTGTTATACTCGACCAGGGGACTTTTTTATACTCGACCCGGGGACTTTTTTATACTTGACCAATGGACTTTGTTATATTCAATGAGGGGCCTTTGTTATACTCGATCAGGGACTTTGTTATACACGACCAGGGGACTTTGTTATACTCGATCAGGGGATATGTTATACTCGATCAGGGGACTTTGTTATACTCAACCAGAGGAATTTGTTAAAATCGATCAGGGTACTTTGTTATACTCAATCAGGGGACTTTGTTATACTCGATTAGGGGCCTTTGTTATACTCGATGATGGGGCTTTGTTATACTCGACCAGGGGACTTTCTTATACTCGATCAGGGGACTTTCTTATACTCGAGCAGGGGGCTTTGTTATACTTGATCAGGGGACTTTGTTATACTCGATGAGGAGGCTTTTTTTACTCGATCAGGGGAATTTGTTATACTCGATCAGGGGACTATGTTAGACTCGAACAGGGGACTTTGTTATACTCGACCAGGGGACTTTGTTATATGCGATCAGGGGACTTTTTTATACTCGATCAATGGACTTTGTTATACTCAACCAGAGGACTTTGTTATACACGATCAGGGGACTTTATTATACTCAATCAGGGGACTTTCTTATACTCGACCAGCGGACATTGTTATACACGATCAGGGGACTTTGTTATACTCGACCAGGGGACTTTTTTATATTTGACCAATGGACTTTGTTATACTCGATGAGGGGCCTTTGTTATACTCGATCAGGAACCTTTGTTATACTCGATCAGGGGAATTTGTTATACTCGATCAGGGGACTTTGTTATACTCGTCCAGGGGGCTTTGTTATACTAGGATCAGGGGACTTTGTTATTCTCGAACAGGGACTTTGTTATACTCGCCCAGAGGCCTTTGTTATACTCGGTCAGGGGACGTTGTTATAATCGATGAACGGACTTTGCTATGACCGATTTGGGGACTTTGTTATACTGAGCCAGGAGAATTTGTTATACTCGATCAGGTGGATATGTTATACTCGATCAGGGGACTTTGTTATACTGGACCAGGGGACTTTGTTATACTTGATCAGGGGACTTTGTTATACTCGATCGGGGGACATTGTTATACTCGTCCAGGGGGCTTTATTATACTAGGATCAGGGGACTTTGTTATACTCGATTAGGGGACTTTGTCTTACTCGATAAGGGGACTTTGTTATACTCGACCAGGGGACTTTGTTGTAATCGTTCAGGGGACTTTGTTATGCTCGATCTAGGGACTTTGCTATACTGAGCCAGGAGATGTTGTTATCCTTGATCTGGGGATATGTTATACTCGATCAGGGGACTTTTTTATACTGGACCAAGGGACTTTGTTATACTCGATCAGGGGACTTTGTTATACTCGATGAGGGGACTTTGTTATACTCGTCAAGTGGGCTTTGTTATACTTAGATCAGGGGACTTTGTTATACTCGATTAGGGGCCTTTGTTATACTCGATGATGGGGCTTTGTTATACTCGACCAGGGGACTTTGTTATACTCGATCAGGGGACTTTCTTATACTCGAGCAGGGGGCTTTGTTATACTCGATGAGGAGGCTTTTTTTACTCGATCAGGGGAATTTGTTATACTCGATCAGGGGACTTTGTTAGACTCGAACAGGGGACTTTGTTATACTCGACCAGGGGACTTTGTTATATGCGATCAGGGGACTTTTTTATACTCGATCAATGGACTTTGTTATACTCAACCAGAGGACTTTGTTATACACGATCAGGGGACTTTATTATACTCAATCAGGGGACTTTCTTATACTCGACCAGCGGACATTGTTATACACGATCAGGGGACTTTGTTATACTCGACCAGGGGACTTTTTTATATTTGACCAATGGACTTTGTTTTACTCGAGGAGGGGCCTTTGTTATACTCGATCAGGAACCTTTGTTATACTCGATCAGGGGACTTTGTTATACTCGATCAGGGGACTTTGTTATACTCGTCCAGGGGGCTTTGTTATACTAGGATCAGGGGACTTTGTTATTCTCGAACAGGGACTTTGTTATACTCGCCCAGAGGCCTTTGTTATACTCGGTCAGGGGACGTTGTTATAATCGATGAACGGACTTTGCTATGACCGATCTGGGGACTTTGTTATACTGGGCCAGGAGAATTTGTTATACTCGATCAGGTGGATATGTTATACTCGATCAGGGGACTTTGTTATACTGCACCAGGGGACTTTGTTATACTTGATCAGGGGACTTTGTTATACTCGATCGGGGGACATTGTTATACTCGTCCAGGGGGCTTTATTATACTAGGATCAGGGGACTTTGTTATACTCGATTAGGGGACTTTGTCTTACTCGATCAGGGGACTTTGTTATACTCGACCAGGGGACTTTGTTGTAATCGTTCAGGGGACTTTGTTATGCTCGATCTAGGGACTTTGCTATACTGAGCCAGGAGATGTTGTTATCCTTGATCAGGGGATATGTTATACTCGATCAGGGGACTTTGTTATACTCGATCAGGGGACTTTGTTATACTCGTCAAGTGGGCTTTGTTATACTTAGATCAGGGGACTTTGTTATACTCGTGCAGGGGACTTTGTTATACTCGATCATGGGACTTTGTTATACTGGGCCAGGAGACTTTGTTATACTCGATCAGGGGAAATGTTATACTCGATCAGGGTCTTTGTTATATTGGACCAGGGGACTTTGTTATACTCGATGAGGGACTTTGTTATACTCGATGAGGGGACTTTGTTATACTCGCCCAGGGGGCTTTGGTATACTCGATCAGGGGACTTTGTTATACTCGATGAGAGACTTTGTTATACTCGATCAGGGGACATTGTTATACTCGATGAGGGCCTTGTTATACTCGATCAGGACTTTGTTATACTCGATGAGGGGCCTTTGTTATACTCGATCTGGGGCCTTTGTTATACTAGATCAGGGGACTTTGTTATACTCGATTAGGGGACTTTGTTATACTCGACCAGGGGACTTTTTTATACTTGACCAATGGACTTTGTTATACTTGATGTGGGGCTTTTGTTATACTCGATCTGGGGACTTTGTTATACTCTAGTAGGGGACTTTGTTATACTCCATCAGGGGACTTTTTTATACTCGACCAGAGGACTTTGTTATACTCGATTAGGGGACTTTGTTAAACTCGACCAGGGGACTTTTTTATACTTGACCAATGGACTTTGTTATACTCAATGAGCGGCCTTTGTTACACTCGATCAGGGACTTTGTTATACTCGACCAGCGGACTTTGTTATATGCGATCTGGGGACTTTTTTATACTCGATCAGGGAGTTTGTTATACTCAACCAGAGGACTTTGTTATATTTGATCAGGGGACATTGTTATACTCAATCAGGGGACTTTGTTATAATCGATCAGGGGACTTTGTTATACTGGGCCAGGATGCTTTGTTATACTCGTCCAGGGGACTTTTTTACACTTGACCAATGGACTTTGTTATACTCGACCAGGGGACTTTGTTAGACTCGAACAGGGGACTTTGTTATACTCGACCAGGGGACTTTGTTATTCTCGATTAGGCGGCTTTGTTATACTCAATCAGGGGACTTTGTTATACTCGATGAGACGCCTTTGTTATAGTAGATCAGGGGACTTTGTTAAACTCGATTAGGGGCCTTTGTTATACTCGATCAGGGGACTTTGTTATACTCGAGCAGGGGGCTTCGTTATACTCGATCAGGGGACTTTGCTATACTCGACCAGGGGACTTTGTTATACTCGATCAGGGGACTTTGTTATACTCGACCAGGGGACTTATTTATACTTGACCAATGGACTTTGTTATACTCGATGAGGGGCCTTTGTTATACTCGACCAGGTGCCTTTGATATACTCGATTAGAAAAGTTTGTTATACTCGACCAGGGGACTTTGTTATACTCCACCAGGGACTTTGTTATACTCGATCAGGGGATATGTTATACTCGATCATGGGACTTTGTTAAACTCGGTTCAGGGGACTTTGTTATACTCGTCCAGTGGGCTTTGTTATACTTAGATCAGGGGACTTTGTTATTCCCGACCAGAGGCCTTTGTTATACTCGTGCAGGGGGCTTTGTTATACTCGATCAGGGGACTTTGTTATACTGGGCCAGGAGACTTTGTTATACTCGATCAGGGGAAATGTTATACTCGATCAGGGTCTTTGTTATATTGGACCAGGGGACTTTGTTATACTCGATCAGGGACTTTGTTATACTCGATCAGGGGACTTTGTTATACTCGGCCAGGGTACTTTGTTGTAATCGATCAGGGGACTTTGTTATGCTCGATCTGGGGACTTAGTTATACCGAGCCAGGAGACGTTGTTATACTCGATCAGGGGATATGTTATACTGGATCAGGGGACTTTGTTATACTGGACCAGGGGACTTTGTTATACTCGATCAGGGGACTTTGTTATACTCGATGAGGGGACTTTGTTATACTCGTCCAGGGGGCTTTGTTTTACTTGGATCAGGGGACTTTGTTATTCTCGACCAGGGGACTTAGTTATACTCGACCAGAGGCCTTTGTTATACTCGGTCCGGGGACTTTGTTATACTCGTCCAGGGGGCTTTGTTATACTCGTCCAGGGGACTTTGTTATACTTGGCCAGGAGACTTTGTTATTCTCGATCAGGGGATATGTTATATTCGATCAGGGTCTTTGTTATATTGGACCAGGGGACTTTGTTATTCTCGATCAGGGGACTTTGTAATACTCGACCAGGGGACTTAGTTATACTTGACCAATGGACTTTTTTATACTCGATGAGGGGCCTTTGTTATACTCGACCAGGGGCCTTTGTTTTACTCGATTTGAAAACTTTGTTATACTCGACCAAGGGACATTGTTATACTCCACCAGGGACTTTGTTATACTCGATCAGGGGACTTTGTTATACTCGGTTCAGGGGACTTTGTTATACTCGTCTAGTGGGCTTTGTTATATTAGGATCTGGGGACTTTGTTATACTCGATCAGGGGACTATGTTATACTCGACCAGGGGGCTTTGTTGTAATCGATCAGGGGACTTTGTTATGCTCGATCTAGGGACTTTGCTATACTGAGCCAGGAGATGTTGTTATCCTCGATCAGGGGATATGTTATACTCGATCAGGGGACTTTGTTATACTGGACCAAGGGACTTTGTTATACTCGATCAGGGGACTTTGTTATACTCGATCAGGGGAATTTGTTATACTCGTCAAGTGGGCTTTGTTATACTTAGATTAGGGGACTTTGTTATACTCGTGCAGGGGACTTTCTTATATTCGAGCAGAGGGATTTGTTACACTCTATCAGGGGACTTTGTTATACTCGATGAGGAGGCTTTGTTATACTCGATCAGGGGACTTTGCTATACTCGATCAGGGGACTTTGTTATACTCGATTAGGGGACTTTGATATACTCGACCAGGGGACTTTTTTATACTTGACCAATGGACTTTGTTATACTCGATGAGGGGCCTTTGTTATACTCGATCTAGGGACTTTGTTATACTCGAGAAGGCGACTTTGTTATACTCGATCAGGATACTTTTTTATACTCGACCAGAGGACTTTGCTATACTCGATCAGGGGATATGTTATACTCGATCAGGGGACTTTGTTATACTCAACCAGAGGACTTTGTTATACTCGATCATGGGACTTTGTTATACTCAATCGGGGGACTTTGTTATACTCGATTAGGGGCCTTTGTTTTTCTCGATGAGAGGGCTTTGTTATACTCGACCAGGGGACTTTGTTATATTCGATCAGGGAACATTGGTATACTCGACCAGGGAACTTTTTTAAAATTAATCAGGGGACTTTGTTATACTCGATCAGGGGAATTTGTTATACTCGACCAGGGGACATTTTTATACTTGACCAATGGACTTTGTTATACTCGATGAGGGGCCTTTGTTATACTCGACCAGGGGACTTTGTTATACTCGATTAGGAGGCTTTGTTATACTCGACCAGGGGACTTTTTATACTTGACCAATGGACTTTGTTATACTCGATGAGGGGCCTTTGTTATACTCGATCAGGGGACTTTTTATACTCGACCAGAGGACTTTGTTTTACTCGATCAGGGGACTTTGTTATACTCGTCCAGGGGGCTTTGTTATACTAGATCAGGGGACTTTGTTATACTCGATCAGAGGACTTTTATACTCGACCAGGGGACTTTTTTATACTTGACCAATGGACTTTGTTATACTTGATGAGGGTCCTTTGTTATACTTGATGAGGGGCCTTTGTTATACTCGATCTGGGGACTTTGTTATACTCTAGTAGGGACTTTGTTATACTCCATCAGGGGATTTTTTATACTCGACCAGAGGACTTTGTTTCTCGATCAGGGGACTTTGTTATACTCGACCAGGGGACTTTTTTATACTTGACCAATGGACTTTGTTATACTCAATGAGGGGCCTTTGTTACACTCGATCAGGGACTTTGTTATACTAGACCAGCGGACTTTGTTATATGCAATCATGGGACTTTTTTATACTCGATCAGGGACTTTGTTATACTCAACCAGAGGACTTTGTTATACTCGATCAGGGGACATTGTTATACTCAATCAGGGGATTTTCTTATACTCGAGCAGGGGGCTTTGTTATACTCGATCAGGGGACTTTGTTATGCTCGATCTGGGGACTTTGTTATACTTGGCCAGGAGACTTTGTTATACTCGATCAGGTGGGGTATGTTATACTCGATCAGGGAAGTTTGTTATACTCGATCAGGGGACTTTGTTATACTCGATCAAGGGACTTTGTTATACTCGTCCAGGGGCTTTGTTATTCTAGGATCAGGGGACTTTGTTATTCTCGACCAGGGGACTTTGTTATACTCGCCCAGAGGCCTTTGTTATACTCGATCAGGGGACTTTGTTATATACAATTTGGGGACTTTGTTATACTCGAGCAGGGGATATGTTATACTCGATTAGGGGACTTTGTTATACTCGACCAGGGGACTTTGTTATACTCGATCAGGAGGCTTTGTTATACTCGATCAGGTGGGGTATGTTATACTCGATCAGGGAAGTTTGTTATACTCGGTCAGGGGACTTTGTTATAATCGATCAGGGGACTTTGCTATGCTCGATCTGGGGACTTTGTTTTACTCGATCAGGGGATATGTTATACTCGATCAGGGGCCTTTTTTATACTCAAACAGAGGACTTTGTTATACTCGATCAGGGGACTTTGTTATACACAATCAGGGGACTTTGTTATACTCGAGCAGGGGATATGTTATACTCGATTAGGGTACTTTGTTATACTCGACCAGGGGACTTTGTTATACTCGATGAGGAGGCTTTGTTATACTCGACCAGGGGACTTTTTTATACTTGACCAATGGACTTTGTTATACTCGATGAGGGGCCTTTGTTATACTCGATCAAGGGACTTTTTTATACTCGACCAGAGGACTTTGTTTATACTCGATCAGGGGATATGTTATACTCGATCAGGGGACTTTGTTATACTCAACCAGAGGACTTTGTTATACTCGATCAGGGGACTTTGTTATACACAATCAGGGGACTTTGTTATACTCGATTAGGGGCCTTTGTTATACTCGATGAGGGGGCTTTGTTATACTCGATCAGGGGACTTTCTTATACTCGATCAGGGGACTTTCTTATACTCGAGCAGGGGGCTTTGTTATACTTGATCAGGGGACTTTGTTATACTCGATCAGGGGGCTTTGTTATACTAGGATAAGGGGGCTTTGTTATACTCGACCAGGGGACTTTGTTATATTCGATCAGGGAACATTGGTATACTCGACCAGGGAACTTTTTTATAATTAATCAGGGGACTTTGTTATACTCGATCAGGGGAATTTGTTATACGCGACCAGGGGACTTTTTTATACTTGACCAATGGACTTTGTTATACTCGATGAGGGGCCTTTGTTATACTCTATCTAGGGACTTTGTTTTACTCGAGAAGGGGACTTTGTTATACTCGATCAGGGGAGTTTTTAGACTCGACCATAGGACTTTCTTTTACTCGATCAGGGGATGTGTTATACTCAATCAGGGGACATTGTTATACTCACCCAGAGGACTTTGTTATACTCGATCAGGGGACTTTGCTATACTCAATCAGGGGACTTTGTTATACTCGACCAGGGGACTTTGTTATACTCGATCAGGGGACTGTCTTATACTCGAGCAGGGGGCTTTGTTATACTCGATGAGGAGGCTTTGTTATACTCGATCTGGGGACTTTGCTATACTCGACCAGGGGACATTGTTATACACGATCAGGGGACTTTGTTATACTCGACCAGGAGACTTTTTTATACTTGACCAATGGACTTTGTTATACTCGATGAGGGGCCTTTGTTATACTCGATCAGGGGCCTTTGTTATACTCGATCAGGGGACTTTGTTATACTCGTCCAGGGGGCTTTGTATACTAGGATCAGGGGACTTTGTTATTCTCGACCAGGGGACTTTGTTATACTCGCCCAGAGGCCTTTGTTATACTCGGTCAGGGGACTTTGTAATTATCGATCAGGGGACTTTGCTCTGCTCGATCTGGTGGACTTTGTTATACTGGGCCAGGAGACTTTGTTATACTCGATCAGGTGGATATATTATACTCGATCAGGGGACTTTTTTATACTGGACCAGGGGACTTTGTTATACTTGATCAGGGGACTTTGTTATACTCGATGGGGGGACTTTGTTATACTCGTCCAGGGGGCTTTGTTATACTAGGATCAGGGGACTTTGTTATACTCGATTAGGGGACTTTGTCTTACTTGATCAGGGCCCTTTGTTATACTCGACCAGGGGACTTTGTTATAATCGATCAGGGGACTTTGTTATGCTCGATCTGGGGACTTTGTTATACAGGGCCAGGAGACGTTGTTATACTCGAGCAGGGGATATGTTATACTCGATCAGGGGACTTTGTTATACTTGACCAGGGGACTTTGTTATACTCGACCAGGGGGCTTTGTTATACTCGATCAGGAGGCTTTGTTATACTCGATCAGGGGACTTTGCTATACTCGACCAGTGGACATTGTTATACACGATCAGGGGACTTTGGTATACTCGACCAGGGGACTTTTTTATACTTGACCAATGGACTTTGTTATACTCGATGAGGGGCCTTTGTTATACTCGATCAGGGGCCTTAGTTATACTCGATCAGGGGACTTTGTTATAATCGATCAGGGGACTTTCTTATATTCGAGCAGAGGGCTTTGTTATACTAGATCAGGGGACTTTGTTATACTCGATCAGGAGGCTTTGTTATACTCGATCAGGGGACTTTGCTATACTCGATCAGGGGACTTTGTCATACTCGATCAAGGGACTTTGTTATACTCGACCAGGGGACATTTTTATATCTTGACCAATGGACTTTGTTATACTCGATGAGGGGCCTTTGTTATACTCGATCTAGGGACTTTGTTATACTCGAGAAGGCGACTTTGTTATACTCGATCAGGTTACTTTTTTATAGTCGACCAGAGGACTTTGCTATACTCGATCATGGAATATATTATACTCGTCAGGGGACTTTGTTATACTCAACCAGAGGACTTTGTTATACTCGATCATGAAACTTTGTTATGCTCAATCAGGGGACTTTGTAATACTCGATTAGGGGCCTTTGTTATACTCGATGAGGGGGCTTTGTTATACTCGACCAGGGGACTTTGTTATATTCGATCAGGAACATTGGTAGCATACTCGACCAGGGAACTTTTTAAAATTAATAGGGGACTTTGTTATACTCGACCAGGGGAATTTGCTATGCTCAACCAGGGGCCTTTGTTATGCTCAATCCGGGGCTTTGTTATACTCGATCAGCGAACTTTGTTATACTCGACCAGGGGACTTTGTTATACTCGACCAGGTGAATTTGTTATACTCGACCAGGTGACTTTGTTATATGACCAATGGACTGTTATAACTACTCGATAGAGACCTTTGTTATACTCGATCAGGGGACTTTTTATACTCGACAGAGGACTTTGTTTTTACTCGATCAGGGGACTTTGTTATACTCGTCAGGGGCTTTGTTACTTCTACTAGATCAGGGAGTTTGTTATACTAGACCAGCGGACTTTGCTTTACTCGATCAGGGCCTTTTTTATACTTGACCAATGGACTTTGTTATACTTGATGAGGGGCCTTTGTTATACTTGATGAGGGGCCTTTGTTATACTCGATCTGGGGACTTTGTTATACTCTAGTAGGGGACTTTGTTATACTCCATCAGGGGACTTTTTTATACTCGACAAGAGGACTTTGTTATACTCGATCAGGGGACTTTGTTATACTTGACCAGGGGACTTTTATGTACTTGACCAATGGACTTTGTTATACTCAATGAGGGGCCTTTGTTACACTCGATCAGGGACTTTGTTATACTAGACCAGCGGACTTTGTTATATGCGATCAGGGGACTTTTTTATACTCGATCAATGACTTTGTTATACTCAACCAGAGGACTTTGTTATACTCGATCAGGGGACATTG
>NW_024725107.1:0-21304 GCF_018991925.1 Homarus americanus | reverse complement strand
GTGTTGATTATATTTAGAAGTCCGCCTGTTTTTTTGGGCAAATGAAATATATATGGATCCTCGTGTTTTGATGCCGCATTTGGTAAAACGCTGCTCTGATCACCTAAGCGGCACGGGTGGTCCCCATTAGAGGTTCACGGCGCCAAAAGCTCGTTGAACAGGCTTTGTGTGAAATATAGTAGAGTCTAGGACTGCTTTTATTGTCCTGGTGGCCCAGAGGTAGCATACCCCGGTCACAATTATAAGATCGTGGGTTTGAATCCTGGTGGGATGAGGTGTTGATTATATGTAGAAGTCCGAGTGCTTTATTGGGCTAATGAAATATATATATGGATCCTCGTGTTTCGAAGCCGGATTTGGTAAAACGTTGCTCTGATCACCTAAGGGGCATGGGTGGTCCCCTATAGTGGTTCACAGCCCCATAAGCTCGTTGAACAGGCTTTGTGTTAAATATAACAGAGTCTAGGACTGCTTATAGTATCCTGGTGGCCCATAGGTAGCGTTCCTCGGTCACAATTATAAGATCGTGGTTTCGAATCCTGGTGGAGTGAGGTGTTGATTATATGTAGAAGTCCGCGTGCTTTATTGGGCTAATGAAATCTATATGGATCCTCGTGTTTTGAAGCCGCATTTGGTAAAACGTTGCTCTGATCACCTAGGCAGCACGGGTGGTCTCCATTAGAGGTTCACAGAGCCATAAGCTCGTTGAACAGGCTTTGTGTGAAATATAGCAGAGCCTACGAATGCTTTTATTGTCCTGTTGGCCCAGAGGTAGCGTTCCCCGGTCACAATTATAAGATCGTGGCTTCAAATCCTGGTGGGGTGAGGCGTTGATTATATGTAGAAGTTCGCGTGCTTTATTGGGCTAATGAAATATATATGGATCCTCGTGTTTCGAAACCGCATTTGGTAAAACGTTGCTCTGATCACCTAAGCGGCACGAGTGGTCCCCTATAGTTATTCACAGCGCCATAAGCTCGTTGATCAGGCTTTGTGTGAAATATAGAAAAGTCTAGGACTGCTTTTATTGTCCTGGTGGCCCAGAGGTAGCATACCCCGGTCACAATTATAAGATTGTGGGTTTGAATCCTGGTGGGGTGAGGTGTTGATTATATGTAGAAGTCCGAGTGCTTTATTGGGCTAATGAAATATATATGGATCCTCGTGTTTCCAAGCCGGATTTGGTAAAACGTTGCTCTGATCACCTAACCGGCACGGATGGTCCCCAATAGAGGTTCACAGCGCCATAAGCTCGTTGAACAGGCTTTTTGTGAAATATAGCAGAGTCTAAGACTGCTTTTATTGTCCTGGTGGCCCAGAGGTAGCGTTCCCCGGTCACAATTAGAAGATCGTTGGTTCGAATCCTGGTGGGGTGAGGTGTTGATTATATTTAGAAGTCCGCCTGCTTTATTGGGCAAATGAAATATATATGGATCCTCGTGTTTTGATGCCGCATTTGGTAAAACGTTGCTCTGATCACCTAAGCGGCACGGGTGGTCCCCATTAGAGGTTCACGGCGCCAAAAGCTCGTTGAACAGGCTTTGTGTGAAATATAGTAGAGTCTAGGACTGCTTTTATTGTCCTAGTGGCCCAGAGGTAGCGTTCCCCGGTCACAATTAGAAGATCGTGGGTTCGAATCCTGGTGGGGTGAGGTGTTGATTATATGTAGAAGCCACGTGCTTTATTGGGCAAATTAAATATATATGGATCCTCGTGTTTTGAAGCTGCATTTGGTAAAACGTTGCTCTAATCACCTAAGCATCACGGGTGGTCTCCATTAGAGGTTCACAGCGCCATAAGCTCGTTGAACAGGCTTTGTGTGAAATATAGCAGAGCCTACGAATGCTTTTATTGTCCTGTTGGCCCAGAGGTAGCGTTCCCCGGTCACAATTAAAAGATCGTGGCTTCAAATCCTGGTGGGGTGAGGCGTTGATTATATGTAGAAGTCCGCGTGCTTTATTGGGCTAATGAAATATATATGGATCCTCGTGTTTCGAAACCGCATTTAGTAAAACGTTGCTCTGATCACCTTAGCGGCACGGGTGGTCCCCTATAGTTGTTCACAGCGCCATAAGCTCGTTGAACAGGCTTTGTGTGAAATATAGTAGAGTCTAGCACTGCTTTTATTGTCCTGGTGGCCCAGAGGTAGCATACCCCGGTCACAATTATAAGATTGTGGGTTTGAATCCTGGTGGGGTGAGGTGTTGATTATATGTAGAAGTCCGAGTGCTTTATTGGGCTAATGAAATATATATGGATCCTCGTGTTTCCAAGCCGGATTTGGTATAACGTTGCTCTGATCACCTAAGCGGCACGGATGGTCCCCATTAGAGGTTCACAGCGCCATAATTTCGTTGAACAGGCTTTTTGTGAAATATGGCAGAGTCTAGGACTGCATTTATTGTCCTGGTGGCCCAGAGGTAGCGTTCCCAGGTCACAATTAGAAGATCGTGGGTTCGAATCCTGGTGGGGTGAGGTGTTGATTATATTTAGAAGTCCGCCTGTTTTATTGGGCAAATGAAATATATATGGATCCTCGTGTTTTGATGCCGCATTCGGTAAAACGTTGCTCTGATCACCTAAGCGGCACGGGTGGTCCCCATTAGAGGTTCACGGCGCCAAATGCTCGTTGAACAGGCTTTGTGTGAAATATAGTAGAGTCTAGGACTGCTTTTATTGTCCTAGTGGCCCAGAGGTAGCGTTCCCCGGTCACAATTATAATATCGTGGGTTCAAATCCTGGTGGGGTGAGGTGTTGATTATATGTAGAAGTCCGCGTGCTTTATTGGGCTATTGAAATATATATGGATCCACGTGTTTCGAAGCCGCATTTGGTAAAACGTTGCTCTGATCACCTAAGCGGCACAGGTGGTCCCAATGAGAGGTTCACGGCGCCATAAGCTCGTTGAACAGGCTTTGTGTGAAATATAGCAGAGTCTAGGACTACTTTTATTGTCCTGGTGGCCCAGAGGTAGCGTTCCCCGGTCACTATTATAAGATCGTGGCTTCAAATCCTGGTCGGGTGAGGCGTTGATTATATGTAGAAGTCCGCGTGCTTTATTGGGCTAATGAAAATATATATGGATCCTCGTGTTTCCAAGCCGGATTTGGTAAAACGTTGCTCTGATCACCTAAGCGGTACGGTGGTCCCCATTAGAGGTTCATGGCGCCATAAGGTCGTTGAACAGGCTTTGTGAGAAATATAGTAGAGTCTAGGACTGCTTATAGTGTCCTTGTGGCCCATAGGTAGCGTTCCTCGGTCACAATTATAAGATCGTGGGTTCGAATCTTGTTGGAGTGAGGTGTTGATTATATGTAGAAGTCCGCGTGCTCTATTGGTCTAATGAAATATATATGGATCCTTGTGTTTCGAAGCCGGATTTGGTAAAACGTTGCTCTGATCACCTAAGTGGCACGGATGGTCCCCATTAGAGGTTCACGGGGCCATAATCTCGTTGAACAGGCTTTGTGTGAAATATAGCAGAGTTTAAGACTGCTTTTATTGTCCTAGTGGCCCAGAGGTAGCGTTCCCCGGTCACAATTATAAGATCGTTGGTTGAAATCTTGGTGGGGTGAGGTGCTGATTATATGTAGAAGTTCGCGTGCTTTATTGGGCTAATGAAATATATATGGATCCTCCTGTTTCGAAGCCGCATTTGGTAAAACGTTGTTATGATCACCTAAGCGGCACGGGTGGTCCCCATTAGAGGTTCACGGTGCCATAAGCTCGTTGAACAGGCTTTGTGTGAAATATAGTAGAGTCTAGGACTGCTTTTATTGTCCTAGTGGCCCAGAGGTAGCGTCCCCCGGTCACAATTATAAGATCGTGCCTTCAAATCCTGGTGGGGTGGGGCGTTGATTATATGTAGAAGTCTGCGTGCTTTATTGGGCTAATGAAATATATATTGATCCTCGGGTTTCGAAGCCGCATTTGGTTAAACGTTGCTCTGATCACCTAAGCGGCACACGTGGTCCCCTATAGTGGTTCACAGCGCCATAAGCTCGTTGAACAGGCTTTGTGTGAAATATAGTAGAGTCTAGGACTGCTTTTATTGTCCTAGTGGCCCAGAGGTAGCGTTCCCCGGTCACAATTATAAGATCGTGGGTTCAAATCCTGGTGGGGTGAGGTGTTGATTATATGTAGAAGTAAGCGTGCTTTATTGGGCTATTGAAATATATATTGATCCTCGTGTTTCGAAGCCGGATTTGGTAAAACGTTGCTCCGATCACCTAAGCGGCACAGGTGGTCCCCATTAGAGGTTCATGGCGCCATAAGGTCGTTGAACAGGCTTTGTGTGAAAAATAGTAGAATCTAGGACTGCTTTTATTGTCCTGGTTGCCCAGAGGTAGAGTTCCCCGGTCACAATTATAAGATAGTGGGTTCAAATCCTGGTGGGGTGAGGTGTTGATTATATGTAGAAGTCCGCGTGCTTTATTGTGCTAATGAAATATCTATGGATCCTCGTGTTTCCAAGCCGGATTTGGTAAAACGTTGCTCTTATCACCTAAGCGGCATGGGTGGTCCCCATTAGAGGTTCATCGCCCCATAAGGTCGTTGAACAGGCTTTGTGTGAAATATAGTAGAGTCTAGGACTGCTTTTATTGTCCTGGTTGCCCAGAGGTAGCGTTCCCCGGTCACAATTAGAAGATCGTGGGTTCGAATCCTGGTGGGGTGAGGTGTTGATTATATCTAGAAGCCACGTGCTTTATTGGGCAAATGAAATATATATGGATCCTCATGTTTTGAAGCCGCATTTGGTAAAACGTTGCTCTAATCACCTAAGCAGCACAGGTGGTCTCCATTAGAGGTTCACAGCGCCATAAGCTCGTTGAACAGGCTTTGTGTGAAATATAGCAGAGCCTACGAATGCTTTTATTGTCCTGTTGGCCCAGAAGTAGCGTTCCCCGGTCACAATTATAAGATCGTGGCTTCAAATCCTGGTGGGGTGAGGCGTTGATTATATGTAGAAGTCCGCTTGCTTTATTGGGCTAATGAAATATATATGGATCCTCGTGTTTCCAAGCCGGATTTGGTAAAACGTTGCTCTGATCACCTAAGCGGTACGGTGGTCCCCATTAGAGGTTCATGGCGCCATAAGGTCGTTGAACAGGCTTTGTGAGAAATATAGTAGAGTCTAGGACTGCTTATAGTGTCCTTGTGGCCCATAGGTAGCGTTCCTCGGTCACAATTATAAGATCGTGGGTTCGAATCTTGTTGGAGTGAGGTGTTGATTATATGTAGAAGTCCGCGTGCTCTATTCGTCTAATGAAATATATATGGATCCTTGTGTTTCGAAGCCGGATTTGGTAAAACGTTGCTCTGATCACCTAAGTGGCACGGATGGTCCCCATTAGAGGTTCACGGGGCCATAATCTCGTTGAACAGGCTTTGTGTGAAATATAGCACAGTTTAAGACTGCTTTTATTGTCCTAGTGGCCCAGAGGTAGCGTTCCCCGGTCACAATTATAAGATCGTTGGTTGAAATCTTGGTGGGGTGAGGTGCTGATTATATGTAGAAGTTCGCGTGCTTTATTGGGCTAATGAAATATATATGGATCCTCCTGTTTCGAAGCCGCATTTGGTAAAACGTTGTTATGATCACCTAAGCGGCACGGGTGGTCCCCATTAGAGGTTCACGGTGCCATAAGCTCGTTGAACAGGCTTTGTGTGAAATATAGTAGAGTCTAGGACTGCTTTTATTGTCCTAGTGGCCCAGAGGTAGCGTCCCCCGGTCACAATTATAAGATCGTGCCTTCAAATCCTGGTGGGGTGGGGCGTTGATTATATGTAGAAGTCTGCGTGCTTTATTGGGCTTATGAAATATATATTGATCCTCGGGTTTCGAAGCCGCATTTGGTTAAACGTTGCTCTGATCACCTAAGCGGCACACGTGGTCCCCTATAGTGGTTCACAGTGCCATAAGCTCGTTGAACAGGCTTTGTGTGAAATATAGTAGAGTCTAGGACTGCTTTTATTGTCCTAGTGGCCCAGAGGTAGCGTTCCCGGTTACAATTATAAGATCGTGGGTTCAAATCCTGGTGGGGTGAGGTGTTGATTATATGTAGAAGTAAGCGTGCTTTATTGGGCTATTGAAATATATATTGATCCTCGTGTTTCGAAGCCGGATTTGGTAAAACGTTGCTCCGATCACCTAAGCGGCACAGGTGGTCCCCATTAGAGGTTCATGGCGCCATAAGGTCGTTGAACAGGCTTTGTGTGAAAAATAGTAGAATCTAGGACTGCTTTTATTGTCCTGGTTGCCCAGAGGTAGAGTTCCCCGGTCACAATTATAAGATAGTGGGTTCAAATCCTGGTGGGGTGAGGTGTTGATTATATGTAGAAGTCCGCGTGCTTTATTGTGCTAATGAAATATCTATGGATCCTCGTGTTTCCAAGCCGGATTTGGTAAAACGTTGCTCTTATCACCTAAGCGGCATGGGTGGTCCCCATTAGAGGTTCATCGCGCCATAAGGTCGTTGAACAGGCTTTGTGTGAAATATAGTAGAGTCTAGGACTGCTTTTATTGTCCTGGTTGCCCAGAGGTAGCGTTCCCCGGTCACAATTAGAAGATCGTGGGTTCGAATCCTGGTGGGGTGAGGTGTTGATTATATGTAGAAGCCACGTGCTTTATTGGGCAAATGAAATATATATGGATCCTCATGTTTTGAAGCCGCATTTGGTAAAACGTTGCTCTAATCACCTAAGCAGCACGGGTGGTCTCCATTAGAGGTTCACAGCGCCATAAGCTCGTTGAACAGGCTTTGTGTGAAATATAGCAGAGCCTACGAATGCTTTTATTGTCCTGTTGGCCCAGAAGTAGCGTTCCCCGGTCACAATTATAAGATCGTGGCTTCAAATGCTGGTGGGGTGAGGCGTTGATTATATGTAGAAGTCCGCGTGCTTTATTGGGCTAATGAAATATATATGGATCCTCGTGTTTCGAAACCGCAATTGGTAAAACGTTGCTCTGATCACCTTAGCGGCACGGGTGGTCCCCTATAGTTGTTCACAGTGCCATAAGCTCGTTGAACAGGCTTTGTGTGAAATATAGTAGAGTCTAGGACTGCTTTTATTGTCCTGGTTGCCCAGAGGTAGCGTTCCCCGGTCACAATTATAAGATCGTTGGTTCAAATCATGGTGGGGTGAGGTGTTGATTATATGTAGAAGTCCGCGTGCTTTATTGGGCTAATGAAATATATATGGATCCTCGTGTTTCCAAGCCGGATTTGGTAAAACGTTGCTCTTATCACCTAAGCGGCACGGGTGGTCCCCTATAGTGGTTCACGGTGCCATAAGCTCATTGAACAGGCTTTGTGTGAAATATAACAGAGTCTAGGACTGCTTATAGTGTCCTCGTGGCCCATAGGTAGCATTCCTCGGTCACAATTATAAGATCGTGGGTTTGAATCCTGGTGGGGTGAGGTGTTGATTATATGTAGAAGTCCGCGTGCTTTATTGGGCTAATGAAATATATATGGATCCTCGTGTTTCGAAGCCGCATTTGGTAAAACGTTGCTCTGATCACCTAAGCGGCACGGGTGGTCCCCATTAGAGGTTCACGGCGCCATAAGCTCGTTGAACAGGCTTTGTCTGAAATATAGCAGAGTCTAGGACTGCTTTTAGTGTCCTGGTGGCCCAGAGGTAGCGTTCCCCGGTCACAATTAGAAGATCGTGGGTTCGAATCCTGGTGGGGTGAGGTGTTGATTATATGTAGAAGTCCGCATGCTTTATTGGGCTAAAGAAATATATATGGATCCTCGTGTTATGAAGCCGCATTTGGTAAAACGTTGCTCTGATCACCTAAGGGGCATGGGTGGTCCCCTATAGTGGTTCACAGCCCCATAAGCTAGTTGAACAGGCTTTGTGTTAAATATAACAGAGTCTAGGACTGCTTATAGTGTCCTGGTGGCCCATAGGTAGCGTTCCCCGGTCACAATTAGAAGATCGTGGGTTCGAATCCTGGTGGGGTGAGGTGTTGATTATATGTAGAAGCCACGTGCTTTATGGGCAAATGAAATATATATGGATCCTCGTGTTTTGAAGCCGCATTTGGTAAAACGTTGCTCTGATCACCTAAGCGGCACGGGTGGTCCCCTATAGTTGTTCTGGCGCCATAAGCTCGTTGAACAGGCTTTGTGTGAAATATAGTGAGGAGTCTAGGACTGCTTTTTATTGTCCTGGTGGCCCAGAGGTAGCATACCCCGGTCACAATTATAGATTATGAGTTTGGATCCTGTGGTGGGGTGAGGTGTTGATTATATGTAGAAGTCGAGAATAGCTTTATTGGGCTAATGAAATATATATGGATCCTCGTGTTTCCAAGCCGGATGTGGTAAAACGTTGCTCTGATCACCTAAGCGGCACGGATGGTCCCCATTAGAGGTTCACAGCTCCATAAGCTCGTTGAACAGCCTTTTTGTGAAATTTAGCAGAGGCTAGGACTGCTTTTATTGTCCTGGTGGCCCAGAGGTAGCGTTCCCCGGTCACAATTAGATGATCGTGGGTTCGAATCCTGGTGGGGTGAGGTGTTAATTATATGTAGAAGTCCGCGTGCTTTATTGGGCAAATGAAATATATATGGATCCTCGTGTTTTGAAGCCGCATTTGGTAAAACGTTGCTCTGATCACCTAAGCGGCACGGGTGGTCCCCATTAGAGGTTCACGGCGCCAAAAGCTCGTTGAATAGGCTTTGTGTGAAATATAGCAGAGTCTAGGACTGCTTTTATTGTCCTGGTGGCCCAGAGGTAGCGTTCCCCGGTCACAATCATAAGATCGTGGCTTCAAATCCTGGTCGGGTGAGGCGTTGATTATATGCAGAAGTCCGCGTGCTTTATTGGGCTAATGAAATATATATGGATCCTCGTGTTTCCAAGCCGGATTTGGTAAAACGTTGCTCTGATCACCTAAGCGGTACGGATGGTCCCCATTAGAGGTTCATGGCGCCATAACGTCGTTGAACAGGCTTTGTGTGAAATATAGTAGAGTCTAGGACTGCTTTTATTGTCCTGGTGGCCCAGAGGTAGCGTTCCTCGGTCACAATTATAAAGATCTCGTGGGTTCGAATCCTGGTGGGGTGAGGTGTTGATTATATGAAGAAGTCCGCGTGCCTTATTGGGCTAATGAAATATATATGGATCCTCGTGTTTCGAAGCCGCATTTGGAAAAACGTTGCTCTGATCACCTAAGCGGCATGGGTGGTCCCCATTAGAGGTTCACGGCGCCATAAGCTCGTTGAACAGGCTTTGTGTGAAATATAGTAGAGTCTAGGACTGCTTTTATTGTCCTGGTGGCCCAGAGGTAGCATACCCCGATCACAATTATAAGATTGTGGGTTTGAATCCTGGAGGGGTGAGGTGTTGATTATATGTAGAAGTCCGAGTGCTTTATTGGGCTAATGAAATTTATATGGATCCTCGTGTTTCCAAGCCGGATTTGGTAAAACGTTGCTCTGATCACCTAAGTGGCACGGATGGTCCCCATTAGAGGTTCATGGCGCCATAAGGTCGTTGAACAGGCTTTGTGTGAAATATAGAAGAGTCTAGGACTGCTATTATTTTCCTGGTGGCAATTAGAAGATCGTGAGTTCGAATCCTGGTGGGGTGGTGTTAATTATATGTAGGGGAATCAGCGTGCTTTATTGGGCAAATGAAATATATATGGATCCTGCGTGTTCCAAGCGCATTGGTAAAACGTTGCTCTGATCACCCTAAGCTGACGCAGGTGGTCCTCATTAGGGTTCACGGCGACTTAAGCTCGTTGAACAGGCTTTGTGTGAAATATAGCAGAGTGTAGGACTGCTTTTATTGTCCTGGTGGCCCAGAGGTAGCATTCCCCGGTCACAATTAGAAGAGCATGGGTTCGAATCTTGGTGGGGTGAGGTGTTGATTATATGTAGAAGCCGCGTGCTTTATTGGGGAATGAAATATATATGGATCCTCGTGTTTTGAAGCCGCATTTGGTAAAACGTTGCTCTGATTACCTAAGCAGCACGGGTGGTCCCCATTAGAGGTTCACGGCGCCATAAGGTCGTTGAACAGGCTCTGTGTGAATTATAGTAGAGTCTACGAATGCTTTTATTGTCCTGTTGGCCCAAAAGTAGCGTTCCCCGGTCACAATTATAAGATCGTGGCTTCAAATCCTGATGGGGTGAGGCGTTGATTAAATGTAGAAGTCCGAGTGCTTTATTGGGCTAATGAAATATATATGGATCCTCGTGTTTCCAAGCCGGATTTGGTAAAACGTTGCTCTGATCACCTAAGCGGCACGGGTGGTCCCCATTAGAGGTTCATGGCGCCATAAGGTCGTTGAACAGGCTTTGTGTGAAATATAGTAGAGTCTAGGACTGCTTTTAGTGTCCTGGTGGCCCAAAGGTAGCGTTCCCCGGTCACAATTAGAAGATCGTGGGTTCGAATCCTGGTGGGGTGAGGTGTTGATTATATGTAGAAGTCCGCATGCTTTATTGGGCTAATGAAATATATATGGATCCTCGTGTTATGAAGCCGCATTTGGTAAAACGTTGCTGTGATCACCTAAGGGGCACGGGTGGTCCCCTATAGTGGTTCACAGCCCCATAAGCTCGTTGAACAGGCTTTGTGTTAAATATAACAGAGTCTAGGACTGCTTATAGTGTCCTGGTGGCCCATAGGTAGCGTTCCTCGGTCAAAATTATAAGATCGTGGTTTCGAATCCTGGTGGAGTGAGGTGTTGATTATATGTAGAAGTCCGCGTGCTTTATTGGGTTAATGAAATATATATGGATCCTCGTGTTTCGAAGCTGAATTTGGTAAAACGTTGCTCTGATCACCTAAGCGGCACGGATGGTCCCCCATTAGAGGTTCACAGCGCCATAAGCTCGTTGAACAGGATTTGTGTGAAATATAGCAGAGTCTAGGACTGCTTTTATTGTCCTGGTGGCCAGAGGTAGCGTTCCCCGGTCACAATTAGAAGATCGTGGGTTCGAATCCTGGTGGGGTGAGTTGTTGATTATATGTAGAAGCCACGTGCTTTATGGGCAAATGAAATATATATGGATCCTCGTGTTTTGAAGCCTCATTTGGTAAAACGTTGCTCTGATCACCTAAGCAGCACGGGTGGTCTCCATTAGAGGTTCACAGCGCCATAAGCTCGTTGAACAGGCTTTGTGTGATATGTAGCAGAGCCTACGAATGCTTTTATTGTCCTGTTGGCCCAGAGGTAGCGTTCCCCGGTCACATTATAAGATCGTGGCTTCAAATCCTGGTGGGGTGAGGCGTTGATTATATGTAGAAGTCCGCGTGCTTTATTGGGCTAATGAAATATATATGGATCCTCGTGTTTCGAAGCCGCATTTGGTAAAACGTTGCTCTGATCACCTAAGCGGCACGGGTGGTCCCCTATAGTTGTTCACAGCGCCATAAGCTCGTTGAACAGGCTTTGTGTGAAATATAGTATAGTCTAGGACTGCTTTTATTGTCCTGGTGGCCCAGAGGTAGCATACCCCGGTCACAATTATAAGATTGTGGGTTTGAATCCTGGTGGGGTGAGGTGTTGATTATATGTAGAAGTCCGAGTGCTTTATTGGGCTAATGAAATATATATGGATCCTCGTGTTTCCAAGCCGGATTTGGTAAAACGTTGCTCTGATCACCTAAGCGGCACGGATGGTCCCCATTAGAGGTTCACAGCGCCATAAGCTCGTTGAACAGGCTTTTTGTGAAATATAGCAGAGGCTAGGACTGCTTTTATTGTCCTGGTGGCCCAGAGGTAGCGTTCCCCGGTCACAATTAGAAGATCGTGGGTTCGAATCCTGGTGGGGTGAGGTGTTGATTATATGTAGAAGTCCGCGTGCTTTATTAGGCAAATGAAATATATATGGATCCTCGTGTTTTGAAGCCGCATTTGGTAAAACGTTGCTCTGATCACCTAAGCGGCACGGGTGGTCCCCATTAGAGGTTCACGGCGCCAAAAGCTCGTTGAATAGGCTTTGTGTGAAATATAGCAGAGTCTAGTACTGCTTTAATTATCCGGGTGGCCCAGTGGTAGCGTTCCCCGGTCACAATTATAAGATCGTGGGTTTAAATCATGGTGGGGTGAGGTGTTGATTATATGTAGAAGTCCGCGTGCTTTATTGGGCTAATGAAATATATATGGATCCTCGTGTTTCGAAGGCGCATTTGGTAAAACGTTGCTCTGCTAACCTAAGCGGCACAGGTGGTCCCAATGAGAGGTTCACGGCGCCATAAGCTCGTTGAACAGGCTTTGTGTGAAATATAGCAGAGTCTAGGACTGCTTTTATTGTCCTGGTGGCCCAGAGGTAGCGTTCCCCGGTCACAATTATAAGATCGTGGCTTCAAATCCTGGTCGGGTGAGGCGTTGATTATATGTAGAAGTCCGCGTGATTTATTGGGCTAATGAAATATATATGGATCCTCGTGTTTCCAGCCGGATTTGGTAAAACGTTGCTCTGATCACCTAAGCGGTACGGTGGTCCCCATTAGAGGTTCATGGCGCCATAAGGTCGTTGAACAGGCTTTGTGTGAAATATAGTAGAGTCTAGGACTGCTTTTTATTGTCTCTGGGGGCCCAGAGGTAGCGTTCCCCGGTCACAATTAAAAGAGCATGGGTTCGAATCCTGATGGGGTGAGGTGTTGATTATATGTAGAAGCCGCATGCTTTATTGGGGAATGAAATATATATGGATCCTCGTGTTTTGAAGCCGCATTTGGTAAAACGTTGCTCTGATCACCTAAGCAGCACGGGTGTTCCCCATTAGAGCTTCACGGCGCCATAAGGTCGTTGAACAGGCTCTGTGTGAAATATAGTAGAGTCTACGAATGCTTTTATTGTCCTGTTGGCCCAGAGGTAGCGTTCCCCGGTCACAATTATAAGATCGTGGCTTCAAATCCTGATGGGGTGAGGCGTTGATTAAATGTAGAAGTCCGCTTGCTTTATTGGGCTAATGAAATATATATGGATCCTCGTGTTTTGAAGCCGCATTTGGTAAAACGTTGCTCTGATCACCTAAGCGGCACCGGTGGTCCGATGAGCCACCGCGCCATAAGGTCGCGAACAGGCCTGTGAAAGAGAATTTACGAATGCTTTTATTGTCCTGTTGGCCCAGAAGTAGCGTTCCCCGGTCACAATTATAAGATCGTGGCTTCAAATCGTGATGGGGTGAGGCGTTGATTATATGTAGAAGTCCGCGTGCTTTATTGGGCTAATGAAATCTATATGGATCCTCGTGTTTCGAAACCGCATTTGGTAAAACGTTGCTCTGATCACCTAAGCGGCACGGGTGGTCCCTTATAGTGGTTCACAGCGCCATAAGCTCATTGAACAGGCTTTGTGTGAAATATAGTAGAGTCTAGGACTGCTTTTATTGTCCTGGTGGCCCAGAGGTAGCATACCCCGATCACAATTATAAGATTGTGGGTTTGAATCCTGGAGGGGTGAGGTGTTGATTATATGTAGAAGTCCGAGTGCTTTATTGGGCTAATGAAATATATATGGATCCTCGTGTTTCCAAGCCGGATTTGGTAAAACGTTGCTCTGATCACCTAAGTGGCACGGATGGTCCCCATTAGAGGTTCATGGCGCCATAAGGTCGTTAAACAGGCTTTGTGTGAAATATAGTAGAGTCTAGGACTGCTATTATTTTCCTGGTGGCCCAGAGGTAGCATACCCCGGTCACAATTATAAGACCGTGGGCTTGAATCCTGGTGGGGTGAGGTGTTGATTATATGTAGAAGTCCGAGTGCATTATTGGGCTAATGAAATATATTTGAATCCTCGTGTTTAGAAGCCGTATTTGGTAAAACGTTGCTCTGATCATATAAGCGGCACGGGTGGTCCCCATTAGAGGTTCACGGCGCCATAAGCTCGTTGAACAGGATTTGTGTGAAATATAGCAGAGTCTAGGACTGCTTTTATTGTCCTGGTGGCCCAGAGGTAGCGTTCCCCGGTCACAATTATAAGATCGTGGGTTCAAATCATGGTGGGGTGAGGTGTTGATTATGTAGAAGTCCGCGTGCTTTATTGGGCTAATGAAATATATATGGATCCTCGTGTTCCAAAGCCGCATTTGGTAAAACGTTGCTCTGATCACGTAAGCGGCACGGGTGGTCCCCATTAGAGGTTCACGGCGCCATAAGCTCGTTGAACAGGCTTTGTGTGTAATATAGCAGAGTCTAGGACTGCTTTTATTGTCCTGGTGGCCCAGAGGTAGCGTTCCCCGGTCACAATTATAAGATTGTGGCTTCAAATCCTGGTGGGGTGAGGCATTGATTATATGTAGAAGTCCGCGGCTTTATTGGGCTAATGAAATATATATGGATCCTCGTGTTTCTGCCGGATTTGCAAAACGTTGCTCTTATCACCTAAGCTGCACGGGTGGTCCCTTATAGTGGTTCACACGGTGCAGGAAGCTCATTGAACAGGCTTTGTGAAAGAGTACGTAGAGTCTTGGACTGCCAGCAGGTCCTCGTGGCCCATAGGTAGCATTACTTGGTCACAATTATAAGATCGTGGGTTCGAATCCTGGTGGGGTGAGGTGTTGATTATATGTAGAAGTCCGCGTGCTTTATTGGGCTAATGAAATATATATGGATCCTCGTGTTTCGAAGCCGCATTTGGTAAAGCGTTGCTCTGATCACCTAAGCGGCACGGGTGGTCCCCATTAGAGGTTCACGGCGCCATAAGCTCGATGAACAGGCTTTGTCTGAAATATAGCAGAGTCTAGGACTGCTTTTAGTGTCCTGGTGGCCCAAAGGTAGCGTTCCCCGGTCACAATTAGAAGATCGTGGGTTCGAATCCTGGTGGGGTGAGGTGTTGATTATATGTAGAAGTCCGCATGCTTTATTGGGCTAATGAAATATATATGGATCCTCGTGTTATGAAGCCGCATTTGGTAAAACGTTGCTGTGATCACCTAAGGGGCACGGGTGGTCCCCTATAGTTGTTCACAGCGCCATAAGCTCGTTGAACAGGCTTTGTGTGAAATATAGTATAGTCTAGGACTGCTTTTATTGTCCTGGTGGCCCAGAGGTAGCATACCCCGGTCACAATTATAAGATTGTGGGTTTGAATCCTGGTGGGGTGAGGTGTTGATTATATGTAGAAGTCCGAGTGCTTTATTGAGCTAATGAAATATATATGGATCCTCGTGTTTCCAAGCCGGATTTGGTAAAACGTTGCTCTGATCACCTAAGCGGCACGGATGGTCCCCATTAGAGGTTCACAGCGCCATAAGCTCGTTGAACAGGCTTTTTGTGAAATATAGCAGAGGCTAGAATCGTTTTATTGTCCTGGTGGCCCAGAGGTAGCTGCCCCCGTCACACCAGAAGATCGGGGTCCGAATCCTGGTAAAGAGGTGTTGATTATAGCTAGAAGTCCGCGGTTTTTATTGGGCAATGAAATACATGGATCCTCGTGGTTTTGAAGCCGTGATTGGTAAAACGTTGCTCTGATCACCTACGCGGCATGGGTGGTCTTCTATAGTGGTTCACAGCGCCATAAGCTCGTTGAACAGGCTTGGTGTGAAATATAGTAGAGTCTAGGACTGCTTTTATTGTCTTGGTGGCCCAGAGGTAGCATACCCCGGTCACAAATATAAGATCGTGGGTTTGAATCCTGGTGGGGTGAGGTGTTGATTATATGTAGTAGCCCGAGTTCTTTATTGGGCTAATGAAATATATATGGATCCTCGTGTTTCGAAGGCGCATTTGGTAAAACGTTGCTCTGCTAACCTAAGCGGCACAGGTGGTCCCAATGAGAGGTTCACGGCGCCATAAGCTCGTTGAACAGGCTTTGTGTGAAATATAGCAGAGTCTAGGACTGCTTTTATTGTCCTGGTGGCCCAGAGGTAGCGTTCCCCGGTCACAATCATAAGATCGTGGCTTCAAATCCTGGTCGGGTGAGGCGTTGATTATATGTAGAAGTCCGCGTGCTTTATTGGGCTAATAAAATATATATGGATCCTCGTGTTTCCAAGCCGGATTTGGTAAAACGTTGCTCTGATCACCTAAGCGGTACGGTGGTCCCCATTAGAGGTTCATGGCGCCATAAGGTCGTTGAACAGGCTTTGTGTGAAATATAGTAGAGTCTAGGACTGCTTTTATTGTCCTGGTGGCCCAGAGGTAGCGTTCCCCGGTCACAATTAAAAGAGCATGGGTTCGAATCCTGATGGGGTGAGGTGTTGATTATATGTAGAAGCCGCATGCTTTATTGGGGAATGAAATATATATGGATCCTCGTGTTTTGAAGCCGCATTTGGTAAAACGTTGCTCTGATCACCTAAGCAGGCACTGATGGTCCCCATTAGAGCTTCATGGTGCCATAAGCTCGTTGAACAGGCTTTGTGTGAAATATAACAGAGTCTAGGACTGCTTTTAGTCTCCTGGTGGCCCAGAGGTAGCGTTCTCCGGTCACAATTATAAGATCGTGGGTTCGAATCCTGGTGGGGTGCGGTGTTGATTATATGTAGAAGTTTGCGTGCTTTATTGGGCTAATGAAATATATATGGATCCTCGTGTTTCGAAACCGCATTTGGTAAAACGTTGCTCTGATCACCTAAGCAGCACGGGTGGTCCCCATTAGAGCTTCACGGCGCCATAAGGTCGTTGAACAGGCTCTGTGTGAAATATAGTAGAGTCTACGAATGCTTTTATTGTCCTGTTGGCCCAGAAGTAGCGTTCGCCGGTCACAATTATAAGATCGTGGCTTCAAATCCTGATGGGGTGAGGCGTTGATTAAATGTAGAAGTCCGCGTGCTTTATTGGGCTAATGAAATCTATATGGATCCTCGTGTTTCGAAACCGCATTTGCTAAAACGTTGCTCTGATCACCTAAGCGGCACGGGTGGTCCCTTATAGTGGTTCACAGCGCCATAAGCTCGTTGAACAGGCTTTGTGTGAAATATAGTAGAGTCTAGGACTGCTTTTATTGTCCCAGGCCCTAGGAGGCAGATGAATCATGATCACAATTATAAGATTGTGGGTTTGGAATCCTGGAGGTGTTGATTATATGTAGAAGTCCGCGTGCTCTATTGGGCTAATGAAATATATATGGATCCTTGTGTTTCGAAGCCGGATTTGGTAAAACGTTGCTCTGATCACCTAAGTGGCACGGATGGTCCCCATTAGAGTTTCACAGCGCCATAAGCTCGTTGAACAGGCTTTGTGTGAAATATAGCAGAGTGTAGGACTGCTTTTATTGTCCTGGTGGCCCAGAGGTAGCATACCCCGGTCACAATTATAAGACCGTGGGTTTGAATCCTGGTGGGGTGAGGTGTTTATTATATGTAGAAGTCCGAGTGCTTTATTGGGCTAATGAAATATATATGAATCCTCGTGTTTAGAAGCCGTATTTGGTAAAACGTTGCTCTGATCATATAAGCAGCACGGATGGTCCCCATTAGAGGTTCACGGCGCCATATGCTCGTTGAACAGGATTTGTGTGAAATATAGCAGAGTCTAGGACTGCTTTTATTGTCCTGGTGGCCCAGAGGTAGTGTTCCCCGTCACAATTATAAGATCGCGGGTTCAAACTATGGTGGGGTGAGGTGTTGATTTATGTGAGAAGTCCGCCGCGGCTTTATTGGGCTAATGAAATATATATGGATCCTCGTGTTCCAAAGCCGCATTTGGTAAAACGTTGCTCTGATCACGTAAGCGGCACGGGTGGTCCCCATTAGAGGTTCACGGCGCCATAATCTCGTTGAACAGGCTTTGTGTGTAATATAGCAGAGTCTAGGACTGCTTTTATTGTCCTGGTGGCCCAGAGGTAGCGTTCCCCGGTCACAATTATAAGACTGTGGCTTCAAATCCTGGTGGGGTGAGGCATTGATTATATGTAGAAGTCCGCGTGCTTTATTGGGCTAATGAAATATATATGGATCCTCGTGTTTCCAAGCCGGATTTGGTAAAACGTTGCTCTTATCACCTAAGCGGCACGGGTGGTCCCCTATAGTGGTTCACGGTGCCATAAGCTCATTGAACAGGCTTTGTGTGAAATATAACAGAGTCTTGGACTGCTTATAGTGTCCTCGTGGCCCATAGGTAGCATTACTTGGTCACAATTATAAGATCGTGGGTTCGAATCCTGGCGGGGTGAGGTGTTGATTATATGTAGAAGTCCGCGTGCTTTATTGGGCTAATGAAATATATATGGATCCTCGTGTTTCGAAGCTGCATTTGGTAAAACGTTGCTCTGATCACCTAAGCGGCACGGGTGGTCCCCATTAGAGGTTCACGGCGCCATAAGCTCGATGAACAGGCTTTGTCTGAAATATAGCAGAGTCTAGGACTGCTTTTAGTGTCCTGGTGGCCCAAAGGTAGCGTTCCCCGGTCACAATTAGAAGATCGTGGGTTCGAAACCTGGTGGGGTGAGGTGTTGATTATATGTAGAAGTCTGCATGCTTTATTGGGCTAATGAAATATATATGGATCCTCGTGTTATGAAGCCGCATTTGGTAAAACGTTGCTGTGATCACCTAAGGGGCACGGGTGGTCCCCTATAGTGGTTCACAGCCCCATAAGCTCGTTGAACAGGCTTTGTGTTAAATATAACAGAGTCTAGGACTGCTTATAGTGTCCTGGTGGCCCATAGGTAGCGTTCCTCGGTCACAATTAGAAGATCGTGGGTTCGAATCCTGGTGGGGTGAGGTGTTGATTATATGTAGAAGCCACGTGCTTTATGGGCAAATGAAATATATATGGATCCTCGTGTTTTGAAGCCTCATTTGGTAAAACGTTGCTCTGATCACCTAAGCAGCACGGGTGGTCTCTATTAGAGTTCACAGCCATAAGCTCATGGAACAGGCTTTGTAGCAGGTGTAACAGAGTCTACGAATGCTTTTATTGTCCTGTTGCCCAGGAGTAAAGTTCCTCGTCACATTATATAAGATCGTGGCTTCAAATCCTGGGGGTGAGGCGCGATTATATGCAGAAGTCCGCGGTGCTTTATTGGCCAATGAAATACAGTATGATCCTCGTTTCGAAGGTCAGACGGCAAAAACGTTGCTCTGATCACCTAAGCGGCACGGGTGGTCCTCTATAGTGGTTCACAGCGCCATAAGCTCGTTGAACAGGCTTTGTGTGAAAAATAACAGAGTCTAGGACTGCTTTTAGTGTCCTGGTGGCCCATAGGTAGCGTTCCTCGGTCACAATTATAAGATCGTGGGTTCAAATCCTGGTGGAGTGAGGTTGATTATATGTAGAAGTCCGCGTGCTCTATTGGGCTAATGAAATATATATGGATCCTTGTGTTTTGAAGCCGGATTTGGAAAAACTTTGCTCTGATCACCTAAGCGGCACGGATGGTCCCCATTAGATGTTCACAGCGCCATAAGCTCGTTGAACAGGCTTTTTGTGAAATATAGCAGAGGCCAGGGACTGCTTTTATTGTCCTGGTGGCCCAGAGGTAGCGCTCTCGTCACAATTATAAGATCGTGGGTTCAAACTGGTGGGGTGAGGTGTTGATTATATGTAGAAGTCCGCGTGCTCTATTGGGCTAATGAAATATATATGGATCCTCGAGTTTCCAAGCCAGATTTGGTAAAACGTTGCTCTGATCACCTCAGCGGCACGGGTGGTCCCCTAGAGTGGTTCACGGCTCCATAAGCTCGTTGAACACGCTTTGTGTGAAATATAACAGAGTCTAGGACTGGTTAAAGTGTCCTGGTGGCTCATAAGTAGTGTTCCCCGGTCACAATTATAATATCGTGGGTTCGAATCCTGGTGGGGTGAGGTGTTGATTATATGTAAAAGTCCGCGTGATTTATTGGGCTAATGAAATATATATGGATCTTCGTGTTTTGAAGCCGCATTTGGTAAAACGTTGCTCTGATCACCTAAGCGGCACGGGTGGTCCCCATTAGAGGTTCACAGCGCCATAAGCTCGTTGAACAGGCTTTTTGTGAAATATAGCAGAGGCTAGGACTGCTTTTATTGTCCTGGTGGCCCAGAGGTAGCGTTCCCCGGTCACAATTAGAAGATCGTGGGTTCGAATCATGGTGGGGTGAGGTGTTGATTATATGTAGAAGTCCGCGTGCTTTATTGGGCAAATGAAATATATATGGATCCTCGTGTTTTGAAGCCGCATTTGGTAAAACGTTGCTCTGATCACCTAAGCGGCACGGGTGGTCCCCATTAGAGGTTCACGGCGCCAAAAGCTCGTTGAATAGGCTTTGTGTGAAATACAGCAGAGTCTAGGACTGCTTTAATTATCCGGGTGGCCCAATGGTAGCGTTCCCCGGTCACAATTATAAGATCGTGGGTATAAATCATGGTGGGGTGAGGTGTTGATTATATGTAGAAGTCCGCGTGCTTTATTGGGCTAATGAAATATATATGGATCCTCGTGTTTCAAGCCGACGGTAAAACGTTGCCTGATCACCTAAGCGGTACGGTGGTCCCCATTAGAAGTTCATGGCGCCATAAGGTCGTTGAACAGGCTTTGTGTGAAATATAGTAGAGTCTAGGACTGCTTATAGTGTCCTGGTGGCCCATAGGGAGCGTTCCTCGGTCACAATTATAAGATCGTGGGTTCGAATCCTGGTGGAGTGAGGTGTTGAATATATGTAGAAGTCCGCGTGCTCTATTGGGCTAATGAAATATATATGGATCCTTGTGTTTCGAAGTCGATTTGGTAAAACGTTGCTCTGATCACCTAAGCGGTACGGTGGTCCCCATTAGAAGTTCATGGCGCCATAAGGTCGTTGAACAGGCTTTGTGTGAAATATAGTAGAGTCTAGGACTGCTTATAGTGTCCTGGTGGGCTCAGAGGTAGCGTCTCTCGGGTCATACCTGCAGAGCATGGGTTCAATCGATGGGTGAGGTGTTGATTATATGTAGAAGCCGAGTTTATTGAGTGAATGAAATATAAAGGTGATCTCGTGGTTTTGGAACAGTTTGATTTGGTAAAACGTTGCTCTGATCACCTAAGCAGCACAGGTGGTTCCCATTAGAGGTTCACGGCGCCATAAGGTCGTTGAACAGGCTCTGTGTGACATATAGTAGAGTCTACGAATGCTTTTATTGTCCTGTTGGCCCTGAAGTAGCGTTCCCCGGTCACAATTATAAGATCGTGGCTTCAAATCCTGATGGGGTGAGGCGTTGATTAAATGTAGAAGTCCGCGTGCTTTATTGGGCAAATGAAATCTATATGGATCCTCGTGTTTCGAAACCGCATTTGGTAAAACGTTGCTCTGATCACCTAAGCGGCACGGGTGGTCCCTTATAGTGGTTCACAGCGCCATAAGCTCGTTGAACAGGCTCTGTGTGAAATATAGTAGAGTCTAGGACTGCTTTTATTGTCCTGGTGGCCCAGA
>NW_024725106.1:0-1615 GCF_018991925.1 Homarus americanus | reverse complement strand
TTGTTGGCGAGTGTACTGTACATCTCGTTCTGTGCAGCCAAGCTTTCATCACAAATCGTGTAATTTTCTCACATAAGGTTTTCTTAGCTCCGTATTTGATAGATTAAGAAAAAATTACCACAAGTAGACTTCTTCGATTTATGAGCAGTAATCACTCGAAAATGGCTTCGAACACCATCAGAAAGGGAGGGATTTATCAGCGAGGTAGTGAGAGTGTGGAAGGATGGAGAGTTAGGAGCCGGGTTACAAGTTCCAAATATCCACCCACTTACAGGCAAGTTTTATATTTAGTTTCAACCCAACGAAGCCTCCTGTTGCCACGCCATATATAATTAGGGAACAAGAAATACTTTAGTAAAGACTCGTTTTAAACCCAACCGGAAATTCTATTACTAAAATAGTGTTTCTTAAGTTTTACCTTGCAAGAGGAATGCTACGCAAATGTCTTAACCAAGCAGAAATTTGAGTTAGGAGTGCAGCTACACTTATACCAGTCCCCCATATGCTATCAAAACACTATCACAGAAAACCTGAGGCACGTGAGCAGGAACCTAGACCCCAGGGTGTTTGTCACTACACAGGCGTAGGGAAAATGTGGCGAAAATGTACTGGGACCGTAAGGAGAATTGTAAGATCATAGGGAGAAACCAGGAACGTTAGAATGGAGAAATTCCCCACCGCCATGATACAATATAAAAAATAACTGTCTATCAACCTCTCCTAACCTAACCTAACCTAACCTAACCACAAGTAGACACCGGGTTAAGAGATGAAGCTAACGGGAGAAGGTGAGTGACCAGCTGAGAAACATAAACCGGAATTAGTGTCAGGTTTTAATACCATCACTGCCCCTTGAGGATATTTAATGGGTAAAGCTGATCATTAAGTGGAGTGCACCTGTGTGTCTACCGCTCCAGCACCATGACTTTAGCATATACTGTACTTACCAGCCAAGAACTTATTACGGTTCTTTACGTATAAGATGATGAGATTTCGTTATTGATCATGTGTAGTGAGTTATTATTATTGAGACACCTGTACAGTTAAGTGATCAAGGTGAGAATGCTGTTGACTTTGTGGTGTGTAGTTCGTCCTTGTCTACAGCGCCGTATCGTGCCCAAGAACCATCGCATCCTAGTCAAGTGTTGTTATGTCCTAGCCTAGACGAGCTTCATTCTGGCCAAGACGTGCTTCATTCTGACCAAGACGTGCTTCACCCTGACCAAGACGTGCTTCATCCTGGCCAAGACGTTGTTCATCCTGGATAAGACATGCTTCACCCTGACCAAGACGTGGCTCATCCTGGCCAAGACGTGCTTCATCCTGGCCAAGACGTGCTTCATCCTGGCCAAGACGTGCTTCATCCTGGCCAAGACGTGGTTCATCCTGGCCAAGACGTGCTTCACCCTGACCAAGACATGGCTCATCCTGGCCAAGACGTGCTTCATCCTGGCCAAGACGTGCTTCATCCTGGCCAAGACGTGCTTCATCCTGGCCAAGACGTGCTTCATCCTGGCCAAGACGTGCTTCATCCTGGCCAAGACGTGCTTCATCCTGGCCAAGACTGTAAAATATAGTATAGGCCTCATGGACCTTGGATATATATCTTCCAGGA
>NW_024725105.1:0-48038 GCF_018991925.1 Homarus americanus | reverse complement strand
AGTGTCTCAGGTGTCCTGGGGAGTGTTTGAGGGCGCTGCCTGGGGTGTCAGAGGGGGTACAGGTGTCAGAGGTGTACCTGGGAGTGTCAGAGGTGTGCCTGCGAGGTGTCGGGGTGTGCCTGGGGAGTGTCTGGGGTGTGCCTGGGGTGTCAGAGGTGTGCCTGGGGTGTCATTGGGTGTGCCTGGGTGTCAGAGGTGTACCAGGGAGTGTCAGTGGTGTACCTGGGAGTGTCATTGGGTATGCCTGGGGTGTGGGGTGTGCCTGGGGTGTCTGAGTGTACCTGGGATTATCAGAGGTGTGCATGGGAGTGTCAGGGGTGTAACTGGGAGTGTCAGGGGGTGTGCCTGGGGAGTGACGGTGTACCTGGGGTGTCAGAGGTGGCCTGGGGTGTCTGGGGTGTGCAGGGGTGTCTGGGGTGTGCTGGGAAGTGTCTGAGGTATGCATGGGTGTCAGAGGTGTATCTGCCAGTGTCAGCGGTGTGCCTGGGAGTGTCAGCTGTGTGCCTGGGGTGTCAGAGGTATGCCTGGGAGTATCAGGGTGTGCCTGGGAGTAACAGAGGTGTGCCTGGGGAGTGTCAGAGGGTATGCCTGGGGTGTCAAAAGGGTACTAGAATTGTCAAAGGTGTACCTGGGGCGTCAGAGGTGTACCTGGGAGGCGTCAGAGGTGTTCTGAGTGTGTCAGAGAGTGTACCTGGGAGTGTCCCCAGCCATGCCTGGAAGTGTCAGAGGTGTACATGTGGTGTGTCAGAGGTGTATTTGTAGTGTCAATGCCTGGGATTGTCAGCAGTGTGCCTGGGAGTGTCAGAGGTGTTTCAGTGTCAGGGGTGTGCCTGGGGGAGTGTCAGAGGGTGCACTTGGGAGTGTCTGGGTGCACCTGGGAGGGTGTCTGAGGTGTACCTGGGGAGTGTCTCCAGCTGTACCTGGGGAATTATCTCAGGTGTGCTGGGGAAGTGTCTGGCGTGTACCTGGAAGTGTCTGGGGTGTGCCTGGGGAGTGTCAGGGGGTGTGACTGGGAGAGTGGGAGGTGTAACCAAAGTGTCAGAGGTGTACCTGGAGTATAAGTGGCACCTGGGAGTGTTGAGTGGTACCTGGTGTGTCAGAGGTGTGCCTGGGAGTGTCAGGGGTGTACCTGGGGTCTCAGAGGTACCTGGGAGTGTCAGGGTGTGCCTGGGGTGTCAGGGGTGTGCCTGGGGAATGTCAGGGGTGTGCCTGGGGAATGTCAGAGATGTACCTGGGAGTGTGGGGTGTACACCAGGAGTGTCTGAGAGGTGTACCTGGGGAGTGTCTGGGGTGCACCTGGGGTGTCCTGACCTGTACATGGAAGTGTCTGTGAGGTGTGCCTGGGGTGTCAGGGTGTGCCTGGGGAGGGAATCGGGGAGGGTGTACCTGGGTGTGTCGAAGGTGAACCTGGAGTGTCAGAGGTGTATCTGGCAGTGTCAGCGGGTGCCTGGGAGTGTCAGCGGTGGTGTACCTGGGAGTGTCAGAGGTGTGTGCCTGGGAGTGTCACAGGTGCCTGGGGAGTGTCTGAGGGTGTACCTGGGAGTGTCTGGAGGCTGTACCTGGGAGTGTCTGAGGTGTATCTGGCAGTGTCTGAGGTGTGCCTGGGGAGTGTCAGCGGTGTTTCTTGGCAGTGTCAGCAGTGTGCCTGGGCGTGTCAGCGGTGTGCCCTGGGGAGTGTCAGAGGGTGTGGGGAGTGTCACCAGGTGTGCCTGGGAGTGCCTGGGGTGTACCTGGGAGTGTCTGAGCTGTACCTGGGGAGTGTCTGAGGTGGCTGGTAGTTTCTGAGGTGTACCTGGCAGTGTCATAAGTGTGCCTGGGAGTGTCAGCGGTGTGCGTGGGGAGTGTCAGAGGTGTACCTGGGAGTGTGGAAGGTGTTCTGGGGAGTGTGGGGCACTGGGAGCGTCAAAGGAGTACCTGCGAGTGTGTCAGAGGTGTGCCTGGTAGTGTCAGTGTAGTTGTACCTGGGGTGACAGGGGTGTACCTGGGGTGTGTGGTGTACCTGGGGAGTGTCAGGGTGTATCTGGAAGTGTAAGAGAGGTGTACCTGGGGATATCAAAGGTGTATAAGTGTCAAGGGTGTATTTGGGAGTGTCAGGGGTTGTGGCACAGGAGTGTCGGAGGTGAAACTGGGGAGTGTCCAGAGGGTGTGTACCAAGTGTCAGAGGAGTACTTGGGGAGGTGTCAGAGAATTGCCTTTGAGTGTAAGATGTGCCTGGGTGTCAGTGTTCCTGAGGTGTCAGAGTGTGCCTGGGCGTGTCTGGGTTTCCTGGGAGTGTTTGAGGTGTGCCTGGGGAGTGTCAGAGGAGTACCAGGGAGTGTCAGAGGTGTGCAGGGGTGTCAGAGGTGTACCTGCAGTGTCCCAGGGGTGTGCCTGGGGTGTCTCAGGTGTGCCTGGGAGTATCAGAGGTGTTCCTGGGGTGTCATTGGTGTACCTGGGAGTGTCAGAGGTGTACCAGGGAGTGTCAGTGGTGTGCCTGGGGTGTCATTGATGTGCCTGGGGTGTCAGAGGCTGTACCTGGGGTGTCTGAGGGTGTGCCTGGGGAGTGTCTGGTGTGCCTGGAGAGTGTCTGAAGTGTGCCTGGAGTGTCTGGGGTGTGCCTGGGAGTGTCAGGGGGTGTAACTGGAGAGTCAGGTGTAACTAGGAGTGTCCAGAGGTGCACTTGGGGTGTCTGGGTGCACTGGGGTGTCTGAGGTGTGCAGGAGTGTCTCAGCTAATGCCTGGGGTATCTCCAGGTGTACTGGGAAGTGTCTGAGCTGTGCACAAAGTGTCAGGGTGTACACTGGGGAGTGTCTGTGTCTTGCCTGGAAGTGTCAGAGGTGTACATGTAGTGTCAGAGGTGTGTTGGCAGTGTCAGCGGTATGCCTGGGATTGTCAGCAGTGTGCCTGGGAGTGTAGAGTGTTCTGGGGAATGTGGGGGTGTGCCTGGGGAGTGTCAGAGGTGCACTTGGGAGTGTGCAGGTGCACCTGGGGAATAATCTGAGGCTGTGCCTGGGAGTGTCTCAGCTGTACCTGGGGGTATCTCAGGTGTGTGCTGGGAAGTGTCTGACGTGTGCCTGGAAGTGTCTGGGGTGTGCCTGGGGTGTCAGGGTGCTGCTGGGGTCAGGTGTAACTAGGAGTGTCAGGGGTGTGCCTGGGGTGTCAGAGTGTGCCTGGGAGTGTTAGAGTAGTACCTGAGTGTGTCAGGGGTGTGCCTGGGGTGTCAGGGGGTGTGCCTGGGAGTGTCAGAGGAGTACCTGGGGAGTGTCAGGGTGTGCCTGGGAGTGTCAGGGGGTGTACCTGGGGAATGTCAGAGGTGTACCTGGGAATGTCAGAGATGTGCCAGGTGTCTGGGGTGCCTGGGGAGTGTCTGAGGGTGTGCCTGGGAGTGTCTGGGGTGCACCTGGGGTGTCTGACCTGTACATGGAAGTGTCTGAGGTGTACTGCCTGGGGAGTGTCAGGGGTGGTACCTGGGAGTATCGGAGGTGTGCCTGGGTGTGTCAGAGGTGAACCTGGGAGTGTCAGGGGTGTATCTGGCAGTGTCAGCGGTGTACCTAGGAGTGTCAGCGGTGTACCTGGGAGTGTCAGGGGTGTGCCTGGGAGTGTCACAGGTGCCTGGGAGTGTCTGAGGTGTGCCTGGGGAGTGTCTGGGCTGTACCTGGGAGTGTCTGGGGTGTATCTGGCGTTGTCTGGGGTGTACCTGGGAGTGTCATGATGTTTCTGGCAGTGTCAGCGGTGTGCCTGGGCGTGTCAGGCAGGCTGCCACTGAGTGTCAGAGGTGTGCTTGGGAGTCTCTGGGTGTGCCTGGGGTGCCTGGGGTGTGCCTGGGGTGTCTGGGCTGTGCCTGGGGTGTCTGGGGTGTGCCTGGTGGTTTCTGGGGTGTGCCTGGCAGTGTCTGGGGTGTGCCTGGGAGTGTCAGCGGTGTACCTGGGAGTGTCAGAGGTGTACCTGGGAGTGTCAGAGGTGTTCCTGGGAGTGTCGGAGGGAGCTTTGCAGGGCCGTCAAGGGTACCTCTGAGTGTCAGAGGTGCTGCCTGGTAGTGTCAGTGGTGGCCTGGGGTGACGAGGTGTACCTGGGAATTGTCATTAGTGTGCCTGGGAGTGTCAGAGGTGTATCTCGGTACAAGAGGTGTACCTGGGGAGTATCAAGGTGTACCTGGGAGTGTCAGGGTGTGTGTTGGGAGTGTCCAGGGTTGGCAACTGGGAGTGTCAGATTGAGAGCTGGGAGTGTCAGGGGTGTACCTGGGGTGTCAGGGAGTAGCAGGGAGTGTCAGAGGAGTACCTTTGAGTGTAGAGGGTGTACCTGGGGAGTGTCAGAGGTGTTCCTGAGAGTGTCAGGAGGTGTGCCTGGGCGTGTCTGAGGTTTCTGGGGTGTTTGGGGTGTACTAGAGTGTCAGAGGGAGTGCCAGGGGAGTGTCAGAGTGTGCCTGGGAGTGTCAGAGGTGTGCCTGCAGTGCTCAGGGGTGTGCAGGAGTGTCTCAGGTGTGCCTGGGGGAGTGTCAGAGGAGGTGTTCACCAGGGGTGTCATTGGTGTACCTGGGAGTGTCAGAGGGTGTACCAGGGAGTGTCAGTGTGGTGGCCTGGGGTGTCATTGATGTACCTGGGAGTGTCAGGCTGTGCCTGGGGTGTCAGGGGGTGTGCCTGGGAGTGTCTGAGGGTGTGCCTGGAAGTGTCTGACGTGTGTGCCTGGGAGTGTCTGGGGTGTGTGCCTGGGGTGTCTGTGGGGGTGTGACGCTGGGAGAGTGGGAGGTGTGGCTAGGGAGTGTCAGAGGTGTGCCTGGGGTGTCAGAGGTGTACTAGGTGTTGGGAGTACCTGAGTGTGTCCAGAGGTGTGCCTGGGGAGTGTCAGGGGTGTGCCTGGGAGTGTCAGAGGTGCCTGGGGTGTCAGGTGTGCCTGGGGAGTGTCCAGGGGAATTGTGCCTGGGGAATGTCAGGGGTGTGCCTGGGGATGTCAGAGATGTGCCTGGGAGTGTCTGGGGTGTGCCTGGGGTGTCTGGGGTGTGCCTGGGGAGTGTCAGGGGTGCTGCCTGGGATGTCTGACCTGTGCATGTGGAAGTGTCTGGGGTGTGGGGTGTCAGGGGTGTGCCTGGGAGTATCAGGAGGTGTGCCTGGGTGTGTGTCAGAGACAGACACCAAGTGTCCAAGGTGTATCTGGCAGTGTCAGCAGTGTGTGCCCTAAGTGTCATGGTGTACCTGGGGTGTCAGGAAATTTGTGCCTGGGTGTCTGGGTGCCTGGAGTGTGGTGTGCCTGGGGTCTCACAAGGCTGTGCCTGGGGTGTATCTGGCAGTGTCTGAGAGGTGTACCTGGGAGTGTCAGCGGTGTTTCTGGCAGTGTCAGCGGTGTACCTGGGCGTGTCAGCGGTGTGCCTGGGGTGTCAGAGGGGTGTGCTTGCAGGGAGTGTCTGGGTGTGCCTGGGGGTGCCTGAGGTGTGCCTGGGGTGTCTGGGCTGTACCTGGGTGTCTGGGGGTGTGCCTGTGGTAGTTTCTGAGGTGTACCTGGCAGTGTCTGGGGTGTGCCTGGGGTGTCAGCGGTGTGCCTGGGAGTTTCAGGGTGTGCCTGGGGAGTGTCAGAGGGTGTTCCTGGGGTGTCGGAGGGCACCTGGGAGCGTCAAAGGAGTACTGCGAGTGTCAGAGGTGTACCTGGTAGTGTCCAGTGGTGTACCTGGGAGTGACAGAGGTGTGCCTGGGAGTGTCATTGGTGTACCTGGGGGTGTCAGAGGTGTATCTGGAAGTGTAAGAGGTGTGCCTGGGGAATTATCAAGGTGTGCCTGGGAGTGTCAGGGGTGTGTTGGGAGTGTTAGGGTTGTAACTGCAGTGTGGGAGGGTGGAAGCTGGGGTGTCAGAGGGTGTGCCTGGGGTGTCAGAGGAGTACTTGGGAGTGTCAGAGGAGTACCTTTGAGTGTGAAGGTGTGCCTGGGAGTGTCAGAGTGTTCCTGGGAGTGTCAGAGGTGTACCTGGGCGTGTCTGAGGTATCCTGAGGTGTGCCTGGGAGTGTCTGAGGTGTGTATGTGATTGTCAGAGGTGTACATGGGAGTGTCAGGGTGTAACTGGGAGTGTCAGGAGGTGTACCTGGGAGTGACAGCGGTGTGCAGGGAGTGTCAAAGGTGTGCCTGGGGTGTCTGGTGTGCCTGGGGTGTCTGGGGTGTGCAGGTGTGGGGTGTGGGTGTGTGTGTCAGCGGTGTGCCTGGGAGTGTCAGCTGTGTACCTGGGAGTGTCAAACCTGGGTGTCAGAGGTGTACCCAGAAGTGTCAGGGTGTACCTGGAGGTGTCAGAGGTGTGCCTGGGGAGTGTCATTGTGGGCATGGTGTCAAAGTGTGCCCAGGGAGTGTCAGGGGGTCCAGGGTGTCAGATGATGCTTGGGGTGTCAGGGGTGCCTTTGAGAGTAAGAGGTGTGCCTGGGAGTGTCAGAGGTGTTCCTGAGTGTCAGGGAGTGTCTGGGGTGTCTCCAAGTGTTTGAGGTGTACTGGGAATGTCAGAGGGAGTACCAGGGAGTGTCAGAGGTGTGCCTGGGGAGTGTCAGAGGTGTGCCTGTGAGTGTCAGGGGTGTGCCTGGAGTGTCTCAGGTGTGCCTGGGAGTGTCATAGGGTGTGCCTGGGGTGTCATTGGTGTGGCTGGGATTGTCAGGGTGTGCCTGGAAGTGTCAGGGGTGTGCCTGGAAGTGTCAGAGGTGTGCCTGGGAGTGTCTGAGGGTGTACATGGGTGTCAGAGTGTATCTGGCAGTGTCAGCGGTGTGCCTGGGTGTGTCAGCGGTGTGGGGGTGTCAAGGAGGTATGCCTGGGGTATCAGAGGTGTGCCTGGGGTGTCGGAGGTGTGCCTGTGGTGTCAGGGGTGCACCTGGGGTGCCAAGGTGTACCTGGGTGTCAGGGGTGTGCCTGGGGTGTCAGAGGTGTAACTGGGGAGTGTCGGTGCCTGAGAGTGTCAGAGGTGTACCTGGGGTTTCAGAGGTGTACCTGGGGAGTGTCAGAGGTGTACCAGGAAGTGTCAGAGGTGTACCTGGAAGTGTCAGGGGTTACCTGGGAGTGTCATTGGTATGCCTGGGAGTGTCAGAGGTGTGCCAGGGAGTGTCAGTGGTGCCTGGGGTGTCATTGGTGTGCCTGGGGTGTCAGAGGTGTACCTGGGAGTGTCAATGGTGTGCCTGGAAGTGTCAGAGGTGTGCTGGGAGTCTGAGGTGTGCCTGGGATTGTCAGATGTGTACTCAGTGTCAGGGGTGTGCCTGGGAGTGACAGCGGTGTGCCTGGGAGTGGAGGTGTGCAGGTCTGGGTGTGCCTGGGGTGTCTTGAGGTGTGCCTGGGGTGTCTGAGCTGTTCCTGGAAGTGTCTGGGGTGTGCCTGGGTGTCAGGGGTGTGCCTGGGGTATCGGAGGTGTGCCTGGGGTGTCAGAGGTGAACCTGGGGAGTGTCAAGGTGTATGTGGCAGTGTCAGCGGTGTGCCTGGGGAGTGTCAGCGGTGTGCAGGAGTGTCAGAGGTGTGGGGTGTCACAGGTGCCTGAGATGTCTGAGGTGTGCACTGGGGTGTGCTGTGCCGGGTGTCTGAGGTGTGCCTGGCAGTGTGGGGGTGTGTGGTGTGTCTGGGAGTGTCAGGGGTGTGCTTGGATGTCAGGGTGTGCCTGGGGTGCCTGGTGTGCCTGGGGTCTGGGCTGTGCCTGGGGTGTCTGGGGTGTGCCTGGTGGTTTCTGAGGTGTGCCTGGCAGTGTCTGGGGTGTGCCTGGGGTGTGCGGTGTACATGGGAGTGTCAGAGGTGTGCCTGGGGTGTCAGAGGTGTTCCTGGGTGTCGGAGGAGCACCTGGGGCGTCAAAGGTACAGTGTCAGAGGTGCCTGGTAGTGTCAGTGGTGTACCTGGGGTGACAGGGTGTACCTGGGGAGTGTCATTGGTGTACCTGGGAATCAGAGTGTATAGGTGTCAGAGGTGTGCAGAATTGTAAAGGTGTACCTGGGGTGTCAGAGTGTATCTGGGAGTGTCAGGGTTGTAACTGGGAGTGTCGGAGGTGAAACTGGGAGTGTCGAAGGTGTACCTGGGATTGTCAGTACTTGGGAGTGTCCGAGGAGTACCTTTGAGTGTAAGAGAGTGTACCTGAGTGTCAGAGGTGTTTCTGAGAGTGTCAAGCCTGGGGTACTAGAGTGTCCTGGGGTGTTTGGAGGTGTACCTGGGGAGTGTCAGAGGAGTGCCAGGGAGTGTCAGAGGTGTACCTGGGGTGACCGAGGTGTACCTGCTGTCAGGGGTGTGCCTGCCTGGGGTGTCTGAGGTGTGCCTGGGGTGTCGAGGTGTGCCTGGGAGTGTCAGTGATTGTGCCTGGAGTGTCGAGGGTGGCAGGGTGTCAGTACCTGGGAGTGTCGTTGGTGTGCCTGGGGTGTCAGGGTGTGCCTGGGAGTGTCTGAGGTGTGCCTGGGAATGTCAGAGGGGGTGAAATGGGGTGTCAGGGTTTAACTGCAGGGGTGTCAGGGGTGTACCTGGGGTGACAGCGGTGTGCCTGGGGTGTCAGAGGTGTGCCTGGGGTGTCTGGGATGTATAGGGTCTGGGGTGTGCCAGGGAGTATCGAGGTATACATGGGTGAGGGGTGTATCTGCCAGTGTCAGCGGTGTACCTGGGGTGTCAGCTGTGTGTGCAGGGGTGTGGGGTATCAGGAGGTGTGCCTGGGGTATCAGGGTGTGCCTGGGGTGTCAGAGGTGCCTGGGGCGTCAGAGGTGTTCCTGAGAGTGTCAGAGGTATACCTGGAAGTGTCTGACATGTACCTGGAAGTGTCAGAGGGTGTACATGGGTGTCAGAGGTGTATCTGGCAGTGTCAGCGTATACCTGGGATTGTGTGATGTGGAGTGTCAGGGGTGCCTGGGGTGTCAGCAGGTGTCAGGGGTGTGCCTGGGAGTGTCAGGGATTGTGCCTGGGGTCAGAGGTGCACTTGGGGTGTCCGGGTGCACCTGGGTGTCTGAGGTGTGCCTGGAGTGTCTGACTGCCTGGGGTATAGGGTGTGCCTGGTGTCGGGGTGTGCCTGGAGTGTCTGGGGTGTACTGGGAGTGTCAGCGGTGTGCCTGGAAGTGTCAGAGGTGTACATGGGAGTGTCAGGTGTTCCTGGGAGTCGGAGGGCACCTAGGAGCGTCAAGGGAGTACCAGGGAAGAGGTGTACCTGGTAGTGTCAGTGGTGTACATGGGGTGTCAGAGGTGTACTCTGGAAGTGTCAGAGGTGTGCACTTATAAGGCTAAAATTTGCAGGGTGTCACAGTGTCAGAGTGTGGGAAGTGCAACTGGGGAGTCAGAGGTGTGCCTGGGGGTGTCAGAGGGAGTACCTGGGGTGTCAGAGGTGCCTGGGGAGTGTCCCAGAGGTGTACCTGGGAGTGTCCAGAGGTGTGCCTGGGAGTGTCATTGGTGTGCCTGGGAGTGTGTCAGAGGTGTGCCAGGGGTGTCTGTGGTGTACGTGGGATTGTCATTGGTGTGCCTGGGAGTGTCAGAGGTGTGCCTGGAGTGTCAGTGGTGTGCCTGGAAGTGTCCAAGTGTGCCTGGGGTGTCTGAGGGTGTGCCTGGTGTCTGAGTGTGCACTGAAGTGCTAAGGGGGTGCAGGGTGTGGGGAGAGTCGGAGGGTGACGGCTTGGGGCCAAGTGCAGGGTGTCAGAGGTGTGCCACCAAGTGTCAGAGGAGTGCCTGAGTGTGGGGGTTTCAGGGGTGGGGTGCAAGGTATAGGTGTCTCAGGGTATCAAGGAAGGTGTACCTGGGAGTATCAAGGGTGTGCCTGGCAGTGTCAGAGGTGAACTAGGGTGTCAGAGATGTACCTGGGGTGTCTCTGGGGTGTGCCTGGGGAGTGTCTTAGGTGTGCCTAGACTGTGTGTCAGGGGAGGCAGGGAGTGTAGAGGTGTCCTGGGGTGTAGGAGGTGTCCTGGGGTGTCAGAGGTGTACCAGGGAGTGTCAGAGGTACCTAGGGTGTCAGGAGGTGGCCTGGGGAGTGTCGGAGGTGTGCCTGGGGAGTGTCAGAGGTATGCCTGGGAGTGTCAGAGGTGTGCCAGGGGAGTGTCAGAGATGAACCAGGGAGTGTCAGAGGGTTAACCAGGGAGTGTCTGAGGTTGCACCTGGGAGTATCAGGTGTGTACCTGGGAGTATCGGAGGTGTTCCTGGGGTGTCAGAGGTGTTTCAGGGTGTGTTTGGTGTGCCTGGGAGTGTCATTGGTGTGCTGGGAGTGTCAGAGTTGTACCTGGAGGTGTCAGTGGTGTGCCTGGAGGTGCCAGAGGTGTGCCTGGGGTGTCAGAGGTGTACCATGGGTGTCAGAGGTGTGCCTGGAGGTGTCAGTGGGTATACCAATGAAAGTGTCAGAGGGTGCCAGGGAGTGTCAGAAGGAGTGCCTAGGGTGTCAGAGGTGTGCCTGGGGATGTCAGGTGTAACTGCCAAGTGCCAGGGTGTGCCTGGGGTGTCTGAGGTGTGCCAGGGGAGTGTCAGAGGTGTGCCTGGGATTGTCAGAGGTGTACAAGTGTCAGGGGTGTAACCACAAGTGTCAGGGGTGTACCTGGGAGTGACACGGTGTTCTGGGAGTGCTCCAAGTGTGTAAGAGGAGTGTCAATGGTGTACCCCAAATTGTCATTGGTGTAACGCTGGGAGTGTCAGAGGTGTGCACCTGGAGAATGTCAGTGGTGTGCCTGGGAGTGTCTGGGGTGTACCTGGAGGTGTCTAAGTGTGCCTGGAAGTGTCTGGGGTGTGCCTGGGGTGTCAGCGGTGTGCCTGGAGTGTCAGCAGTGTACACCACGAGTGTCATTGGTGTGCCTTAAAGTGTCAGAGTGTGCACAGGTGTCGGAGGTGTACCTGGGTGTGTCAAAGAGGTGTACCTGCAGGAATGTCAGTGGAGTGCCTGGGAGTGTCATTGGTGTGCCTGGGAGTGTCAGGGGTATACAGGTATGAGAGTGGCGCAGAGATTTTAGAGGTGGCACTACCGGAGTGTCAGAACATGGGAGTGTCAGGGTGTACCTGGGGTGATTGCGGTGTACGTGCAGGGGTATGAGGTGTGCCTGTTGAGTGTCAGGGGTGTGCCTGGGAGTGTCAGAAGTGTTCCTGAGAGTGTCATAGGTGTACCTGGTGTTTGAGGTGTGCCTGGGGTGTCAAAGGAGTACCAGGGAGTGTCAGAGTGTGCCTGTCAGGGTGTCAGAGGTGTGCCTGGGAGTGTCGGAGGTGTGCCTGGGGTGTCAGAGGTGTGCCTGGGAGTGTGGGCACAAGGTGTCAGAGAGGTGTACCAGGGAGTGTCAGTGGTGTGCCTGGGAGTGTCAGTTGGTGTACCTGGGGTGTCAGAGGTGTACGTGGGAGTATCTGAGTGTACCTGGGATTTGTCAGAGGTGTGCCTGGGTTGTCAGGGGTGTGCCTGGGAGTGTCAGGGGTGTGCCTGGGGTGATTGCAGTGTACCCAGGGGTGTCAGAGGTGTGCCTCTTAGTGTCAGAGGTGTGCCTGGGAGTGTCAGAAGTGTCCAGAGAGTGTCATTGTGGTGTGCCTGGGGTGTTTGAGGTGTGCCTGGGAGTGTCAAGGTACCCAGGGGAGTGTCAGAGGTGTACCTGGGGTGACAGCGGTGTGCCTGGGGTGTCAGGGGTGTACCTGGGGTGTCTGCTAGATGTGCCAGGAGTGTCTGGGGTGTACCAGGAAGTATCTGAGGTCCATGGAGTGGCAAGGTGTATCTGTCAGCAGTGTGCCTGGGGTGTCAGCTGTGTACCTGGGGTGTCAGAGGTATACCTGAGGTATCAGGTGTACCTGGGGTATCAGAGGTGTACCTGGGAGTGTCAGAGGTGTGCGGGGCGTCAGAGTGTTCCTGAGAGTGTCGGGGTATACCTGGGGTGTCTGACATGTACCTGGAAGTGTCAGAGGTGTGCATGGAGTGTCAGAGGTGTATCTGCAGTGTCAAGCAGTATACCTGGGATTGTCAGCAGTGTACTTGTGTCAGGTGGTGTGCCTGGGGTGTCCTTGTGGTGTGCCTGGGGAGTGTCAGGGGTGTGCCTGGGAGTGTCAGGGGTGTGCCTGGGGTCAGAGGTGCACTTGGGAGTGCTGGGTGCACCAGGTGTCTGAGGGTGTGGGGTGTCTGAGTGTACCCAGGGGTGCCTCTCAGGTGTACCTGGTAGTGTCTGGTGCAGCAGTGTCTGAAGGGTGTACACAGAATTGTCAGCGGTGTGTGCCTGGAGTGTCAGAAGGGTGTGCATGGGAGGTGTCAGAGGTGTTCCTGGGGAGTGTCGGAGAACACAAGACGTCAGGTACCAGGGGTGTCAGAGGTGTGCACCTGGTAGTGTCAGTGAATTGTACATGGGGAGTGTCAGGGTGTATCTGGAAGTGTCAAGAGGTGTGCCTAGAATTGTGAGTGTACCTGGGGAGTGTCGGAATTCTTGCCTGTGGCAGTGTCAGAAGTGTAACTGGGGTGTCGGAGGTGTAACACCAAGTGTCAAGGACATGCCTGGGAGTGTCAGAGGGTGCCACCGTGTCAGGGTACCTGGGAGTGTCAGAGGTGTACCTGGAGTGTCAGAGGTGTGCCTGGAATGTGTTGGTGTACCTGGGGTGTCCAGAGGGTGTGCCAGGGGTGTACTGTGGTGTCACATTGGGATTGTCGTGTTGGTGTGCCTGGGAGTGTCAGAGGTGTGCCTGGAGGTGTCCAGTGTGTGCCTGGAAGTGTCAGAGGTGTGCCTGGGGAGTGTTTGAGGTGTGCCTGGGTGTCTGAGGTGTGCCTGTGAAAGTGTCTGAGGGTGTGCCTGGGTCTGAGGTGTGCCTGGGGTGTCCAGAGGGCAACTGGGAGAGTCGGAGGTGTAACTAGGAGTGTCAGAGGGTGTACCTGGGGTGTCAAGTGGCCTCTGGGAGTGTCAGAGGAGTGCCTGTGGGTGTGTCCAGAGGTGTGCCTGGGTGTCAGGGGTGTGCCTGGAAGTGTCAGGGGTGTACCTAGGGTATCAAGGTGTGTACCTGGGAATTAATAAGAGGTGTGCCTGGTGTCAGAGGTGAACCTGGGAGTGTCAGAAGTGTGCCTGGGGAGTGTCTTGGGTGTGCCTGGGTGTGGGGGAGAGCCAGGGGTGTAGAGGTGTCCTGGGGTGTAGGAGGTGGGGTGTCAGAGGTGTGCCAGGGGAGTGTCAGAGGGTGCCTAGGAGTGCTCAGGAGGTGTACTGCCTGGGAGTGTCGGAGGTGTGCCTGGGAGTGTCAGAGGTATGCCTGGGGAGTCAGAGGTGTACAGGGGTGTCAGAGAGATGAACCAGGAGTGTCAGAGGTTAACTTGAGGAGTGTCTGAGGTTACCTGTAAATTATCCCAGGTGTGCCTGGGAGTATGGGAGGTGTTCACCAGAGTGTCAGAGGTGTTCTAGGGGTGTCATTGGTGTACCTGGGGAGTGTCATTGGTGTACCTGGGAGTGTCAGGATTGTACCTGGAAGTGTCAGTGGTGTGCCTGGAAGTGCCAGAGGTGTGCTGCCTGGGGTGTCAGAGGTGTGCCATGGAGTGTCAGAGGGTGTGCCTGGAAGTGTGTCAGTGGTATGCCTATGAAAGTGTCAGAGAGGTGTACCAGGGGTGTCAGAGGAGTACCTAGGAGTGTCAGGAGGTGTGCCTGGGGTGTGGAGGTGTAGCCAGGAGTGCAGAGGTGTACCTGGGAGTGTCTGAGGTGTGCCAGGAGTGTCAGAGGTGTGCCTGGGATTGTCCAGAGGTGTGCCTGGGAGTGTCAGGGGTGTAACTGGGGAGTGTCAGGGGGTGTGCCTGGGGTGACAGCGGTGTTCCTGGGGTAGCCAGGTGTACAAAGGGAGCTCAATGGTGTGCCTGGGGAGTGTCATTGGTGTAGCAACTGGGAGTGTGTCAGAGAGGTGTACCTGGAAGTGTCCAGTGGTGTGCCTGGGGTGTCTGAGGTGTACCTGGGGAGTGTCTGAGGAGGTGTACCTGGAGTGTCCTGAGGTGTGCCTGGGAGTGTCAGCGGTGTACCTGGGGTGTCAGCGGTGTACCTGCAGTGTCATTGGTGTGCCTTAAAGTGTCAGGGGTGTACCTTGGGTGTCGGAGGTGTGCCTGGGTGTGTCAGAGGTGTGCCTGGGGTGTCAGTGGAGTGCCTGGGAGTGTGTCATTGGTGTGCCTGGGAGTGTGGGGTGTATACCTGGAAGTGTCAGAGAGGTGTGCCTGGGTTTCAGAGGTGTGCCTGGGGAGTGTCAGGGGTGGCCTGGGGTGTCCAGGAGTGCCTGGGGAGTGATTGCGGTGTGCCAGGAGTGTCAAAGGTGTGCCTGTTAGTGTCAGAGGAATTGTACCTGGGGAGTGTCAGAAGTGGTCTGGAAATTGTCATTGGTGTGCCTGGGGTGTTTTGAGGTGTGCCTGGGAGTGTCAAGGAGTACCAGGGAGTGTCAGAGGTGTGCCTGGGTGTCAGAGAGGTGTTCCTGGGAGTGTCAGGGGTGTACGTGCCTGGGAGTGTCAGGAGGTGTGCCTGGGGTGTGGGGGTGTACCTGGGAGTGTCATTGGCACCTGGGGTGCAGAGGTGTGCCAGGGTGTCAGTGGTGTGCCTGGGTGTCATTGGTGTACTAGGGGTGTCCAGAGGTGTGCGTGGGATTATCTGAGGTGTACCTGGGATTGTCAGAGGTGTGCCTGGGTTGTCAGGGGTGTACCTGGGAGTGTCAGGGGTGTGCCTGGGAGTGATTGCAGTGTGCCCAGGGGTGTCAGAGGTGTGCCTGTTAGTGTCAGAGGTGTACCTGGAGTGTCAGAAGTGTTCTGAGAGTGTCATTGGTGTGGGGTGTTTGAGGTGTGCCTGGGGTGTCAAGGAGTACCAGAGTGTCAGAGGTGTGCCTGGGAGTGTCAGAGATGTTCCTGGGTGTCAGGGGTTGCCACCGAGTGTCAGGTGTGCGAGTGTCAGAGGTGTGCCTGGGAGTGTCATTGGTACCTGGGAGTGTCAGAGGTGTGCCAGAGTGTCAGTGGTGTGCCTGGGGTGTCATTGGTGTGCCTGGGAGTGTCAGAGGTGTACGTGGGGTATCTGAGGTGTGCCTGGGTTGTCAGAGGTGTACCTGGGTTGTCAGGGTGGCCTGGGAGTGTCAGGGGTGTACCTGGGGTGTTGCGGTGCAGGGGTCATAAGTGCCTGTTGGTGTCAGAGGTGCCTGGGAGTGTCAAGTGTTCCTGAGAGTGTCATTGGTGTGCCTGGGGTGTTTGAGGGTGTGCCTGGGAGTGTCAAGGTACGGGGTGTCAGAGGTGTGCCTGGGAGTGTCAGAGGTGTTCCTGGGGTGTCAGGGGTGTGCCTGGGGTGTCGGAGGTGTATGGGTGTCAGAGGTGTGCCTGGGGTGTCATTGGTGCACCTGGAGTGTCAGAGGTGTGCCAGGGGAGTGTCAGTGGTGTGCCTGGGAGTGTCATTGGTGTGCCTGGGAGTGTCAGAGGTGTGCGTGGGAGTATCTGAGGTGTACCTGGGATTGTCAAGGTGTACCTGGGTTGTCGAGATTGTAACTGGGGTGTCAGGGGTGTACCTGGGGTGACAGCGGTGTTCTGGGAGTGTCAAGTGTACAAGGGAGTGTCAATGGTGTACCTGGGAGTGTCATTGGTGTAACTGGGAGTGTCAGAGGTGCACCTGGGTGTCAGTGGTGTACCTGGGGTGTCTGGGGTGTACCTGGGAGTGTCTGGGGTGCCTGGAAGTGTCTGAGGTGTACCTGGGGGTGTCCAGCGGTGTGCGGGGAGTGTCAGCGGTGTACCTACAGTGTCGTTGGTGTGCCTTAAAGTGTCAGGGTGTGGCAGGTGTCGGAGGTGTACCTGGGTGTGTCAGAGGTGTACCTGGGAATGTCAGTGAGTACCTGGAGTGTCATTGGTGTGCACCAGGGTGTCAGGTATGCCTGGAAGTGTCAGAGGTGCACGGGATTTTCAGAGGAGGTGTACCTGGGAGTGTCAGGGTGTACCTGGGAGTGTCAGGGGTGTACCTGGGAGTGACAGCGGTGTACTGGGAGTGTCAGAGGTGTACCTGTTAGTGTCAGAGGTGTGCCTGGGGAGTGTCAGAAGTGTTCCTGGAGTGTCATTGGTGCAGGAGTGTTTGGTGTGCCTGGAGTGTCAATGGTACCAGGGGTGTCAGAGGTGTGCCTGGGGTGTCAGGGGTGTTCCTGGGTGTCAGGGTGCCTTGGAGTGTCAGGTGTGCCTGGGGTGTCAGAGGTGTGCCTGGGGTGTCATTGGTGTACCTGGGGTGTCAGAGAGGTGTGCCAGGTGTCAGTGGTGTGCCAGGGAGTGTCATTGGTGTGCCTGGGGTGTCAGAGGTGTGCCTGGGAGTATCTGAGGTGTGCCTGGGATTGTCAGAGGTGTACCTGGGTTGTCAGGGTGTGGGAGTGTCAGGGGTGTGCCTGGGACTGACAGCGGTGTGCCTGGGAGTGTCTGAGGTGTGCCTGGAAGTGTCTGGGGTGTACATGGAGAGTCAGAGGTGTGACCTGAAAGTGTCAGGTGTGAACTGGGTGTCAGCGGTGTGTACAGAGTGTCATTGGTGTGCCTGTCAGGGTGTACCTTGGAGTGTCGGAGGTCTGGGGTGTGTCAGAGGTGTGCAGAGAATGTCTGTGGGTACCTGGAGTGTCAGAGGTGTACCAGGGAGTGTCAGTGGTGTGCCTGGGGTGTCATTGGTGTACCTGGGGTGTCAGGGGTATGCCTGGAAGTGTCAGAGTGTGCCTGGGAATGTCAGAGTGTACTGGGGTGTCAGGTGTGCCTTGGAGTGTCAAGGTGTGCTAGGGTGTGCCCTTGCAGGTGTAGGTGTACCTATTAGTGTCAGAGGTGTGCATGGGTGTCACAAGTGTTCCTGAGAGTGTCATTGGTGTGCCTGGGGTGTTTGGGGTTTGCCTGGGAGTGTCAAGGAGTGCCAGGGTGTCAGAGGTGTGCCTGGGAGTGTCAGAGGGTGTATGGGAGTGTCAGGTGTGCCTGGGGTGTCAGGAGGTGTGCCTGGGAGTGTCAGGGGTCTGCAGGGAGTGACAGCGGTGTGCCTGGGAGTGTCAGGGTGTACCAGGAAGTATCTGGGGTATACATGGTGTCAGAGGTGTATCTGAGTGTCAGTGTGCCTGGGAGTGTAAGCTGTGTACTTGGAGTGTAAGAGGTATACCTGGAGTATCAGAGGTGTACCTGGGAGTATCAGAACCTGAGATGTCAGAGATGTGCCGAGTGTCAAGGTGTACATGGGAGTGTCAAGGTGTGCCTGGGAGCGTCAGAGGTGTGCCTGGGAGGCGTCAGAGGTGTTCCTGAGAGTGTCAGAGGTATCCCGGGGTGTCTGACATGTACCTGGAAGTGTCAGAGGTGCATGGATGTCAGAGGTGTATCTGGAGATGTCAGCGGTATACCTGGGATTGTCAGCAGTGTACCTTGGAGTGTCAGGGGTGTGCCTGGAGTGTCAGCAGTGTGCCTGGGGTGTCAGGGGTGTGCCTGGGGAGTGTCAGGGTGTGCCTGGAGTGTCAGAGGTGCACTTGGGGAGTGTCTGGGTGCACCTGGGGTGTCTGAGGTGTGCCTGGGGGTGTCACAGCTGTGCCTGGGGTATCTCAGGTGTGCCTGGTAGTGTCTGAGGTGTACCTGGCAGTGTCTGGGGTGTGCCTGGGGTGTCAGCAGTGTTCCTGGAAGTGTCAGAGGTGTTCTGGGGTGTCAGAGGTGTTCTTGGGGTGTTGGAGGAGCACCTGGGGCGTCAAGGTACCTGGGAGTGTCAGAGTGTACCTGGTAGTGTCAGTGGTGTACTGGGAGTGTCAGAGGTGCACCAGGGGAGTGTCATTGGTGTGCCTGGGGAGTGTCAGAGGTGTATCTGGAAGTGTCAAGGGTGTACCTGGGGAGCATAAGGTGTACCTGGGAGTGTCAAGGTGTACCTGGGGTGTCCAGGGGTGTAACTAGGCCTGGAGGTGTAACAGGGTGTCAGAGGTGTACTAGGAGTGTCAGAGGTACCTGGGGGTGTCAGAGGTGCCTGGGAGTGTCAGGGGTGCCTGGGAGTGTCAGAGGTGTGCCTGGGGTGTCATTGGTGTACCTGGGGTGTCAGGGGTGTGCCAGGAGTGTCAGTGGTGTGCGTGGGATTGTCATTGGTGTGCCTGGGGTGTCAGAGGAGTGTGCCTGGAGTGTCAGTGGTGTACCTGGAGTGTCAGTGTGCCTGGAGTGTCTGGGGTGTGCCTGGGGTGTCTGAGGTGTGCCTGGAGTATCTGGGGTGTGCCTGGAAGTGTCTGGGGTGTGCCTGGGGTGTCAGGGGTGTAACTGGGAGTCGGAGGTGTAACTAGGGTGTCAAGAGGTGTGCCTGGGGAGTGTCAGGGGTGTGCCTGGAAGTGTCTGGTGTGCACATGGAGAGTCAGAGGTGCACCTGAAAGTGTCAGCAGTGACTGGGGTGTCAGCGGTGTCCTACGAGTGTCATTGGTGTGCCAGAGTGTCAGGGTGTGCCTTGGGTGTCGGGTTGTACCTGGGTGTGTCAGAGGTGTACCAGGGATGTCTGTGGAGTACCTGGGAGTGTCAGAGGTGTACCAGGGATTGTCAGTGGTGTACCTGGGAGTGTCATTGGTGTGCGGGGTGTCGGGTATGCCTGGAGTGTCAGAGGTGTACCTGGGAATGTCAGAGGTGTACCTGGGGTGTCAGGGGTGTGCCTTGGAGTGTCAGGGGTGTGCCTGGGAGTGACAGCGGTGTGCCAGGGTTGTCAGAGTGTGCCTGGTAAGTGTCAGAGAGTGTACATGGGAGTGTCACAAGTGTTCCTGAGGAGTGTCATTGGTGTACCTGCCAAGTGTTTGGTGTACCTGGGGTGTCGGGTACCAGGGAGTGTCAGAGGTGTGGGAGTGTCAGAGGTGTGGAGTGTCAGGAGTGTGCCTGGGTGTCAGGTGCTGGGGTTTCAGGGGTGTGCCTGGGAGTGACAGCGGTGTGCACCGGGATTGTCAGAGTGTCTGCCAGGAGTGTCTGGGGTGTACCTGGGTGTCTGGGGTGTACCAGGAAGTATCTAGGGTATACATGGAGTGTCAGAGGTGTATCTGCCAGTGTCAGCAGTGTACCTGGGAGTGTCAGCTGTGTACCTGGGATGTCAGAGGTATACCTGAGAGTATCAGAGGTGTACACCTGGGTATCAGAGGTGTACCTGGGAGTGTCAGAGGTGTGCCTGAGTGTCAAAGTTGCCTTACCGGAGTGTCAAAGCATGCCTGGGAGCGTCAGAGGTGTACCTGGGCGCGTCAGAGGTGTTCCTGAGAGTGTCAGAATCTGTAACCTGGAGTGTTGCATGTGCCTGGAGTGTCAGGGGTGTGCATGGGTGTCAGACGTGTATCTGGCAGTGTCAGCGGTATGCCTGGGTTGTCAGCAGTGTGCAGGTGTCAGGGGTGTGCCTGGTGTCAGCAGTGTACCTGGGAGTGTCAGGGTGCCTGGGGTGTCTGAGCTGTACCTGGGAGTATCTCAGGTGTACCTGGTAGTGTCTGAGGTGTGGCTGCTGCAGTGTCTGGTGTACTGGGGTATCTCAGGTGGCCCTGGCAGTGTCTGAGTGTGCCTGGCGGTGTCTGAGGTGTGCCTGGGGTGTCGGCGGTGTACCTGGGTGTCAGGGGTGTGACCTGGGGTGTCAGGGTGTTCCTGGGAGTGTCGGAGGGCACCTGGGAGCGTCAAGGTACCTGAGAGTGTCAGAGGTGCCTTGGTAGGTGTCAGTGGTGCCTGGGAATGTCAGAGGTGCCAGGAGTGTCATTGTACCTGGGGTGTCAGAGGTGTCTGGAAGTGTCAGAGGTGTACCGGAGTGTCGGAGGTGTACCTGGGAGTGTCAGAGGTATACCTGGAGTGTCAGAGGTGTACCACAGGGAGGTCAGAGCTGAACCAGGGAGTGTCAGAGGTTAACCAGGAGTGTCTGGAGGTGTACCTGGGAGTATCGGAGGTGTACCTGGGAGTATCGGAGGTGTACCTGGGAGGTGCAGAGGTTCCCAGGAGTGTCATTGGTACCTGGGAGTGTCAGAGGTACCTGGAAGTGTCAGTGGTGTACCTGAAGTGCCAGAGGTGTACCTGGGAGTGTCAGAGGTACCAGGGAGTGTTGTGGTTTTCCTGGAAGTGTCAGAGGAGTACCTAGGAGTGTCAGAGGTGTACTTGGAGTGCCGGGAGGTACCTGGGAGTGTCAGAGGTACCTGGGAGGCCAGAGGTGTACCAGGGAGTGTCAGAGCGAACCAGGGAGGCCGAGGTTAACCCAGGAGTGTCTGAGGTGTACCTGGGAGCACGGGAGGTGTGTACCTGGGAGACGGAGGTGTAACCTGGGAGTGTCAGAGGTGTTCCAGGAGGTTGGTGTACCTGGGAGGTTGGCTGAAACCTGGGAGTGTTGAGGTAACGGAAGTGTCAGTGGTGTGCACCTGGAAGTGCTGAGGTACCTGGGAGTCGAGGCACGGGAGTGCCGAGGTCACCTGAAGTGCTGGAGAGGCCAGGAGTGTCAGAGGTGTACTTGGAGGTCGGAGGTGCAACTGGAGTGTCAGGTGTACCTGGGAGTGTCTTGAGGTGTACCAGGGAGTGTCAGAGGTGCCTGGGATTGGTTGGGGAGGTGTACCTGGAGTGTCAGGGGTGTAACTGGGAGGTTAGGGGTACCTGGGAGTGACAGCGGTGGAAACTGGGAGGCCGAGGTGGGCCAAGGGAGCACAACAGTACCTGGGAGTGTCATTGGTGTAACTGGGAGGCCAGAGGTGTACCTGAAGTGTTGGTGGTGTACCTGGGAGTGCTCCTGAGGTGTACCTGGAGTGTCTGAGGTGTACCTGGAAGTGCCTGAGGTGTACCTGGGAGTGTCATGGTGTACCTGGGAGTGTCGGGGCGGTGTACCCTACGAGTGCTTGGCTTTGTGTACCTGAAAGTGTCAGGGTGTACCTGGAGTGTCGGAGGTGTACCTGGTGTGGCTGGGAGGTGCACCTGAACGTCAGTGAGCAATCTGGAGTGTCATTGGTGTGGGACCTGGAGTGTCAGGGGTATACCTGGAAGCACAGAGGTGTACCTGGATTGAGGTGTACCTGGGAGGTCAGGGGTGTACCTGGGGAGTGTCAGGGGTACCTGGGAGTGACAGTAGGCATCCGGGAGTGTCAGAGGTGTACCTGTTAGTGTCAGAGGTGAACCTGGGAGCAAGTCAGAAGTGGCCCTGAGAGTGTCAGCTGGTGTACCTGGTGTGTTTATGTGCCTGGGAGGTCAAAGGAGTACCAGGGAGTGTCAGAGGTGTACCTGGGAGTGTCAGAGGTGTCTTGAGGCCAGGGTGTGGCCTGGGAGTGTCGGAAAATTGGGAGGTTGGGGAGGTGCACCTGGAGGCTGGCTGGTGTACCTGGGAGTGTCAGAGGTACCAGGAGTGTCAGTACTCCTGGGGGGAGCAAGCCTGTATTGGTACCCAGAGGCCAGAGGTACCTGGGAGCATCTGAGGTGCACCGGGATGTCGGAGGTGCACCTGGGTTGTCAGGGGTAACTGGGAGGCTGGGGGTGTACCTGGACTGACAGCGGTGTACCTGGGAGTGTCTTGAGGTACCTGAAGTGTTCGAGGTGCACATGGAGAGTCAGAGGTGTACCTGAAAGTGTTGGGCAAGTGGTGTAACTGGGAGTGTTGGGCGGTGTACCTATTATGTTTGGCTGAAAATTTGAAAACAGGTGCATGGAGTGTCGGAGGTACCTGGTGTGTCAGGAGGTGTACCAGGCATGTCTGTGGAGTACCTGGGAGTGTCAGGAGGTGTACCTGGGAATGTCAGAAGGTACCTGGGAGTGTCAGGGGTGTACTCTGGAGTGTCAGGGGTGTTCTGGAGTGACAGCGGTAACTGGGAGTGCCGAGTAACCTGTTAGTGCTGAGGTACAGTGGGAGGCTGCCAAGTGTCTTAGAGTGTCATTGGTGTACCTGGGAGTGTTTGAGGTGCACCCGGAACGTCAGGTGTACCTGGGTTGTCAGGGTGTAACTGGGAGTATTAGGGGTGTACCTGGGAGTGACAAAGCAAAACGGGAGTGTCTGAGGTGTACCTGGAGTGTCTGAGGTGTACCTGGGAGTGTCTGAGGTGTACCTGAAGTGTCTGAGGTGTACATGGAGTGTCAGAGGTGTACTGGAGCACAGAGGTACCTGGGAGTGTCAGAGGTGTACCTGGACGCCAGTGGTGTACCTGGGAGTGTCTGAGGTGCAATATGGAGTGTCAGAGGTTTATCTGCGGTGCCATGTGTACCTGGGAGGCTGGGCGAAATTAAGGAGTGTCAGAGGCTACCTGGAGTATCAGGAGGTGTACTAGGAGTGTTGGGTAGTACCTTGGGAGTGTTATTGTGTAACTGAGTGTTGAGGTGGCCTGGTGTTGGGGTGGTGTACCTGGAGTGTCTGAGGTACCTTGGATGTCAGAGGTGCACCTGGTGTGTCAGAAGTGTACCTGGGAGCATCAAAGGTGATCTGGGAGGTTCAAAATCTGGGAGTGTCAGGGGTGCAACTGAGCAATGGAGGTAATCATGTCAGAGGTACCTGGGAGTGTTGGAGATAAACTGGGAGGCCAGGAGAGTACCTGGGAGGCAAGCCAGAGGTACTCTGGGAGGTCAGACGGGGTACCTGGAGTGTCATTGGTGTACCTGAGAGGCCAGAGGTGCCAAGGAGTGTCAGTAGGCCGGGATTGGTTGGTGTGGACTGGGAGTGTCAGAGGTACCTGGAAGTGTCAGTGGTGTACCTGGAAGTGTCAGAGGTGTACCTGGAGTGTCTGAGGTGTACCGGGAGGCCCGAGGTGTACCTGGAAGTGTTCGAGGTACCTGAAGTGCCTGAGGTACCTGGGAGTGTCAGGGGTGTAACTGGAGAGTCGGGAGGTGTAACTAGGAGGCTGGGAGGTGCACCTGGGAGGCCAGTGGTGTACCTGGGAGCAAGCCAGAGGAGCACCTGAGTGTGCTGGGAGTACCTGGGAGTGTCAGGGGTCTACCTGGGAGTGTCAGAGAGTACCTGAGTGCCTGAGGTGTACCTGGGAGGTTGGGGTGTACCTGTAATGTCAGAGGTGCACCTGGGAATGTCAGAGATGTACTTGGGGAGGCCAGAGATGTACCTGGGAGTGTCTGGAGGTGGTACCTGGGAGTGTCTGAGATGTACCTGGGAGTATCAGGAGAGAAACAGGGAGGAAGAGGTGTCCATGGGAGTGTAGGAGGCATTATACTGGGAGTGCCAGAGGTGTACCAGGTAGTGCCAGAGCGAACCAGGGAGGCCAGGAGGTTAACCAGGGAGGTCTGAGGTGTACCTGGGAGTATCGGAGGTGCACCTGGGAGTATCGGAGGTGTACCTGGGAGGTCAGAGGTGTACCTGGGAGTGTCATTGGTGTACCTGGGAGTGTCAGAGGTGTACCAGGGAGTGCCAGTGGTGTACGTGGGATTGTCATTGCCTGGGAGTGTCAGAGGTACTGGAAGTGTCAGTGGTGCCCAAGTGTCAGAGGTACCTGGGAGTGTCTGAGGTGTACCTGGGAGTGTCTGAGGTGTACCTGGAAGTATCTGAGGTGTACCTGGAAGTGTCTGAGGTGTACCTGGGAGTGGCCAGGTGTAACTGGGAGAGTCGGGTGTAATCAGGAGGTCAGAGGTACCTGGGAGGTCAGAGGTGTACCTGGGAAGTGTCTGAGGTGCACATGGAGAGTCAGAGGTGACCTGAAAGTGTCAGGTGTAACTGGGAGTGCCAGGAAAATGCATGAGTCAGGTACTTGAAAGTGTCAGGGTGTACCTTGGAGTGTCGGAGGTGTGACCTGGTGTCAGAGGTGTACCAGGAACTGTCTGTGGAGCACTGGGAGTGTCAGAGGTGCACCAGGAATGTCAGTGGTGCACCTGGGAGGTCATTGGTGTACCTGGGAGGTCAGGGTATACCTGGAAGGTCAGAGGTACCTGGAATGTCAGAGGTGTACCTAGGAGGCCAGGGGGTACCTGGAGTGTCAGGTGTACCTGGGAGTGACAAGCGGTGTACCCGGGAGGCCAGAGGTGTACCTGTAAGTGCAGAGGTGTACATGGGAGGTCACAAGTGTTCCTGAGAGGTCATTGGTGCACCTGGAGTGTTTGAGGTGCACCTGGGAGGTCAAAGGAGCACCAGGAGTGTCAGAGGTACCTGGGAGTGTCAGAGGTGTACTTGGGAGGTCAGAGGTACCTGGGAGGCCGGAGGTGTACCTGGGAGTTTCAGGGGTGTACCTGGGAGGACAGCGGTGTACCTGGGAGTGTCAGAGGTGTACCTGGGAGTGTCTGAGGTGTACCTGGGAGTGTCTGAGGCACCGGAAGCACCAGGTAGCATACGGAGGTCAGAGGTGGATTGCCAGTGTCAGCAGTGTACCTGGGAGTGTCAGCTGTACCTGGGAGTGTCAGAGGCCTGAGAGTATCAGAGGTGCACCTGGGAGCATCGGAGGGTAACCTGGGAGTGTCAGAGGTGCACCTGGGAGCTGGCAAAGGTGTACCTGGGAGTGTCAAAGATACCTGGGAGCGTCAGAGGTGCACCTGGGCGGTCAGAGGTGTTCCTGAGTGCCTGAGGTATACCTGGGAGTGTCTGACATGTACCTGGAAGTGTCAGAGGTGTACATGGAGTCAGGAGGTGTATCTGGCAGTGTCAGCGGAGCACCTGGGATTGTCAGCAGTGTACCTTGGAGTGCCAGGGGTGTGCCTGGAGTGTCAGCAGGTACCTGGGAGTGTCAGGGTGTACCTGGGAGGTTCGAGCTGTACCTGGGAGTATCTCAGGGCACCTGGCAGTGTCTGAGGTGTACCTGCAGTGTCTGAGGTGGCAATCTGGGAGCATCCCAGGGTACCTGGTAGTGTCTGAGGTGTACCTGGCAGTGTCTGCTGAGGTGTACCTGGGAGTGTCAGCGGTACCTGAAGTGTCAGAGGGTACCTGGGAGGTCAGAGGTGTTCCTGGGAGTGTCGGAGGAGCACCTGGGAGCCAAAGGAGTACCTGGGAGCAGAGGTACCTGGTAGTGTCAGTGGTGTACCTGGGAGTGTCAGAGGTGCACCAGGGAGTGTCACTGGTGTACCTGGGAGTGTCAGAGGTGTATCTGGAAGTGTTGGAGGTGTACCTGGGAGGTCGGAGGTGTACCTGGGAGTCAGAGGCATACCTGGGAGTGTCGGAGGTGTACCAGGGAGGCAGAGCTGAACCAGGGAGGTCAGAGGCTAACCAGGAGTGTCTGAGGTGTACCTGGAGTATCGAGGTGTACCTGGGAGTATCGAGGTACCTGGAGTGCAGAGGTGTTCCAGGGAGAGCAAGCCACAGGTACCTGGGAGGTCAGAGGTGTACCTGAAGCATGCCAGTGTACCGGAAGTGCCAGAGGTGTACCTGGGAGCAACAGAGGTGCACCAGAGTGTCAGTGGTTTACCTGGAAGCTCAGAGGAGTACCTAGGAGGTCAGAGGTGGACCTGGGAGTGTCGGAGGTGTAACTGGGAGTGTCAGCAGTGTACCTGGGAGTGTCAGGGTGTACCTGGGAGAGTCTGAGCTGTACCTGGGAGTATCTCAGGTGTACCTGGTAGTGCCTGGAGGTGTGTACCTGGCAGTGTCTGAGGTGTACCTGGAGTATCCCAGGTGTGCCTGGTAGTGTTCGAGGTGTACCTGGCAGTGTCTGAGGTACCTGGGAGGTGCAGCGGTGTACCTGAAGTGTGGGAGGTACCTGGGAGGGAGGTGTCTGGAGTGAGGAGCACCTGGAGCGCAGAGCCTGGAGGTCAGAGGTGTACCTGGTAGTGTCAGTGGTGTACCTGGAGGCCAGAGGTGCACCAGGGAGTGTCATTGTACCTGGGAGGTCAGAGGTGTACCATGTCAGAGGTGTACCTGGGAGTGTCGGAGGTGCACCTGGGAGTGTCAGAGGCATACCTGGGAGTGTCAGAGGTGCACCAGGGAGTCAGAGCTGAACCAGGAGTGTCAGAGGTTAACCAGGGAGTGTCTGAGGTGTACCTGGGAGTATCGGAGGCACTTGGGAATATCGGAGGTGTACCTGGGAGTGTCAGAGGTGTTCCAGGAGGTCACTGGTGTACCTGGGAGCAGTTGGTTGGTGTACCTGGGAGGTCAGAGGTGTACCTGGAAGTGTCAGTGGTGTACCTGGAAGTGGTGAGGTGTACCTGGAGTGTCAGAGGTACCAGGAGTGTCAGAGTTACCTGGAAGTGTCAGAGGAGCACCTAGAGTAGCCGGAGGTGTACTTGGGAGGCGGAGTGTAACTGGGAGTCAGGAGGTGTACCTGGGAGTGTCTGAGGTGCCAGGGAGGCCAGAGGTGTGCCTGGGATTGTCAGAGGTGTACCTGGGAGAGCACAGGGGTGTAACTGGAGAGCTCAGGGGTGTACCTGGGAGTGACAGCTGTTCCTGGGAGTGTCAGAGGTACAAGGAGGTCAATGGTGCACCTGGGAGTGTCATTGTGTAACTGGGAGTGTCAGAGGTGTACCTGGAAGTGTCATGGTGTACCTGGGAGTGTCTGAGGTGCACCTGGGAGTGTCTGAGGTACCTGAAGTGTCTGAGGTACCTGGAGCAAAGCAGGTACCGAGTGTCAGTGGTGTACTCCCGAAAGTGGTTCTTGAGGTACCTGAAAGTGTCAGGGGTGTACCTTGGAGTCACGGGAGTACCTGGGTGTGTCAGAGGTGTACCTGGGAATGTCAGTGAGTGGGAGTGTCATTGGTGTACCTGGGAGTGTCAGTATACCTGAAGTGTCAGAGGTGTACCTGGGATTTTCAGAGGTGCCTGGGAGTGTCAGGTGTACCTGGGAGCGTCAGGGTGTACCTGGGAGTGACAGCGGTGCACCCGGAGTGTCAGAGGTGTACCTGTTAGGTGTCAGAGGTGAACCTGGGAGTGTCAGAAGTGTTCCTGAGAGCAGCTTGGCTGGTGTACCTGGGGTGGCTGAGTGCCTGGGAGTGTCAAAGGAGTACCAGGGAGGTCAGAGGTGACCTGGGACAGAGGTGTTCCTGGGAGGTCAGGGTGTACCTGGGAGGCCGGAGGTGTACCTGGGAGGTCAGAGGTACCTGGGAGTGCTATTGGTGTACCTGGGAGAGTCAGAGGTGCACCAGGGAGTGCTGAGGTGGGTGTACCTGGGAGGTTGGCCAGTACCTGGGAGGTCAGAGGTGTACCTGGGAGTATCTGAGGTGTACCTGGGATTCTCAGAGGTGTACCTGCTGTCAGGGTGTAACTGCGAGTGTCAGGTACCTGGGACCTGACAGCGGTGTACCTGGGAGTGTCTGAGGTGTACCTGGAAGTGTTCGAGGTGTACATGGAGATCAAGAGGTGACCTGAGAGTGTCATGGTAACTGGTGTCAGCGGTGTACCTACGAGTGCTCGGCTGGTGTACCTGAAAGGTCAGGGGTGTACCTTGGAGTGTGGAGGTGTACCTGGGTGCCAGAGGTGTACCAGGTAATGTCTGTGAGCACCTGGGAGGTCAGAGGGTACCTGGGAATGTCAGAAGTGTACCTGGGAGTGCCAGGGGTGTACTGGAGTCAGGGGTACCTGGAGGACAGCGGTAACTGGAGGTCAGAGGTGCACCTGTTAGTGTCAGAGGTACATGGGAGTGTCAGGGCAGTCCTGAGAGTGTCACAGGTACCTGGAGTGCTTGAGGTGTACCTGAATTGCCGAGGTGTACCTGTCAGTAACTGGGAGGCCAGGGGTGTACCTGGGAGTGACAGCGACCTGGGAGTGTCTGAGGTGTACCTGGGAGTGTCTGAGGTGTACCTGGGAGTGTCTGAGGTGTACCTTGAGTGTCTGAGGTGCAACATGGAGTGTCAGAGGTGTACCTGGGAGTGTCAGAGGTGTACCTGGGAGGCCAGAGGTGTACCTTGGACGTGTCAGTGGTGTACCTGGGAGTGTCTGAGGTGTACATGGAGTGTCAGAGGTTTATCTGGCAGTGCTCACGGTGTACCTGAGAGTGTCATGGTGTACCAAGGAGTGTCAGAGGTACCTGGGAGTATCAGGAGGTGTACCAGGGAGTGTCAGTGGTGGTACCTGGGAGTGTCATTGGTGAACTGGGAGGTCAGGAGGTACCTGGAAGTGTCAGTGGTGTACCTGGAGGTTCAGGTGTACCTGGAGTGTCAGAGGTGTACCTGGGTGTCAGAGGTGTACCTGGGAGACTGATGTGTATTCAGAGTGTCTGAGGTGTACCTGGGAGTGTCAGGTGTAACTGGGAGTACAAGAGGTGTAACTGAGTGTCAGAGGTGTGCCTGGGAGTGTCAGAGAGTAACTGGGAGTGTCAGAGAGTACCTGGGAGTGTCAGAGGTGTACCTGGGAGGCAGACGTGTACCTGGGAGTGTCACTGGTGTACCTGAGGAGTGTCAGAGGTACTATGAGTGTCAGTGGTGTACGTGGAATTGTCATTGGTGTGACTGGGAGTGTCAGAGGTGTACCTGAAGGTCAGTGGTGTACCTGGAAGTGTCAGAGGTGTACCTGGGAGGTTCGAGGTGTACCTGGGAGGTCTGAGGTGTACCTGAAGTGTCTGAGGTGTACCTGGAAGTGCCTGGAGGTGTACCTGGGAGGTTGGGGTGTAATCTGGGAGAGTCGGAGGTGTAACCAGGAGTGTCAGAGGTACCTGGAGACAGTGGTACCTGGGAGGCTCAGAGGAGTACCTGAGGTGTCAGAGGTGTACCTGGGAGTGTCAGGGTCTACCTGGGAGGTCAGAGGAGTACCTGGAGGTCAGAGGTGTACCTGGGAGTGTCAGGGGTGTACCTGGTAATGTCAGAGGTGTACCTGGGAACTGCAGAGATGTACTTGAGTACAGAGATGTGACCCGGGAGTGTCTGAGGTGTACCTGGAGTGTCTGAGATGGCCCGGGAGTATCAGGAGAGAACCAGGGAGTGTAAGAGGTGTCCATGGGAGTGTAGAGGTATACCTGGAGTGTCAGAGGTGTACCAGGTAGTGTCAGAGCTGAACCAGGGAGTGCAGAGGAACCAGGGAGTGTCCAGAGGTGTACCTGGGAGTATCGGAGGGTACCTGGGAGCATCGGAGGTACCTGGGAGTGTCAGAGGTGTACCTGGGAGTGTTGTGGTGTACCTGGGAGTGCGAGGTGTACCAGGGAGTGTCAGTGGTGTACGTGGGATTGTCATTGGTGTACCTGGGAGTGTCAGAGGTGTACCTGGAAGTGTCAGTGGTGTACCTGGAAGTGTCAGAGGTGTACCTGGGAGTGTCTGAGGTGTACCTGGGAGTGTCTGAGGTGTACCTGGAAGTGTCTGAGGTGTACCTGGAAGTGTCTGAGGTGTACCTGGGAGCTGTCAGGTGAACTGAAGTGGAGGTGTAACTAGGAGTGTCAGAGGTGTACCTGGGAGTGTCAGAGGTGTACCTGGAAGTGTCTGAGGTGTACATGGAGAGTCAGAGGTGCACCTGAAAGTGTCAGCGTGTAACTGGGAGGTCATGGTGTACCCACGAGTGTCATTGGTACTTGAAAGTGTCAGGGTGTACCTTGAGTGTCGGAGGTGTACCTGGGTTCAGAGGTGTACCAGGAATGTCTGTGGAGTACCTGGGAGTGTCAGAGGTGTACCAGGGATTGTCAGTGGTGTACCTGGGAGTGTCATTGGTGTACCTGGGAGTGTCAGGGATACCTGAAGTGTCAGAGGTGTACCTGGGAATGTCAGAGGTGTACCTAGGAGGTCAGGGTGTACCTTGGAGTGTCAGGGGTGTACCTGGGAGTGACAGCGGTGTACCCGGGAGTGTCAGAGGTGTACCTGTTAGTGTCAGAGGTGTACATGGGAGGTCAAGTGTTCCTGAGAGTGTCATTGGTGTACCTGGGAGCATTTGAGGTGTACCTGGAGTGTCAAAGGAGTACCAGGAGTGTCGGAGGTACCTGGGAGTGTCAGAGGTGTACTTGGGAGTGTCAGGAGGTACCTGGGAGTGTCAGAGGTGTACCTGGGAGTTTAGGGTGTACCTGGGAGTGACAGCGGGTACCTGGGAGTGTCAGGAGGTGTACCTGGGAGTGTCTGAGGTACCTGGGAGTGTCTGAGGTGTACCGGAAGTATCTGAGGTATACATGGAGTGTCAGAGTGTATCTGCCAGTGTCAGCAGTGTACCTGGGAGTGTCAGCTGTGTACCTGGGAGTGCCAGAGGCATACCTGAGAGTATCAGAGGTGTACCTGGGAGCATCAGGAGGTACCTGGGAGTGTCAGAGGTGCACCTGGGAGTGTCAAAGGTGTACCTGGGAGTTGCCAGGTTACCTGGGAGCGTCAGAGGTGTACCTGGGCGTCAGAGGTGTTCCTGAGAGTGTCAGAGGCATTCCTGGGATGTCTGGATGTACCTGGAAGTGTCAGAGGTGTACATGGAGTGTCAGAGGTGTATCTGGCAGGTCAGCGCATACCTGGGATTGTCACAGTGTACCTTTGGAGTGTCAGGGGTGCCTGGGAGTGTCAGCAACCTGGGAGGTGTCAGGGGTGTACCTGGGAGTGTCTGAGCTGTACCTGAGTATCTCAGGTGTACCTGGTAGTGTCTGGAGGTGTACCCAGTGTCTGAGGTGTACCTGGGAGTATCTCAGTGTACCTGGTAGTGTCTGAGGGTGTACCTGGCAGTGTCTGAGGTACCTGGGAGGCCATGGTGTACCTGGAAGTGTCAGAGGTGTACCTGGAGTGCCAGAGGTGTTCCTGGGAGTGTCGGAGGAGCAACTTGGGAGCGTCAAAGGAGACCTGGGAGGTCGAGGCACCTGGTAGTGTCAGGTGGTGTACCTGGAGGTCAGAGGTGCACCAGGAGCAACAGGTACCTGGGAGTGTCAGAGGTGTATCTGGAAGTGTCAGAGGCACCTGGGAGTGTCGGAGGTGTACCTGGGAGTGTCAGAGGTATACCTGGGAGTGTCAGAGGTGTACCAGGGAGTGTCAGAGCTGAACCAGGGAGTGTCAGAGGTTAACCAGGAGTGTCTGAGGTGACCTGGAGTATCGGAGGTGTACCTGGGAGTATCGGAGGTGTACCTGGGAGGTCAGAGGTGTTCCAGGAGGCCGTCATTGGTGTACCTGGGAGGTCAGAGGTACCTGAAGTGGTTCAGTGGTGTACCTGAAGTGCCAGAGGTGTACCTGGGAGGTCAGAGGTACAGGGAGGTTAGTGGTTTACCTGGAAGTGTCAGAGAGTACCTAGAGTGTCAGAGGTAATTGGGAGTGTCGGAGGTAACTGGGAGTGTCAGCAGTGTACCTGGGAGGTCAGGTGTACCTGGGAGTGTTGAGCTGGTACCTGGGAGTATCTCGGTGTACCTGGTAGTGTCTGAGGTGTACCTGGCAGTGTCTGAGGTGTACCTGGGAGTATCTCAGGTGTACCTGGTAGTGTCTGAGGTGTACCTGGCAGTGTCTGAGGTGTACCTGGGGTCAGCAGGTACCTGGAAGTGTCAGAGGTGTACCTGGGAGTGTCAGAGGTTGAGGAGCACCTAGGTGGCCTGGTAGGGGTGGTGTACCTGGGAGTGTCAGAGGTGCACCAGGGAGTGCCATGGTACCTGGGAGGTCAGAGGTGTATCTGGAAGTGTCAGAGGTGTACCTGGGAGTATCGGAGGTGTACCTGGGAGGTCAGAGGTATACCTGGGAGTGTCCGGGAGGTACCAGGAGTGCCAGAGCTGAAACCAGGAGTGTCAGAGGTTAACCAGGAGTGTCTGAGGTGTACCTGGGAGTATCGGAGGTGTACCTGGGAGTATCGGAGGTGTACCTGGGAGTGTCAGAGGTGTCCCAGGGAGGTCATTGGTGTACCTGGGAGGGTCATTGTGTACCTGGGAGGTCAGAGGTACTTGAAGTGTTCGGTGGTGTACCTGAAGTGCCAGGAGGTGGCCTGGGAGTGTCAGAGGTGTACCAGAGTGTCAGAGGTTTACCGAAGTGTCAGAGGAGTACCTAGGAGTGTCAGGAGGTGTACTTGGGAGGTCGGAGGTGTAACTGGGATGTCAGAGGTGTACCTGGGAGTGCCTGAGGTGTACCAGGAGTGTCAGAGGTGCCTGGGATTGTCAGGAGGTACCTGGGAGTGTCAGGGGTGTAACTGGAGTCAGGGGTGTACCTGGGAGTGACAGCGGTGTTCCTGGGAGTGTCAGAGGTGTACCAAGGAGTGTCAATGGTGTACCTGGGAGGTCATTGGTGTAACTGGGAGTGTGAGGTACCTGGAAGTGTCAGTGGTGTACCTGGGGAGGTCTGAGGTGGACCTGGGAGTGTCTGAGGTGTACCTGGAAGTGTCTGAGGTACCTGGGAGGCTGAGCGGTGTACCTGGGAGTGTCAGCGGTGTACCTACGAGTGTCATTTGTGTACCTGAAAGTGTCAGGGGTGTACCTGAGTGTCGGAGGTACCTGGGTGTGTCAGGAGGTGTACCTGGGAATGTCAGTGGAGTACCTGGAGTGTCATTGTGTACCTTGGGAAGGTCAGGGGGTTACCTGAAGTGTCAGAGGTGTACCTGGATTTTCAGAGGTGTACCTGGGAGTGTCAGGGGTGTACCTGGGAGTGTCAGGGTGTACCTGGGAGTGACAGCGGTGTACCCGGGAGGTCAGAGGTGTACCTGTTAGTGTCAGAGGTGAACCTGGGAGTGTCAGAAGTGTTCCTGAGAGTGTCATTGGTGTACCTGGTGTTTGAGGTGTGCCTGGAGTGTCAAAGGAGCACCAGGGAGTGTCAGAGGTACCTGGGAGGTCAGAGGTGTCCTGGGAGGTCAGGGTACCTGGGAGTGTCGGAGGTGTACCTGGGAGTGTCAGAGGTGTACCTGGAGCGTCACTGGTACCTGGGAGTGTAGAGGTGTACCAGGGAGTGTCAGTGGTGTACCTGGGAGGTCATTGGTGTACCTGGGAGTGTCAGAGGTGTACCTGGGAGTATCTGAGTGTACCTGGGATTGTCAGAGGTGTACCTGGGTTGTCAGGTGTAACTGGGAGTGTCAGGGGTGTACCTGGGACTGACAGCGGTGTACCTGGGAGTGTCTGAGGTGTACCTGGAAGTGTCTGAGGTGCATGGAGAGTCAGAGGTGTACCTGAAAGTGTCAGCGGTGTAACTGGGAGTGTCAGCGGTGTACCTAAGGAGGTTGGCTGGTGTACCTGAAAGTGTCAGGTGTACCTGGAGTGTCGGAGGTGTACCTGGGTGTGTCAGAGGTGTACCAGGTAATGTCTGTGGAGTACCTGGGAGTGTCAGAGGTGTACCTGGAATGTCAGAGTGTACCTGGAGTGTCAGGGGTGTACCTGGGAGTGTCAGGGGTGTACCTGGGAGTGACAGCGGTGTAACTGGGAGGTCAGAGGTGCACCTGTTAGTGTCAGAGGTACATGGGAGGCCAGGTGTTCTGAGAGTGTCAGTTGGTGTACCTGGGAGCAAGCTGAGGTGTACCTGGAATGTCAGAGGTACCTGTTGTCAGTGTAACTGGGAGTGTTGGGTGTACCTGGGAGGACAGAGCGTGTACCTGGGAGTGTCTTGAGGTGTACCTGGGAGTGTCTGAGGTGTACCTGGGAGTGTCTGAGGTGTACTGAAGGCGTCTGGAGGTACATGGAGTGTCAGAGGTGTACCTGGGAGGCCAGGAGAGGTGTACCTGGGAGTGCCGGGAGGTACCTGGACGTGCAGTGGTGTACCTGGGAGTGTCTGGAGGTGCAAGATGGAGTGTCAGAGGTTTATCTGGCAGTGTCAGCGGTGTACTGGGAGTGGCCATGGTGTACCAAGGAGGTCAGGAGGTATACCTGGGAGTATCACAGAGGGGTACCAGGGAGTGTCTGTGGTACCTGGGAGTGTCATTGGTAACCGGGAGGTCAGAGGTGACCTGGAAGTGTCAGTGGTGTACCTGGGAGTGTCTGAGGTGACCTTGGAGTGTCAGAGGTGTACCTGGGTGTGTCAGAAGTGCACCTGGGAGTATCAAAGGTGTATCTGGGAGTGTCTGGGGTACCTGGGAGGTTGGGGTGTAACTGGGAGTGTCGGAGGTGTAACTGGGAGGTCAGAGGTACCTGGGAGGTCAGAGAGCAACTGGAGGTCAGAGGAGACCTGGAGTGTCAGAGGTGTACCTGGGAGGTCAGACGGTGGGCCTGGGAGTGTCACTGGTGTACCTGAGAGTGTCAGAGGTATTAAGGAGTGTCAGTGGTGTACGTGGGATTGGTTGGTGTGACTGGGAGGTCAGAGGTACCTGGAAGTGTCGGTGGTGTACCTGAAGTGTCAGAGGTGTACCTGGGAGTGTCTGAGGTGTACCTGGGAGTGTCTGAGGCCTGGAAGTGTCTGAGGTGGTACCTGGAAGTGCCTGAGGGTACCTGGGAGGCTGGGTGTAACTGGAGAGTCGGGAGGTGTAACTAGGGAGTGTCAGAGGTGTACCTGGGAGTGCTGGGTGGTACCTGGGAGTGTCAGAGAGCACCTGGAGTGTGTCAGGAGGTGTACCGGGAGTGCAGGGGTCTACCTGGGAGGTCAGAGAGGAGTACCTGGAGTGTCAGAGGTGTACCTGGGAGTGTCAGGGGTGTACCTGGTAATGTCCAGAGGTGTACCTGGGAATGTCAGAGATGTACTTGGGAGGTCAGAGATGTACCTGGGAGTGTCTGGAGGTACCTGGGAGAGTGTCTGAGATGTACCTGGGAGTATCAGGAGAGAAACAGGAGTGTAGAGGTGTCCATGGGAGGTAGGAGGGCAATTGGGTGTCAAGGTGTACCAGGTAGTGTCAGAGCTGGAACCAGGAGTGTCAGAGGTTGCCCTGGGAGGTCTGAGGTGTACCTGGAGTATCGGAGGTGTACCTGGGAGTATCGGAGGTGTACCTGGGAGTGTCAGAGGTGTTCAGGAGTGTCATGGTGTACCTGGGAGGTCATTGGTGTACCTGGAGTGTCAGAGGTGTACCTGGAAGTGTCAGTGGTGTACCTGGAAGCAGAGGTAAAACTGGGAGTGTCAGAGGTGCACCTAGGAGTGTCAGAGGTTTACCTGAAGTGTCAGTGGTATACCTGGAAGTGTCAGAGGTACCAGGAGTGTCAGAGGGTCACCCAGGGAGGTCAGAGGTGTACCTGGGAGTGTCGGAGGTGTAACTGGGAGGCTGAGGTGTACCTGGGAGTGTCTGAGGTGTACCAGGAGTGTCAGAGGTGTGCCTGGGATTGTCAGAGGTGTACCTGGGAGTGTCAGGGTGTAACTGGGAGTGTCAGGGGTGTACCTGGGAGTGACAGCGGTCTTTAGGAGGGTCAGAGGTGTACAAGGAGTGTCAATGGTGTACCTGGGAGTGTCATTGGTGTAACTGGGAGGCTCGGAGGTGTACCTGGAAGTGTCAGTGGTGTACCTGGGAGTGTCTGAGGTACCTGGGAGTGTCTGAGGTGTACCTGGAAGTGTCTCTGAGGTGCACTGGGAGTGTCAGCGGTGTACCTGGGGTGTCAGCGGTGTACCTACGAGTGTCATTTGTGTACCTGAAAGCAACAGGTGTACCTTGAGTGTCGGAGGTACCTGGAGTGTCAGAGGTGTACCTGGAATGTCAGTGGGAGTGCCTGGGAGGCCATTGGTGTACCTGGGAGGTCAGGGGCATACCTGGAAGCATGCAGAGGTGTACCTGGGATTTTCAGGAGGTGCACCTGGGAGTGTCAGGGTGTACCTGGGAGGTCAGGGTGTACCTGGGAGTGACAGCGGTGTACCTGGAGGTCAGAGGTGCACCTGTAGTGTCAGAGGGTACCTGGAGGCCAGTGTTCTGAGGCTGTACCTGGAGGTTTGAGGTGTGCCTGGGAGTGTCAAAGGAGTACCAGGAGGTCAGAGGTGTACCTGGGAGTGTCAGAGGTGTTCTGGAGTGTCAGGGTGTACCTGGGAGGTCTGAGGTACCTGGGAGTGTCAGAGGTGTACCTGGGAGTGTCAGTGGTGTACCTGGAGGCCAGAGGTGTACCAGGAGGTCAGTGGTGTACCTGGGAGTGTCATTGGTGTACCTGGAGTGTCAGAGGTACCTGGGAGTAGGTCAAGAGGTGTACCTGATTGTCAGAGGTGTACCTGGGTTGTCAGGGGTGTAACTGGGAGTGTCAGGGGTGTACCTGGGACTGACAGGGTGTACCTGGGAGTGTCTGGTACCTGGAAGTGTCTGAGGTGTACATGGAGAGTCAGAGGTGTACCTGAAAGGTCAGCGGTGTAACTGGGAGTGTCAGCAGGGGTGTACCTACGAGTGTCATTGGTACCTGAAAGGTCAGGTGTACCTTGGAGTGTCGGAGGTGTACCTGGGTGTGTTGAGGTACCAGGTAATGTCTGTGGAGTACCTGGGAGGTCAGAGGTGTACCAGGGAGTGTCAGTGGTGTACGGGAATGTCATTGGTGTGACTGGGAGTGTCAGAGGTGTACCTGGAAGTGTCAGTGTACCTGGAAGTGTCAGGAGGTGTACCTGGGAGTGTCTGAGGTGTACCTGGAAGTGTCTGAGGTGTACCTGAAGTGCCTGAGGTGTACCTGGGAGTGTCAGTGGTGTAACTGGGAGAGTCGGAGGTGTAACCAGGGAGTGTCAGAGGTGTACCTGGGAGTGTCAGAGGGTGTACCTGGGAGTGTAAGAGAGCAACCTGAGTGCTCAGGAGGTGCACCTGGGAGTGTCAGGGTCTACCTGGGAGTGTCGAGGAGCACCTGGGAGGTCAGAGGTGTACCTGGAGTGTCAGGGTGTACCTGGGAATGTCAGAGGCGTACCTGGAGTCAGAGATGTACTTGGGAGGTCAGAGATGTACCTGGGAGTGTCTGAGGTGTACCTGGAGTGTCTGAGTGTACCTGGGAGGTCAGAGAGTACCTAGGAGTGTCAGAGGTGTACCTGGGAGTGTCGGAGGTGTACCTGGAGTGTCAGAGGTATACCTGGGAGGTCAGAGGTGTACCAGAGTGTCAGAGCTGAACCAGGAGTGTCAGAGGTTAACCAGGGAGTGTCTGAGGTGTACCTGGGAGTATCGAGGTGCACGGGAGCATCGGAGGTGTACCTGGGGAGTGTCAGGGGTATACCTGGAAGTGTCAGAGGTGTACCTGGATTGATAGGAGGTGTACCAGGGAGTGTCTGAGGTGTACCTGGGAGTGTCAGGGGTGTATCTGGGAGTGTCAGGGGTGTACCTGGGAGTGACAGCGGTGTACCCGGGAGTGTCAGAGGTGTACCTGTTAGTGTCAGAGGTGTACGTGGAAGTGTCACAAGTTTTCCTGAGAGTGTCATTGGTGTACCTGGGAGTGTTTGAGGTGTAACTGGGAGTGTCAAAGGAGTACCAGGGAGTGTCAGAGGTGTACCTGGGAGTGTCAGAGGTGTACCTGGGAGTGTCAGGGGTGTACCTGGGAGTGTCGTAGGTGTACCTGGGAGTGTCAGAGGTGTACCTGGGAGTGTCATTGGTGTACCTGGGAGTGAGTGTCAGAGGTGTACCAGGGAGTGTCAGTGGTGTACCTGGGAGTGTCATTGGTGTAACTGGGAGTGTCAGAGGTGTACCTGGAAGTGTCAGTGGTGTACCTGGGAGTGTCTGAGGTGTACCTGGGAGTGTCTGAGGTTTACCTGGAAGTGTCTGAGGTGTACCTGGGAGTGTCAGCGGTGTACCTGGGAGTGTCAGCGGTGTACCTACGAGTGTCATTGGTGTACCTGAAAGTGTCAGGGGTGTACCTTGGAGTGTCGGAGGTGTACCTGGGTGTGTCAGAGGTGTACCAGGGAATGTCAGTGGAGTACCTGGGAGTGTCAGAGGTGTACCAGGGAGTGTCAGTGGTGTACCTGGGAGTGTCATTGGTGTACCTGGGAGCGTCAGGGGTATACCTGGAAGTGTCAGAGGTGTACATGGGAGTGACAGCGGTGTACCCGGGAGTCTCAGAGGTATACCTGTTAGTGTCAGAGATGTACGTGGGAGTGTCACAAGTGTTCCTGAGAGTGTCATTGGTGTACCTGGGAGTGTTTGAGGTGTAACTGGGAGTGTCAAAGTGCCAGAGTGTCAGGAGGTGTGGGGTGTCAGAGGGTGTGCCTGGGGAGTGTCAGGGGTTGTACCTGGGGTGGCCGGAGGTGTGCCTGGGGAGTGTCAGAGGTGTGCCTGGGGTGTCATTGGTGTACCTGCGTGGGAGGTGTCAGGAGGTGTGCCAGGGTGTCAGTGGTGTGCGTGGGGTGTCACTGGTGTGCCTGGGAGTGTCAGAGGTGTACCTGGGAGTGTCTGAGGTGTACCTGGGATTGTCAGAGGTGTATCTGGGTTGTCAGGGGTGTAACTGGGAGTGACAGGGGTGTACCTGGGTGTGACAGCGGTGTACCTGGGAGTGTCTGAGGTGTACCTGGGAGTGTCTGAGGTATACCTGGGAGAGCCAGAGGTGTACCTGGGAGTATCGGAGGTGTACCTGGGAATGTTAGATGTATACCTTGGAGTGTCAGAGGTGTACCTGGGAGTGTCAGCGGTGTACCTGGGAGTAACGGAGGTGTACCAGGAAGTGTCAGAGGTGTACCTGGAAGTGTCAGAGGTGTACCTGGGAGTGTCATTGGTGTACCTGGGAGTGTCAGAGGTGTACCAGGCAGTGTCAGTGGTGTACCTGGGAGTGTCATTGGTGTACCTGGGAGTGTCAGAGGTGTACCTGGAAGTGTCAGTGGTGTACCTGGAAGTGTCAGAGGTGTACCTGGGAATGTCTGAGGTGTACCTGGGATTGTCAGATGTGTACCTCGGAGTGTCAGGGGTGTACCTGGGAGTGACAGCGGTGTACCTGAGAGTGTCACAATCTTGAGAGAGTCATTGTGTACCTGGGAGGTTTGATGTACCTGGGAGTGTCAAAGGAGTACCAGGAGTGTCAGAGGTTTACCTGGGAGGTCAGAGGTGTACCTGGGAGTGCTCAGGGGTGTACCTGGGAGTGTTGGAGGTGTCAGAGACCTGGGAGTGTCAGAGGAGTACCTGGGAGGTCAGAGGAGTACCTGGGAGTGTCAGAGGTGTACCTGGGAGGTCAGAGTACCTGGGAGTGTCATTGGTGTACCTGGGAGTGTCAGAGGTGTACCAGGGAAGTGTCAGTGGTACGTGGGATTGTCATTGGTGTACCTGGGAGTGTCAGAGGTGTACCTGGAAGTGTCATGGTGTACCTGGAAGTGTCAGAGGTGTACCTCGGAGGCCTGAGGTGTACCTGGGAGTGTCTCTGAGGTGTACCTGGAAGTGTCTGAGGTGTACCTGGAAGTGTCTGAGGTGTACCTGGAGAGCGTCAGGTGTAACTGGGAGAGTCGGAGGTGTAACTAGAAGTGTCAGAGGTACCTGGGAGGTCAGAGGTTTACCTGGGAGGTCAGAGGAGTACCTGAGTGTGTCAGAGGTGTACCTGGGAGTGTCAGGGGTCTACCTGGGAGTGTTAGAGGAGTACCTGGGAGTGTCAGAGATATACCTAGGAGTGTCAGGGGTGTACCTGGGAATGTCAGAGGTGTACCTGGGAATGTCAGAGATGTACTTGGGAGTGTCAGAGATGTACCTGGGAGTGTCTGAGGCGTACCTGGGAGTTTCTGAGGTGTACCTGGGAGTGTCAGGAGAGAACCAGGGAGTGTAAGAGGTGTCCATGGGAGTGTAGGAGGTGTCCCTGGGAGTGTCAGAGGTACCAGGTCAGAGGAGCAAGGAGGTGTGAGGTACCGGAGCGTCGGAGGTGTACCTGGGAGTGTCAGAGGTATACCTGGGAGGTCAGAGGTGTACCAGGAGTGTCAAAGCTGAACCAGGGAGTGTCAGACGTTAACAAGGAGTGTCTGAGGTGTACCTGGGAGATCGGAGGTGTACCTGGGTATCGGTGTACCTGGAGTGTCAGAGGTGTTCCAGGAGGTCATTGGTGTACCTGGGAGTGTCATTGGTGTACCAGGAGTGTCAGAGGAGTACCAGGAGCAGAGGTGCACCTGAGTGTCGAGGTGTACCTGGGAGTGTCAGAGGTGTACCTGGGAGTGTCAGGGTGTGGAGTGTCGGAGGTGTAACTGGGAGGTCAGAGGTACCTGGGAGCATCAGAGGAGCACCTGGGAGGCCAGAGAGTACCGGTGTCAGAGGTGTACTTGGGAGATGTCAGAGGTGTACCTGGAGTGTCATTGGTGTACCTGGGAGGTCGAGGTGTACCAGGAGTGTCAGTGGTGTACGTGGGATTGTCATTGGTGTACCTGGGAGGTCGTGTACCTGGAAGTGTCAGTGGTGTACCTGGAAGTGTCAGAGGTGTACCTGGGAGTGTCTGAGGTGTACCTGGGAGTGTCTGAGGTGTACCTGAAGTGTCTGAGGTACCTGGAAGTGTCTGAGGTAAACTGGGAGTGTCAGGGGTGTAACTGGGAGAGTCGGAGATGTAACTAGAGTGTCAGAGGTGTACCTGGGAGTGTCAGGGTGTACCTGGGAGTGTCAGAGTACCTGGAGGTCAGAGGTGTACCTGGGAGGCCAGGGTCTACCGGAGGTCAGAGGAGTACCTGGGAGTGTCAGAGGTGTACCTGGGAGGTCAGGTGTACCAGGAATGTCAGAGGGTACCTGGGAATGTCAGAGATGTACTTGGGAGTGTCAGAGATGTACCTGGGAGTGTCTGTACCTGGCAGTGTCTGAGGTGTACCTGGGAGGCCAGCCGTACCTGGAGGTCAGAGGTGTACCTGGGAGGTCATTGGTGTACCTGGGAGTGTCATAGGTGTACCTGGGAGTGTCTGAGGTTACCTGGAATGTCAGAGGTGAACCTGCTGTCAGGGGTGTAACTGGGAGTGTCAGGGTGTACCTGGGAGGTCAGAGGTGTACCTGGGAGGTCATTTGTACCTGGGAGTGTCAGAGGTGTTCCAGGAGTGTCATTGGTGTACCCGGTAGTGTCATTGGTGCCTGGGAGTCAGAGGTGTACCTGGAAGTGTCAGTGGTACCTGGAAGTGCCAGAGGTGTACCTGAGAGTGTCAGAGGGTGTACCAAGGAGTGTCAGAGGTGTACCTAGAAGTGTCAGTGGTATACCCTGGAAGTGTCAGAGGGTGTACCAGGGAGGTCAGGAGGAGTACCTAGGAGTGTCAGAGGTGTACCTGGGAGGTCGGAGGTGTAACTGGGAGTGTCAGAGGTGTACCTGGGAGTGTCTGAGGTATACCAGGGAGTGTCAGAGGTGTACCTGGGACGTTGCAGAGGTGTACCTGGGAGGTCAGAGGTGTACCAGGGAATGTCGGAGTACCTGGGAGGCAGAGCAGTAGGAGTGTCAGTGGTGTACCTGGGAGTGTCATTGTGTACCTGGGAGTGTCAGTATACCTGAAGTGTCAGAGGTGTACCTGGGAATGTCAGAACTGGGAGTGTCAGGGGTGTACCTGGTGTCAGGGGTACCTGGGAGTGACAGCGGTACCTGGAGTGTCAGAAGTGTTCGTTAATGTCAGAGGTGTACATGGAGTGTCATTGGTGTACCTGAAAGTGTCAGGGGTGTACCTTGGAGTGTCGGAGGTGTACCTGGGGTGTCAGAGGTGTACCAGGGAATGTCAATGGAGTACCTGGGAGTGTCATTGATACCTGGGAGGGGCATACCTGGAAGTGTCAGAGGTGTACCTGATTTTCAAAGGTGTACCTGGGAGCCGTACCTGGGAGTGTCAGGGTGTACCTGGAGTGACAGCGGTGTACCCGGGAGTGTCAGAGGTGTACCTAGTGTCAGAGGTGTACCTGGGAGGTCAGAAGTTCCCTGAGAGTGTCATTGGTACCTGGGAGTGTTTGAGGTGTGCCTGGGAGGTCAAAGGAGCCCAGGGAGGCCTCAGAGGTGTACCTGGGAGGTCAGAGGTTCCTGGGAGTGTCAGGGGTGTACCTGGGAGGTCGGAGGTGTACCTGGAGTGTCAGAGGTGTACCTGGGGTTGGCTGGTGTACCTTGAGTGTCAGAGGTGCACCAGGGAGTGTCAGTGGTGTACCTGGGAGTGTCATTGGTGTACCTGGAGTGTCAGAGGTGTACCTGGGATTGTCTGAGGTGTACCTGGGATTGTCAGAGGTGTACCTGGGTTGTCAGGTGTAACTGGGAGTGTCAGGGTGTACCTGGGACTGACAGCGGTGTACCTGGGAGTGTCTTGTACCTGGAAGTGTGTGAGGTGTGTGCTGGAGGTCAGAGGTGTACCTGGAGTGTCAGCGGTGTAACTGGGAGTGTCAGCGGTGTACCTACGAGTGTCATTGGTGTACCTGAAAGTGTCAGGGGTGTACCTTTGAGTGTCGGAGGTGTACCTGGTGTTCAGAGGTACCAGGAATGTCAGTGGAGTACCTGGGAGTGTCAGAGTCTACCAGGGAGTGTCAGGTACCTGGAGTGTCATTGGTGTACCTGGGAGTGCGTCAGGGTATACCTGGAAGTGTCATAGGTGTACCTGGGAATGTCAGAGGTAAACGGAGGTCAGGAGCACCTGGAGGTCAGGTGTACCTGGGAGGACAGCGGTGTACCCGGGAGTGTCAGAGGTGTACCTGTTAATGTCAGAGGTACATGGGAGGTCAGCAATGTTCCTGAGAGTGTCATTGTGTACCTGGGAGGTTTGATGTGCACCTGGGAGTGTCAAAGGAGTACCAGGAGGTCAGAGGTTTACCTGGGAGGTCAGAGGTGCACCTGGGAGGTCAGGGGTGTACCTGGGAGTGTCGGAGGCCTGGGAGGTCAGAGGTGTCTGGTGTGTCATTGGTGTACCGAAGTGTCAGAGGTACCAGGGAGGTCAGTGGTGTACCTGAGTGTCATTGAGTACCTGGGAGTGTCAGAGGTGTACCTGGGAGTGTCTGAGGTGTCCGGAATTGTCAGAGGTGTACCTGGGTTGTCAGGGGTGAAACTGGGAGTGTCAGGTGTACCTGGGAGTGTCAGAGGTGTACCTGGGAGTGTCGTTGGTGAACCTGGGAGTGTCAGAGGTGTACCAGGAGTGTCAGTGGTGTACCTGGGAGTCACTGTACCTGGGAGGCTGAGGTGTACCTGGGAGTGTCTGAGGTGTACCTGGGATTGTCAGAGGTGTACCTGGGTTGTCAGGTGTAACTGGGAGTGTCAGGGGTGTACCTGGGACTGACAGCGGTGTACCTGGGATCTGAGGTGTACCTGGAAGTGTGTGAGGTGTACATGGAGTGTCAGAGGTGTACATGGGAGTGTCAGCGGTGTAACTGGGAGTGTCACGGTGTACCTACGAGTGTCATTGGTGTACCTGAAAGTGTCAGGTGTACCTGAGTGTCGGAGGTGACCTGGGTGGCAGAGGTGTACCAGGAATGTCAGTGGAGCAACCTGGGAGGTCAGAGGTGTACCAGGGAGTGTCAGTGGTGTACCTGGGAGGTCATTGGTGTACCTGGGAGTGTCAGGTATACCTGGAAGTGTCAGAGGTGTCCCTGGGAATGTCAGAGGTACCTGGAGGTCAGGGGTGTACCTGGGAGTGTCAGGTGTACCTGGGAGTGACAGGTGTACCTGGAGGCCGAAGTGTACCTGTTAAGGTCAGAGGTGTACATGGAAGTGTCACAAGTGTTCCTGAGAGTGTCATTGGTGTACCTGGGAGGTTGACGTGTACCTGGGAGTGTCTGAGGTGTACCTGCTGTCAGGGGTGTAACCGGGAGGTCAGAGGTGTATCTGGCAGTGTCAGCGGTGTACCTGGGAGCGTCAGCGGTGTACCAAGGAGTGTCAGAGGTATACCTAGGAGTATCAGTGGTACCAGCGAGTGTCAGTGGTACCTGGAGTGTCTTTGTGTAACTGGGAGTCGTCAGAGGTGTACCTGGAAGTGTCGTGGTGTACCTGGGAGTCTGAGGTACCTGGAGTGTCTGAGGTGTACCTGGAAGTGTCTGAGGTGTACCTGGGAGTGTCAGCGTACCTGGGAGTGTCAGCGGTGTACCTACGAGTGGTCATTGGTGACCTGAGTGTCAGGGGTACCTTGAGGTCAGAGGTGTACCTGGGTGTGTCAGAGGTACCAGGAATGTCAGTGGAGTACCTGGGAGTGCCATTGGTGTACCTGGAGTGTCAGGGTATACCTGGAAGTGTCAGAGGTGTACCTGGGATTTTCAGAGGTGTACCCAGTGTCTGAGGTGTACCTGGCAGTGTCTGAGGTGTACCTGGGAGTGTCAGCGGTGTACCTGGGAGTGTCAGAGCTGTACCTGGGAGTATCTCAGGTGTACCTGGTAGTCTGAGGTGCACCTGGCAGTGTCTGAGGTGTACCTGGGAGTGTCAGAGGTGTACCTGGAGTGTCAGAGGTGTACCTGAGTGTCAGAGGTGTTCCTGGAGGTCGCAGGAGCACCTGGGAGCGTCGAGGTACCTGGGAGGTCAGAGGTGTACCTGGGAGCATCAAAGGTGCACCTGGAGGTTGTGTACCTGGAGGCTGTAACTGGGAGTGTCGGAGGTGTAACTGGGAGGTCAGAGGTGTACCTGGGAGTGTCAGAGGAGCACCTGAGTGTCAGAGGAGTACCTGGGAGTCAGAGGTGTACCTGGGAGTGTCAGGTGTACCTGGGAGGCTGAAAACCTGGGAGTGTCAGAGGTGTACCAGGAAGTGTCAGTGGTGTCGGGATTGCTCTTGGTACCTGGGAGGTCAGAGGTGTACCAGCGTCAGTGGTGCACCTGAAGCGGGTGTACTGAGTGTCTGAGATCTGAGGTTCAGGTATACCCGGAAGTGTCCGAGGTACCTGAAGTGTCTGAGGTGCACCTGGGAGTGTCAGGGTGTAACTGGGAGAGTCGGAGGTGTAACTAGAAGTGTCAGAGGTGTACCTGGGAGGTCAGAGGTTTACCTGGGAGTGTCAGAGGAGCACCTGAGTGGTGTACCTGGGAGTGTCAGGGGTCTACCTGGGAGTGTCAGAGGAGTACCTGGGAGGTCAGAGATATACCTAGGAGTGTCAGGTGTACCTGGGAATGTCAGAGGTGTACCTGGGAATGTGGGAGATGTACTTTGGGAGGCCAGAGATGTACCTGAGTGCCTGAGGCGTACCTGGGAGTTTCTGAGGTGTACCTGGGAGTGCCAGGAGAGAACCAGGAGTGTAAGAGGTGTCCATGGGTAGGAGGTGTTCCTGGAGTGTCAGAGGTGTACCAGGAGTGTCAGAGGAGTACCTAGGAGTGTCAGAGGTGTACCTGGGAGTGTCGGAGGTGTACCTGGGAGTGTCAGAGGTACCTGGGAGTGTCAGAGGTGTACCAGGGAGTGTCAAGCTGAACCAGGGAGTGTCAGACGTTAACAAGGAGTGTCCAGGTACCTGGGAGACGGAGGTGTACCTGGGAGTATCGGAGGTACCTGGGAGGTCAGAGGTGTTCCAGGGAGGCCATAGGTACCTGGAGGCGTCATGGAAATTAGGAGGTCAGGAGGTCACCTAGGAGTGTCAGAGGTACCTGGGAGGCCGGAGGTGTACCTGGGAGTGTCAGGTGTACCTGGGAGTGTTGGGTGTAACTGGGAGTGTCGGAGGTAACTGGGAGGTCAGAGGTGTACCTGGGAGTATCAGAGAGTACCTGGAGGTCAGAGGAGCCTGGGAGTGTCAGAGGTGTACTTGGGAGATGTCAGAGGTGTACCTGAGGTCATTGGTGTACCTGGAGTGTCAGAGTAAACCAGGGAGTGTCAGTGGTGTACGGGATTGTCATTGGTGTACCTGGGAGTGTCAGAGGCACCTGGAAGTGTCAGTGGTGTACCTGGAAGCAGAGGGTACCTGGGAGTGTCTGAGGTGAACCTGGGAAGGTCTGAGGTGTACCTGAAGTGTCTGGGTGTACCTGGAAGCATCTGAGGTGTACCTGGGAGTGTCAGGGTGTAATGGGAGAGTCGAGATGTAACTAGGAGGTCAGAGGTGTACCTGGGAGGCCAGGTGTACCTGAGCCAGAGGAGTACCTCAGTGTGTCAGAGGTGTACCTGGGAGTGTCAGGGTTCACCTGGGAGTACGAGTACACCTGGGAGGTCAGAGGTGTACCTGGAGTCGTCAAGGGTGTACCTGGGAATGTCAGAGGTCACCTGGGAACGTCAGAGATGTACTTGGAGTGCGTCAGAGATACCTGGAGGTCTGAGGTGTACCTGGCAGTGCTCGAGGTGTACCTGGAGTGTCAGCCGTGTACCTCGGAGTGTCAGGTGCACTGGCGTCAGAGGTGTTCTGGAGTGTCGCAGGAGCACCTGGGAGCGTCAGCGAGTACCTGGTCAGAGGTGTACCTGGTAGTGTCAGTGGTGTACCTGGAGTGTCAGAGGCACCAGGAGGTCATGGTGGACCTGGAGGTCAGAGGTGTACCTGAAGTGTCAGAGGTACCTGGAGTATCAAGGTGTACCTGAGTGTCGGAGGTGTAACTGGGAGGCCAGAGGTGTAACTGGGAGTGTCAGAGGGAGTACCTGGGAGTGCTGAGAGAGCACCTGGGAGGAGAGGTACCTGGGAGTGTCAGAGGTGTACCTGGAGTGTCATTGGTGTACCTGGGAGGCCAGAGGTGCACCACGGAGAGTCAGGTGTACGTGGGATTGTCATTGGTGTACCTGGGAGTGTCAGAGGTGCACCATGAAGTGTCAGTGGTGTACCTGGAAGTGTCAGAGGTGTACCTGGGAGTGTCTGAGGGCATATGGGAGTGCCGAGGTGTACCTGGAAGTGTCTGAGGTGTACCTGGAAGTGTCTGAGGGTACCTGGGAGGACAGGGGGTAACTGGAAAGTCGGAGGTAACTAGGAGAGTCAGAGGTGTACCTGAGTGTCAGAGGTTTACCTGGGAGGTCAGAGAGTACCTGAGTGTGTCAGACGTGTACCTAGGAGTGTCAGGGACCCACCTGGGAGGCCAGAGGAGTACCTGGGAGGTCAGAGGTGTACCTGGGAGTCTCAGGGGTGTACTCGAATGTTAGAGGTGTACCTGGAATGTCAGAGATGGGAGGTCAGATGTACCTGGGAGTGTCCGAGAGTACCTGGAGTGTCAGGTGTACCTGGGAGGCCAGGAGAGAACCAGGGAGGTAAGAGGTGTCCATGGGAGGTAGGAAGTGTCCTGGGAGTAGTGAGTTTATAGATAAGGATTGAAGCAGTTTTTATTGATGCAACATATACTAAATATATTTTTCAAATTATCATGTGTAACAGTGCAGTACTATTAATTTTATCTATCTACTCATTCATATCTAACGAGATAGATAGATAAAGTGGTGCATTGCTTAGATAGGTAGGTAGATAGATAGATAGGCAGAGATAGGGACTGGCCATTGTCCGTTGAGGAGCACGGTATTTTACTAACCAGAAATGGCAACCTTACTTTATATAATCCTTTATTGTAATTAACATTATAAAGAAGCCATATCTGCTTACCCAGAGATTGTAAAGATATAGCTAGAGCCAGACAGCAGTTAATCTAATTCAGGTCATGTAGAAAGACTGTTTTCTGAAAATAATCAGATCAGATCAAGGGGTCAGCTGAAGATCTGACTGAAGTTATTCTGTTCCTAAGAACAAATATATGAACTCGTAGTATATTCATTGCAGTGATTCCACTGATCCCACTAATTTTCTTAAATTATTAAAAAGAATTTATTTCATTTTATAAGCATTATTATGAATTTATTGTAACAGGCACAGTATAGCACCATTATACTTGGACGATAGTCTCTTTCTTTACCATTTGAAATTTTGAATTATATCAAATTTTGTTTCGTTGAAAACTGCACACAGAGGCTCAGCCACAAACAACAGCCGCTAACCTGTTTTTGGTGAGATTTACGCAAATTTAATCTAATAACTAATCATGTAAGGTTTATCCATTTTCCTTTAATAAGGCATTCATTTCTTTAATGTACATAAACATATTAACTTTGTTTTAAAAGGAATTAGATCATCATGTAGATCCACACTGATTATGAGCTTAAACAAAATTCATATGCTGAGATCGAACTTAGACATACATGTAAATGGTGTTTTCTAGTTAATATCTTGAATTTTAATAAATTTATTTTTCTTTGATTGAAACTTTGAAAGTCGTTTTATCATCTTTGTAGTTCTTAACATCGTCCAGATCATTAATAAAGCTGTAGCAGTATAGCCACGGTGTTTTACTTTTTACCCACGCAGGTTACAACATACAAATTACAATTAGGGATGGTAGTAGAAATAGTTGTTACAAATAGGCCAAGGAGTCGGAGAGTCGGAAGCATAATTGAGGAGTCGGAGTCGAAGGTTTTGTTCGACTCCACAGCCCTGAAAAAAATGTTCCTTTAGCATTTTCTTCAATTCTCGTATCTTAGGAATCATTTTATTAACTCAGAAGATCAATACGGTTGTCGGTGACAACACCTTCTCACATAATGATTCAAAGATTACATTATCGAACTGAGTCACAATAGTGAAAGCAAGTGATACATCGCCATATTCGATACAAAACAATGATGACTGAAAAGTTATCTCAGATTACAGAAGAGTAATGTTGGGTTTAGTAATAGCAACAACAACAGCTGGCAATGATTGATTAATAATAATAATAATAATAATAATAATAATAATAATAATAAGAAAAGACTTTCCTTAATAATATATAATTATATTAAATATAATATATATATAAATAAATATAATAAATAAATATATATATAAAAATATATATATATATATATATATATATATATATATATATATATATATATATATATATATATATA
>NW_024725104.1:15000-33807 GCF_018991925.1 Homarus americanus | reverse complement strand
AGACAGAGTAGACCAACAAGGAGGAGTAGAGACAGAGTACACCAACAAGGAGGAGTAGAGACAGAGTATTACACACCAACAAGGAGGAGTAGAGGCAGAGTCTGCACCAGCAAGGAGGAGTAGAGACAGAGTACACCAACAAGGAGGAGTAAGAATGAGTACACCAACAAAGGAGGGTAACAGAATGGAAGTGGAAGACCAACAAGGAGGTAGGGAGACAGACACCTTGACAAGGGTAGAGACAGAATTAGACCAGCAAGAGGAGGAGTAGGGACAGAGTGGACCAGCAGGGAGGGTGAGAGTTGAGTGGACCAACAGGGGAGGTGGGGCAGGTGGACCAGCAGGGAGGGTAGGGGACAGAGTGGACCCAGCAAGGGAGGGTGAGACAGAGTGAGACCAGCAAGGAGGGTAGAGACAGAGTGAGACCAGCAGGAGGATCAGGACAGAGTACTTGCCAACAAAGGAGGGAGTGAGACAGAGTACACCAACAGGGAGGAGTAGAGAGGAGACAGAGAATTAGACCAGCAAGGAGGAGTAGAGACAGAGTACACCAACAAGGAGGGTAGAGACAGAGGTAGACCAACAAGGAGGGAGTAGAGACAGAGTGAATAACCAACAAGGAGGGTAGAGACAAGAGTAAGACCAACCTGAGGAGAATTAGAGACAGAGTAGACCAGCAAGGAGGTAGGGCAGAGTAGACCAGCAAGGGAGGAGTAGAGACAGAGTAGACCAGCAAGGAGGGTAGGAGGCAGAGTAGACCAGCAAGGGAGGGTAGAGACAGAGTGAGCCAACAAAGGAGGGTAGGGGAGCAGAGTAGACCAGCAAGGAGGGGGAGTAGAGACAGAGTACACCAACAAGGAGGGTAGAGAGACAGAGTACACCAACAAGGGAGGAGTAGGGAGCAAGAGTAGACCAACAAGGAGAGGAGTAGAGACAGAGTAGCCAGCAAGGAGGAGTAGAGACAGAAGACCAACAAGGAGGAGTGAGGGACAGAGTAGACCAGCAAGGAGGAGTAGAGACAGAGTACACCAACAAGGAGGAGTAGAGACAGAGTAGACCAACAAGGAGGAGAGAGACAGAGTAGACCAACAAGGAGGAGTGAGACAAGAGTAGACCAACAAGGAGGGTAAGACAGAGTAAGACCAGCAAGGAGGAGTGAGAGACCAAAATTGCATAACCCAAGGGGAGGAGTAGAGACAGAGTAGACCAACAAGGAGGAGTAGAGACAGAGTACGCAACAGGGAGGTAGAGACAGAGTACACCAACCAAGGGAGGGAGTAGGGGACAGAGTAGACCAACAAGGAGGAGTAGGGGAGACAGTAGACCAGCAAAGGAGGTAGAGACAGAGTACACCCAACAAGGGAGGGAGTAGAGACAGGGTAGACCAGCAACAAGGAGGAGTGAGAGACAGAAGTACACCAACAAGGAGGGAGTAGAGACAGAGTAGACCAACAAGGAGGAGTAGGGAGACAGAGTACACCAACAAGGAGGAGTAGGGAGACAGAGTAGACCAACAAGGAGGGAGTAGGAGACAAGAGTAGACCAGCAAGGGAGGGAGTAGAGACAGAGTGTAGACCAGCAAGGAGGTAAAGACAGAGTGCACCAACAAGGAGAGTAGAGACAGAGTAGACCAACAAGGAGGAGTAGAGACAGAGTACACCAACAAGGAGGAGTAGGGCAGAGTACCAACAAAGGAGAAGTAAGGTAGACCAGCAGGGAGGAGTAGAGACAGAGTGTAGACCAACAGGAGGGTAGAGACAGGTACCAACAAGGAGGAGTAAGGAACCCAGAGTAGACCAACAAGGAGGGAGTAGAGACAGAGTACCAACAAGGAGGAGTAGAGACCTGCACCAACAAGGAGTAGAGACAGAGTACACCATAAGGAGGGAGTGAGAGACCAGAGTACACGCCAACAAGGAGGGAGTAGAGAGACAGAGTGCACCAACAAGGAGGAGTGTAGAGAACCAGAGTAGACCAGCAAGGAGGTGAGACAGAGTAGACCAGCAGGAGAAAGGTAGAAGAGACCAGAGTGCACATAACCAAGGGAGGAGTGAGACAGAGTACACGCAACAAGGGAGAGGGATGAGACTGGAAATTGCACAACAAGGAGGAGTAAGGGACAGGTAAGACCAACAAGGAGGAGTAGAGACAGAGTAGACCAGCAAGGAGGAGTAAGGAACCAGGTGCCAGCAAGGGAGGAGTAGAGACAGAGTGCACCAACAAGGAGGAGGTAGAGACAAGAGTAGACCAACAAGGAGGGTAAGACAGAGTACCAACAAGGAGGAGTAGGGAGCAGAGTAGACCAACAAGGAGGAGTAGAGACAGGTAGACCAGCAAGGAGGGTAGAGACAGAGTACACCAACAAGGAGGAGTAAGAGACAGAGTACACCAACAAGGAGGTAAGACAGAGTGCAACAGGGAGGTGAGAGACGGTACCAACAAGGAGGAGTAGAGACAGAGTGGGCTGACAAGGAGGAGTAGAGACAGGAGTAGACCAACAAGGAGGAGTAGAGACAGAGTAGACCAACAAGGAGGAGTAGGGGCAAGAGTACACCAACAAGGAGGAGTAGAGACAGAGTACACACCAACAAGGAGGTAGGGCAGAGTACCAACAAGGAGGAGTGATAGAGAGTAGACCAACAAGGAGGTAGGGAGACAGAGAGTAGACCAACAAGGAGGGTAAGAGACAGAGAGTAGACCAACAAGGGAGGGAGTAGAGACAGAGTACACACCAACAAGGGAGGGTAGAGGCAGGAGGCACCAACAAGGAGGTAGAGACAGAGTACTGCACCCAACAAGGAGGAGTAGAGACGAGTACACCCAACAAGGGAGGGAGTAGAGACAGAGTGCACAACAGGGAGGAGTGAGACAGGTACCAACAAGGGAGGTAGAGACAGAGTGCACAAGGAGGGTAGAGACAGAGTACAACAAGGGAGGAGTGGGGAGACAGAGTACACCAACAGGAGGAGTGAGGACAGGAGTAGACCAACAAGGAGGGAGTAAGACAGAGTAGACCAACAAGGAGGGTAGAGACAGAGTACACCAACAAGGAGGAGTGAGACAGAATTTGTTACGCAACAAGGAGGTAGAGACAGGAGTAGACCAACCAAGGAGGAGTAGGGGCAAGAGTACACCAACAAGGAGGAGCAAGAGACAGGGTACACCAACAAGGAGGGAGTAGAGACAGAGTAGACCAACAAGGAGGAGTAAGGGCAGGTAAGGCCAACAAGGAGAGGTAGAGAGACAGGTAGACCAACAAGAGAGAGTGGGGAACAGAGTAGACCAGCAAGGAGGTAGAGACAGAGTAACCAACAGAAGGAGGTGAGACAGTGCACCAACAAGGAGGTAGAGACTGTGAGAATTGCACCCAGCAAGGAGGAGTAAGACAGAGTACGCAACAGAGGAGGAGTGAGGGACAGAGTACACCAACAAGGGAGGAGTGAGGGACAGAGTAGACCAACCTGGGGAGGGAGTAGGGAGCCAAGTACACCAACAGGAGAGTGGGGAGACAGAGTACTGCACCAACAACAAGGAGGAGTAGAGACAGAGTGCACACCAACAAGGAGTGAGAGACAGAGTACACCAACAAGAGGAGGAGTAGAGACAGAGTGCACACCAACAAAAAGGGAGGGAGTAGAGATGAAGTAGACCAACAAGAGATGAGAGACAAGAGTAGACCAACAAGGAGGAGTAGAGACAGAGTACACACCAACAAGGAGGTGAGAGACAGAGTACACCCAACAAGGAGGTAAGACAGGTGGACCAACAAGGGAGGTGAGAGACAGGGTACTTGACAGGGAGGGAGTGAGGACAGAGTGCATGACAAGGGAGGGAGTAGAGACAGAGTGCATGACAAGGAGGTGGGGACCAGGTGCATAAACAGGGAGTGGGGGACAGGTGCACCTGCCAACCAAGGGAGGAGTGGGGACAGAGTGCACCCCTGACAGGGAATTGGGGACAGAGTGCACCCAGCAAGGGAGGGTGGGGGACAGGTGCACCAGCAAGGAGGTGGGGACAGGTGCACTTGACAAGGAGAGTGGGGGACAGAGTGCATGACAGGGAGGGTGAGGACAGGTACAACAAGGGAGTGCTGGGGACAGAGTGGACCAACTAGGGAGGGTGGGGACAGGGGTGCACCAGCAAGGGGAGTGGGGACAGGTGCCAGCAAGGGGTGGGGACAGGTGCAACAAGGGGGAGGGTAGAGGACAGGGAGCAGCAAGGGGAGGTGGGGACAGGGGTGCACCAGCAAGGAGGTGGGGATTGCGCAATGGGTGGGGGCAGAGTGCAGCAGGGAGGAGTGGGGACAGGTGCACCAACAGGTGGGGACAGGTGCCTTATGTAGGGAGTGGGGACAGGTGCACTTGACAGGGAGGGTGGGGACAGAGTGCACCAACAGGGAATGGGGACAGAGTAGACCAGCAAAGGAGGAGTAGGGGGCAGAGTACACCAGCAAGGGAGGAGGGTAGGCAAGTGCACACCAGCAAGGAGGGGGTAGAGAGACAGAGTGAATGACAAAGGAGAAGTAGGGGCAGAGTACACCAACAAGGGAGGGTAGAGACAGAAATTGCACCAACAAGGAGAATTAGAGACAGAGTAGACCAGCAAGGGAGGTAGAGACAGAGTGCATAGCAAGGGAGGTGGGGAGACAGAGTGTAGACCAGCAAGGAGGTAAGGGACAGAGGTAGACCAGCAAGGAGGAGTGGGGGCCAGAGTGAACCAGCAAAGGAGGGTAGAGACAGAGTACACCAACAAGGTGGGGCCCAGGTACACTGTATAAGGAGGAGTAGGAGAGTAGACCAGCAAGGAGGTAGAGAGACAACAGAGTAGACCAACAAGGAGGAGTAAGAGACAGAGTAGACCAACAAAGAATTGAAAGTGAGACAGAGTAGACCAACAAGGAGGAGTAGAGACAGAGTAGACCAACAGGGAGGAGTAAAGAGACAGAGTAGACCAACAAGGAGGGAGTAGGGGGCAGAGTGAACAACAAGGGAGAGAGTGAGACCAGAGTACACCAACTGGGGAGGGCTGAAGCAGTGGGCCAACTGTAGGAGGTGGGGACAGGTGCACTTGACAGGAGGTGAGGACAGGTGGACCAGCAAGGTGAGACAGGTGCACTTGTAGGGATGGCAGGGGACAGGTGCCAGCAGGGAGGGTGGGGACAAAGTGCACTTGACAGGAACAGAGACAGGGTTGCACTTGACAGGGAGGGAGACAGGTGCACCAGCAAGGGAATTGGGGACAGGTACATAGCAACAGGGAGGGTGGGGACAGGTGCACCAGCAAGGGAGGGTGAGGACAGAGGTTGCACTGACAAAGGGAGGAGTGGGGACAGAGTGCACCAACAGGGAGGAGTAGAGACAGAGTAGACCAGCAAGGGTGGGGGGACAAGAATTGCACCAGCAAGGGAGGGTAGAGACAGGTACCAACAAGGAGGTGAGACAGGTACCAGCAAGGAGGAGTGAGACAGAGTGCACCAACAAGGGAGGGAGACAGGTACACCAACAGGAGGTAGAGACCAGAGTAGACCAGCAAGGAGGAGTGAGACCCAGAGGTAACAAGGAGGAACAGAGACCAGAGTACCAACAAGGGAGGAGTGATGAGAGACAGAGTAGACCAGCAAGGAGGAGTAGAGAACCAGAGTAGACCAGCAAGGAGAATTAGGGAACAGAGTAGATGGCAAAGAGGAGGTAGAGACAGAGTACACCAACAAGGGGAGGAAGAGACAGAGTACAGGAGGTAGGGGATAGGGAGGGTGGGGAGACCAGGGGTGCACCAGCAAGGAGGAGTAGGGAGACAGAGTAGACCAGCAAGGGAGGAGTAGGGAGACAGAGTACACCAGCAAGGAGTAGGGGCAGAGTACCTGCAAGGAGGAGTAGAGACAGAGTAGACAGGAGGAGTAGGGGCAAGAGTACACCAACAAGGAGGAGTAGAGACAGAGTGATACACCCAGCAAGGAGGAGTAGGGGCAGAGTACACAACAAGGAGGAGTGAGAGACAGAGTACACACCAACAGGAGGATGGGGGCAAGAGTAGACCAACAAAGGAGGGTAAAGAGAACAGGTGCAGCAGGGGAGTGGGGACGGGTGCTTGACAGGGGAGGACAGGTGCAGCAGGGATTGGGGACAGGTGGCAGCAAGGATGGGACAGGTGCACTTGACAGGGATGGGGACAGGTGCACTGACAGGGGTGGGGACGGGTGCTGACAGGGGATGGGGACAGGGTGGATGATGACAGGATGGGTGCTTGACAGGGTGGGGACAGGTGCACCGGCAGGGAGTGGGGACCAGTTGCGCGTGTGGGTGGGGTTGGGGACCCAGGGTGTGGACCGGCAGGAGTGGGGACGGAGTGGATGACAGGGGTGGGACAGGTGCACCCAGCAGGGTGGATGGACCAGCAGGGAATTGGGGACGGAGGTGGACCAACAAGGAGGTAGAGACGAAATTGCACTTATATAAGGAGGTAAGACAGAATTGCACCAACAAGGAGGAGGAGTGAGACAGGGCCAGCAAGGAGGAGTGAGACAGAGTAGACCAACAAGGAGGTAGAGACAGAGTACCCAGCAAGGGAGGAGTAGAGAGAGATGTGTGAAATTGCACCAACAAGAGGAGGAGTAGAGACAGAGTGAACAGCAAGGAGGGTAGAGAGACAGAGTAGACCAACAAGGAGGAGTAGAGACAGAGTAGACCAACAAGGAGGAGTAGAGACAGAGTAGACCAACAAGGAGGAGTAGAGACAGAGTAGACCAACAAGGAGGAGTAGACAGAGAGTAGACCAACAAGGAGGAGTAGAGACAGAGTAGACCAACAAGGAGGAGTAGAGACAGAGTACACCAACAAGGAGGAGTAGAGACAGAGTAGACCAACAAGAGAAGTAGAGACAGAGTGAATGACAGGGAGGAGTAGAGACACAGTAGACCAGCAAGAGGAGGAGTGAGACAGAGTGCACCAGCAATGGGGTGATTGGAGTACCAGCAAGGAGATGAGGGACAGAGTGCACCAACAAGGGAGGGTAGAGAGTACACCAGCAAGGGAGGAGTGAGAGTTAGAGTAGTTAGCAAGGAGGGTGAGATTGAGAGTGCACACCAGCAAAGGGAGGAGTGAGACAGAGTACACCAACAAGAAGGAGGAGTAGGGACAGAGTACACCAACAAGGAGGAATGTGGAAGTAGACCAACAGGAGGAGTAGAGACAGATGTAGACCAACAAGGAGGAGTACAAGAGACAGAGTAGACCAACAAGGAGGAGTAGAGACAGAGTAGACCAACAAGGAGAGTAGAGAGACAGAGTAGACCAACAAGGGAGGAGAATAGACAGATGAATGACAGAGGATTGGGGACAGGTGGACCCAGCAAGGGATTGGGGACAGGTGCATGACAGGGAGGTGGGGATGGACAGCAGGGTGGGGGACCCAGGTGGGGCCAGCCAGGAGGAGTGGGGACAGGGATGAAGCAGAGGGTGGGGTTGCAGTGGACCAGCCAGGGGTGGGGACAGGTGCACTTGACAGGGATTGGGGACAGGTGCATGACAAAGGGATTGGGGACCAGGTGGACAGAGGGTTGGGACAGGTGCACTTGACAGGGAATTGGGACAGGTGGACCAGCAAGGGTGGGGACAGGTGCACCAGCAGGGAGTGGGGACAGGTGCACCCAGGGAGGAGTGGGGACAGGTGCACCAACCAAGGGAGTGGGGACAGGTGACACCAACAGAGGAGGTAGAGACCAGAATTGAGACCAGCAAGGGAGGAGTGGGGACAGAATGACAGGGAGGAGTAGAGGACAGAGTGGACCAGCAAGGGAGGAGTAGAGACAGAGTAGACCAGCAAGGAGGAGTGAGGACAGAGTACACCAACAGGAGGAGGGAGTAGAGACAGAGTACACCAACAAGAAGGAGGTAGGGGCAAGAGTAGACCAGCAAGGAGGAGTAGAGACAGAGCCACACCAACAAGGAGGAGTAGAGATGTAGAGTACACCAACAAGGAGGAGTAGAGACAGAGTACCTGTAAGGAGGAGTAGAGACAGAGTACACACCAACAGGAGGAGTAGAGACAGGGTACACACCAACAAGGAGGAGTAGAGAGACAGAGTAGACCAACAAGGAGGAGGTAGGGAGACGGGTGCACTTGACAGGGAGGGTGGGGACGGTGCATGACAGGGTGGGGACAGGTTGGACCAGCAGGATGGAGGACGGGTGCACTTGACAGGGTTGGGGACGGGTTGTTGCCAGTGGGGACAGGTGCCAGCAGGGTTGGGACGGGTGTGGTTGACAACAGGGTGGGGACGGAGTGCTTGACAGGGAGTAGGACAGGTTGCGCAACCGGGGAGGGTGGGACAGGTGCACCCAGCAGGTGGGGACAGGTGCACCCAGCAAGGGAGGAGTGGGGACAGAGTGCACCAACAAGGGAGGGTAGAGACAGAGTGCACCAGCAAGGGAGGAGGTAGAGACAGAGTGCACCAACAAGGAGGGAGTGAGACAGAGTACGCAACAAGGAGGTAGAGACAGTGCATAACAAGGAGAATTAGGGGACAGAGTGCACCAACAAGGAGGGTAGAGGAGACAGGTGATGCACCAGCGAAAACAAGGAGGAGTATGAGAGCCAGAGTACACCAACAAGGAGGAGTAGGGGGCAAGAGTACACACTGCCAACAAAGGGAGGAGTAGAGACAGAGTACACCAACAAGGAGGTAGAGACAGAGTACAACAAGAGGAGGAGTGAGACAGAGTATTAGACCAACAAGGAGGAAGGATACACCAACAAGGAGGAGTAGGAGACAGAGTAGACCAACAAGGAAGTGAGACAGAGAGTAGACCAACAAGGATGAGACAGGTGAGACCCAGCAAGGATGAGAGACAGAATTGGACCAACCTTAGGGAGGGTGAGTTGAGGTGGACCGGCCAAGGGGTGGGGACAGGTGGACCATGGCAGGGTGGGGACAGGTGGACCAGCAGGATGGGGACAGGTGGACCAGCAGGGTGGGGACAGGTGGACCCAGCAGGGTGGGGACAGGTGCACCCTGTGGGGAGGGTGGGGACGGGTTGCACTGACAAGGGAGGTGGGGGTGGGGGTGCACCAGCCAAGGGAGGAGTGGGGGCCAGAGTGCACTTGACATATGGGGAGGGTGGGGACAGGTACACCAACAAGGAGGAGTACACCAACAAGGAGGAGTAGAGACAGAGTACACCAACAAGGAGGAGTAGAGACAGAGTAGACCAACAAGGAGGAGTAGAGACAGAGTACACCAACAAGGAGGAGTAGAGACAGAGTACACCAACAAGGAGGAGTAGAGACAGAGTACACCAACAAGGAGTGTGTTACATATGTCTGTGTATTTACATAACATTAGATGTGTGCTGTATATTCACTTTGTATCAGTCACTGTTGTAAGAGCAGTTTTCTATGAAGCAAATATCAAAGCTGTACAGTTCTATATTCTTTGTAATAATCAGTTCATTTTTTGCACTGGATGTGAATTATATTGGTTCTATTATGTGCTTATACAGTAATATCTCCATTAGACAGATTCCTTCTTAACCAGAACTCTCCAGTAGCCAGAATTAAAGTTTCCTCAGAATTTAAAAAAAAATCACAATTCTGGGTCAGAGAACAAAATCTGAAGTGGAAAATCAGGCGCATTTTATGAAAATTCCGAGAAAAATTCCGGAAAAATCTCATAGAAATTTTTATTTTGGTTTATTGAAGACATGTTGAGATCATTAGACCCGTGATCCTCCAACCTGACAATGGGTGACTTGATATTAGTGGGTCAGTAACATGACCCACTAACAACCTCCATCGAAAATGTTAAGATGTGATTACAGTTACGTATTTCAGTCAGCTGAGCGAACAGTGTCCGATTACTCTAGGCTAAAGACGACAGCATCTGCTGGTGAATACAGTACAGTATGTACAATTAAACTAATTACAGTACTGTACTGTGCAGTATACTGTACAATAATAAATATAAAATAATAGAATACTGTATTTTAACTTGCTTTGAGGTGTGTATGTCGTATTCCCGGCAGCTTTGTTTACATATCAAACAGCTGATTGTAGAGGCAGTCGATGATGACATGCCATATTCTTTACAGTGTGCATTGGTTCTAATGACTTCTTCGTGTTTCATAATAATTTCTGCACTGTATATTATCAATATGTTAACTAAATTTCAGAATGACCAATAATTTTAATGTAAAAATGCACAAATATCCAAGAGAATAACAAACTTGATGTAAACTCCACTGTAAACAAAGTTAAACTGAGAAGCGTTGTTGGGTGATTCGATCAGCTGTTGGGCGCACAAAACTGTTCCCTGTACAGTGAACCCTCACTTTACGCGGTCAATTGAACCCACGGAGGCCCGCGTAAAGTGAGAAATGCGTAAAGTGAACAACATAACATGTGGGATGAATTGAAATAGAGACCGGGGATATAGATAAAGTTCTTATAATATCTGAGCAGGATAGGACTCGGAGCACAATACCTACGTTGTAGAAGAGATGGCTGGGCACACGGGGATGGGGGGTTGGTTCCGAGGCAGAGGGCAGATTATTGGCCCTCACCTGTATCACGACCGGGTGAAGAACCCTGCTCGCGCCGCTCTCCGTGTAAAAGGGTACACACACCGCGGAAAGTGAGCATTCCGTGTTCGGCAGGGTACCGCGTAAACGTGGAAACGCGTAAAGTGGGACCGCGTAAAGCGAGGGTTGACTGTACTGTATATATTATCAATATGTTAACTAAATTTCTAAATGACCAATAATCTTAATATAAAAAATGCAAAAATATTCAAGAGACCAACTTTCTTGATATTTACTTCACTGGAAACGAATGTAAACATAGAACCAATTACTGTATTGGCAGACTGGCCGACCAGCTGATGCCACAACAAAACGTGTTTGTCGTAAGGATTTCGTTAACCGAAGTTTAGTTCGTTAATGGAACTGAAAATCCTTATAGGAGCTAATTCGTTAACCAAAATTTCGTTAAGTGAACCGTTCGTTAATTGAGGGACCACTGTATAGTATAGTGATATCTCCGTTAACCGATACAGCTGATGCAGAGCACTTCCAGGAATGAGAGATTTCCGGGTAACGAAACGACTCTCTCAAACTCAGAAAAAATCCCTCATCCCTCATCCCGGGTAACGGAAAAATTTTCTCGGAAGTTCCAGAAATTGCCCATTACACCATCTCTCGGACCCGGAAAAATATTCATCCTCTGAATTTTCCGGCTACTGGAAAATTTTTCTTTGAATTTCTGGAAATTGCGCCTGATTTTCATCTCTCAAACCCAGGAAAAAAAATCCCCCATCCCCGGAATTTTCCGGGTATTATGAAAATTTTCTCTGAATTTTTAGGAAAATGTGCCCCTCAGAAAATTGTTCCGAGAGGCGGAATTTTCTGGAAAATTCCGGCTTTGGAAACAATTTTCAGAGAAAATTTCAATTCCGGCTATTGGAGAGTTCCGGGTTTGAGGGATTCTGGCTAACGGAGATATTACTGTAGTGCAGTACGGGTAGTATACATTGTTTTGTTTACAATAACTGTATTATCAATATTGTACGTGTACAGTGGTGTTTGTGTAAATAAATACAGCTCCTGCAAGATATCACCCAACAGTGGGTGACCTGACATTGCATCAGGTCAGTCATATGAGGCCACTAATCCCACACCCTACCTCCACTTGACATTGTGTCAGGTCAGTTACATGAGACCCACTAATCCCCCACAGCTCCAAGGGAGTGTAAAACAACAATCTTTGTGTAACACACAGTTTCATTCATGCCAGTACAGTATCATATAGATTTATAATTTTTAAATATATTTATTTAACCAAACTTGTAGATAAACCACAGTTCACTATTCTGGATTATTATAGGAAAAAACTGAGTTTCTAACTAAATTAAAACTGCTTTTATGGACTACAGTAGTTTTGTCTCTCAGAAAACATTCCCTACCACCAGAAACATTCTGGGATGTGGGTTTGTGTCTGTCAGTGCAAGATGCATAGTTTAAACTCTTAGAAACTCTTCCCAGTAAGCAGAAAATATTCCGGGGATGTGGAAGTTTTTCCGGGTTTGAGAAAGTCGTCGGGTTACCGGGATCGCTCATCCCAGAAGTGCTCTGCACCCATTGTTCCGGTTGATGGGGATATCATTATATTTACTGTACTTTATTTCTAATCCATATCATTTATATTGAGTGGAAAATAAGTGATAAAAAGTCCATTTTTCTGAGACATGAATTTGCGAAGTCAGCTTGTAGCACTGTGCATTGAAGGATTTATTGGGGTCCTAAGAGTGAGATTCACCTAACAGTAAAATCTCTCTATTCAGCACCTCTCAATCCCCATAGGTGCTGGATAACTGGGGTTCCATTGTACAATACTGCAGATTGCTCTTGTAGCTATAACTGTCGTACAGTTTTTTAATGTTTTCTCACCCTTAAAACCCGGATGACTTTCCAGTACGTTCACTAAGGGAACCCCGGGTGACGTTCGTCAACGTTCTTAATTTTTGCTGCATATTTTGAATGTCCAGGCAAGATGAAATACTTTGTATTGGATATTTATTTAATTGGCAACTCAACTCGAGCATAATCTCTGTCTGGAGACTCGTGGTCATTTACCCACCAACTAATGTGATGATAGCACGTCCTCAACCTCTGTTCAATAATTTATAGCTCCTATAATTATGGCTATGATATCAATAAAATTGATACATATCATATAAATACAACAGCACATATTTTATGTACAAAAAATAGCTCCTTCCACACTCAAACCATCATTTAGGTGACAGACACAGTTCAGGCAGTCAACCAGCTGACTCACACACATGTGGCTGCTGTGCTGGGAGGGATCACAGTTATAGCCCAGTAACCCACTGGCTCATCAATATGTTATGTGCAGTACCAAAAGTGATTTCTTGCAGCCCCTCCTTCAATGAGCAGATATATGAATACCATTTACCTTGCCAAAATCAGATCTTCCAACTGATTGACACTATGGCATTCATCCAATACCAGACTCTCGGTGCAAAAACCTTAGCAGAGCTGATGACGCAGTATTGTCCGAAAAACTCTCCAGCTCAAACCAGTTAATTTTTGTTATATCCATCTTGTCAGAGACAGGTATAACTTTGATGCCACATTAAGTCTCAAACTGTATGAAAAGAAACATAGAGGAAACAACTTATTGTCTAAGAAATATATACTACAGTGATCCCTCGGTTAATGAACGCCTCAGTTAACGAAATTTCGGTTAACGAATTACCTTCCATAAGAATCTTCAATTCGGTTAGCAAACAAAAATTCGGTTAACGAAATTCTTAAGAAATCATGTCAACATGTTTTCGCTTGCTCACCAGCTGGAATATTAGTCCGCTAATACAGTAATCGGTTCTAGGGCTTAAATTAGTTCCCATTTGAGTAAATATCAAGAAGGTTGTACTATTCAATAATTTTCCAAGTTTTATATTAAAATTTTTAGTCATTTTAACACTTATTCAACATAATTGCAGTACAGGAAACTAGTTTTTGGTGCGCCAATCAGCCACTTCACTCACCCACCAAGGCGTCAGTTTGTATCTCTGGTCAGTGGAGGTAGCATCTTGCTTGTGGCTCTCTTGTACATAAACTATTTTTACATTTTTACAGTACAATTATTGGTCATTCTGAAATTTATTTAACATATTGACAATGTAGTGCAGTGCAGTGTTGATTTAAAGAAAATAATCTTGAATTACACCTAGTGAACTGAAAATTTTATGGGTGAAATGACGGCATCAAGCATGGGGTGATTTCTCTTCCACCCCTACTTCCTTCTCTTCTCCCTTCTCCTCCACCCCCACTTCTAATTCTCATCATCATCAACCAGGAGCCTTCTACATATACACCTCAAAGTAAGTGTACTTTATTGCATTTTTTTTTACTTTGAATGTAATTTTCGGTGAGCTGGAACCAATTACCCAAAATCCCACTGAAACATTGGTTTCGGTTAACGAAATTTTCGGTTAACGAACGACCTTCTGGAACGAATTGTGTTCGTTAACCGAGGGACCACTGTATCTGATACTCTGGATATTCCTGAATGGAAACCATTACTCAACAACCCCTGTAACAAAGCAAACCTGTTATAATACACGACGACACAAACCTTCCTGATGACACGAGTCACCTTTGGTGGAACAGGCGGTGACCGTGGGAAGACAGTTTGTCTCAAATGCAAAAACTTTGAACGTGGATGAACTCGAGCGTCTGAATCACGAAGGAGCAGACACAAGACTATTTGCACACACTGCACACAGCTGTAGAACACATGGCTCCAGGTGTGTTGTGATTCATGCATGTGATACTGATATAGTTCTTCTAAGTGTGTGTATCACTTCAGCAAGACTGGCCATACTAAAAGAGTTATGGATTCAAAGGAACAACAGGTATCTCTCTGTGCATGTTTGTTCAGAACCTTTCCACTAAGTATGAAAAATCACCTGCCTGTGATGTAATGTGCACAATAGTTCACAAGTCCAACATTGATAGAAGCTAAGATGTATCAAAGATCAAAACAGGTATTAATAATTTGATATCTTGCAGATAAATATTTTGCAAAAGACAAGGGACTTGGCTCCCTGACTATAAGGGTTGCCGTATTTTTCGGCTTGAAAGGCGCACTTTTTATAACAAAAATATACCTTGAAAATTACTGTGCGTCTTCCAGGACGCTAGTTGATAGTTGAAGCAGAGGTTTTCTGAGGGTCAACTGAAATCAGCCCCTTACAAAGACTGTTACCTCATTACAGTACTTAACAATTACAAGTATTCTCTATAGAGTACTATAAAACTATTGATTTAACTAATATTGTTGATATATTGCAAAAAAAATAAAAATAAACCCTTGCTGTTGTGTGGTTTATTTACTAATGGCAGTGGTGCGGCAGCGCCATCTATTGAGGAATTGCTAAAGGTTGTCTGCTGGTCTCAAAGTGCAGGAATGTTTGTTTCTTTATACATAGGCTCTCATATTTGGACACCTATTTACAGTAGGTTTTCATATTTGGACACCCATTTAGACTGTACAAGCCTCGCGAAATTAAAATCTTCCAAATTTAAATAAACTTCCTACGGAGAAAATTAATTTGAGTCTGGCACTTTCGATGTCTAGCTAAATTTGGCCTTATTTACCCTACTTTTTGTGATAATTACTACCTGTAATAAAGCAACATCCTAATAAACCAACAAAAATAACACAGATAATGTTAAATAAAAACTAAAAACAACACAGAAAAAGTTTTTGTTCTACAGCTTCAGCTAGAGTTGAACCTGATGACTTGGCAACTTTGTAATCCAAGTAAAAACACACACAACAACATTGGCTGTCCTTATGTTTTGAACTTTACCACCACTGGTGGGTAGAATTTACGTATTAAATTCAGAAACATTAATTAAAATATATATAAACAGTAAATAAGTGTTGTTTTCATATTCTTATGTAGAGTAATGACGATATGTTTTCATGTGTGCTCACTTACATACGCGATCTCACTTTTTTCTTTACCATTAGTGGTTAGCTACTTCCATTATTCCATTTATTAACATTAAATAACATTACTTAAAACAACCATATTAATTTTTTACAATAATTTTACTACAGCTACAACCAGGGTCTTATTATCTTCAGTTTTATATGTAGAACCAGTCAGTCACTGGTTTTGTAAACAATAACGAAAACAATGCCGTCTCGTCTCCTCATGTGTTTTAATATTCTACGTACAATATTATTAATAAATTGTATTGTTCATTTTGCACACAAACATTAATTCAATCAAAAAGAAATTAGGTAACAAACAATGAAGAATCTTTTGTACATAAGAGAAATTACGCTGTATTGTGCACGTCTGAACGTTGGCGGGCCGCTCAAACCAGTCAAAATTCGAGTTTCCGCCGTCAAAATTTGAAATTGTGTAGTGTTTTTTTGTCCAAATATAAAACGTCGAATTAAAAACTCGTGAAATTTGAGAACCTACTGTAGACTGTAAAAACCTCGCAAAATTCAAATCGTCCAAATTTAAATACAACTTCCTATGGATAAAATTTATTTGAGTCTGGTACTTTTGATGTTTGGCTAAATTTTGCCTTATTTACCCTACAGTACTTTTTGGGTGAATTACTACCTGTAATAAAGCAACATCCTTATAAACCAGGATTTGAAGATGAATAAAATGCTTTTGACTGTTTTACTGGACATGATATTTAGATATTTACAGTTTTTTTTTTGTTTTTATTGTTTGCTTACCAAAAATTTTTATTCAACTGATTTTTACAGAGTTTTTTTTACTTGAAATTTTTTGTTTTTAAATGAAGACTTTTTGTTTTATTTAGACGTTTATATACATGTTTACATTTGCTTACCTTCTACTGTTGGAAAATATTTCCCTTCGTTGTCATACAGACAAAAACAAGAGAAAGAATGTAAACACTACAGCCCGCTAGACGCTGAGGTGACCAGGTGTATAAAATGAGTGCTGTATTAAAGATTTCACCTCCTTATACAGATTATTGTTTTTTAAATTGATGAAAATGACGACTGATAAGCAGTTCTAAGTTATGATATTCAAAGAGGTGTGTGTACTTGTGCCAAAATGGCTGTATAATTATCAAGCAACAGTTTCGCTGGTGTCAGTAGATAGGCAGCTACCAAACAGGGAGGTACTACCGCCTGGGAAGATATTGGAAGCATAATGTGTTGTCTAATGGTAGACCCTGCTGCCATATGGCATCACAAAAATTGTGACCAAATCCCAGGTTCATAATCTGACTTTCTGCCTCATTTACACACAATTGCAGGGTCTCAATTGTTTCTCTTAATGTTGACAACACAACATACACATATTGTTTCTCACTATTGATTTTTGTTTAATTTTTGTATTTCTTTATGGTTCTCTATTATTAGTATTATTAGTATTACAATTTCACCCCCTAGGCCCTGAAGTGGGTCATGACTGTTCCAGGTGGCTAAGCCCAAAAAAAAAAAAAAAAAATAAATAAATAAAATTATATATATATATATATATATATATATATATATATATATATATATATATATATATATATATATATATATATATATATATATATATATATATATATATATATATATATATATATATATATATATATATATATATATATATATATATATATATATATATATATATATATACTGTATATATATATATATATATATATATATATATATATATATATATATATATATATATATATATATATATATATATATATATATATATACATGTGTGTGTGTGACAACATACCGTATATACTCATCTATAACCCCCCCTCGTTATCAGTCGACCCTGATTTTTTGACCAAGAAATCGTTAATTTATGATATTCCTCGTTTATAGTTCCACCCACGTTTTTGAGGGTAATGGAACAACAAAACCACTAAAAACGCTCTACGTCCTATAAACTGAGGCTCGCCGTGCATGAAACACAAGTGCTGAAGGCAAATTGTTTACCATTTATTATTACGACACTTTACACTGAAACCCGGGTAGTTTCAACAAAAATATTGTATATTTCCATTCAAGTATTTATTCAAGTCAATTAGGAGGGAATATTATTGAAATACAACAGTTTTTAAACTAAACCATTCGAAAAGCGATTACGGTAACATCTTTTGAACGAAAGAAAGCGAAAGTCATTGTTTTCGTCATGATTTTATCCCACTTTCCACTGTAATACGTATGTAATTTCAGGAAAAATATTACATTTCCGTGAATGTATTATATCAAGCACAGTATGAATAGAATATCATTGTAATATATCAGAATTTTAACCGAAAACTATTAAAAAAACGAGTAACATCTCAAGAACATCGGAAGGTTAGGTAAAGTCTTATGTTTTCGTCATGTATTTTATCCTATTTTACATTGAAATACATCACGTTTCCACAAAACTACTATTTATCTCCGAGAATATATTCATTCAGGCGCAGTTTAGGTAAAATAGACGAGTGATGTAATAGTTTTTTAACTGAAAACGATTCGAAAAACACGTACCCTCTAGCCCTGTTCAAAGAGAGGACTGGGAGAAGCTGTTTAGTGCTGCAGACGATGACAAGGAAAATGATTTTGATGAATTTTAATGAAAAGATTCAGAAATATGGTATCGTAGTATTTATTCAAGTCAATTAGGATAGAATATTATTGTAATACAACAGTTTTTGAACTGAAAACCATTCGAAAAGCGATTACGGTAACATCTTTTGAACGAAAGAAAGCGAAAGTCATTGTTTTCATCACGATTTTATCCCACTTTTCACTGTAATACGTACGTTCAGCAAAAATATTACATTTCCGTGAATGCATTATATCAAGCACAGTATGAATAGAATACCATTGTAATATAACAATATTTTGAGTCCTACTCTTTCCATTTACAGAGTACTGTACAAGCCCATAATAATGGCTCCTAAAGTAGATAAACTTCGTTGTGTGAAGAGAAAAAAGAACACATTGAAATTGAGTGACAAACTTGAAATAATTAAGAAACTAGATCGTGGTGTGAGCAATACTGTTCTAATGGAAACATACGACATTGGAAAGTCTACAATTTATGATATATAAAAGGCAAAGAATAAAATTTAGAATTCACAGCTTTTTCATTAAAACTGCTCGTTTTGATAAATGAAGCATGCTATATTTGCAAATGAATAAACTATCAAAATGTACCTGTTCATTTCTTCTTTATTCTTCATTAAATTTGAATTTTAAAAGTACTGCCTGAGAATC
>NW_024725104.1:0-10000 GCF_018991925.1 Homarus americanus | reverse complement strand
CTTAATGAATGTACAAGAAATCTACGTAAAATGGAGTAAAACCTATACTGTACTGTACAGTATTTGGGTATAGAGTTGAAGCGACCAGTAGTCTTCTTCGCAATACTTATGGCATCAATGTCCCAAGTCGTGTTTATTTATTATGACGATATCTAGAATTCTAGAGCGCGTTTTTTCCCGGCTGAGAAAAGATGCCCCCCCCCCCTCCTCAAGAGTTACAGCTGATTGGTTGTTGCAAACCTGTCCGATTTTATCCTGAGTAATGATGTATTTCTAAATGAGTTTATTCTTAATGGCCTTTTCTGACGAGAAAGATATTTAGCTAAATTATATAAAGATACTTACCTTTATTATTTCAAGCATAAGCACGTAGGAAGTTTATCAGAAGTATTATACAGTCGACCCTCGTTAATTCGGACCCCTTTAATCCGGATTTCGGATAAATCGGACGAAATCTGAACTGTCCATATCAAATTTCTGGTTCTGGGATTGTCCCAGTTGCAATTGGGGTTGCAATTTCAAATTCTGTGTCACTACTAAGAAATAAAGAAGTCTCTGGTGCACTCTAAGATTAAGAGAAAACGGACGACTCAGGCGTCCTGAAGTGAGAGAAAACGGACTCCTATGACGGAGCACTCAAATAAACATACACATAGCTGTATAATGCAATATTATGCAATATTAACCCCTAAATCGGTTAATTCGGACAATCGGCTAAGACGGACACCCTTCCCCCCCTATTAGTCCGTTTAACGAGGGTCGACTGATAAACTCGGGTAACAAATTCACGCTTTCGGAGGATGCATTTAATATATACTTATTTTTACCTACAATAAGACATACTAAGACAAATTACACATCAGTATTAGTACATTATGCAAAAACAACATTTTAAAAGATCAGACACACATTGAAATATTACACGACCGTTAGCAGAGGCGGGAAAATATGACTGCCAACTACTTAATATTTTTCCCGCCTCGCTAACAACACACTCACCTACAGTTGTGAGATGCACACAACACACTCACCTACAGTTGTGAGATGCACACACCACACTCACCTACAGTTGTGAGATGCACACAACACACTCACCTACAGTTGTGAGATGCACACAACACACTCACCTACAGTTGTGAGATGCACACAACACACTCACCTACAGTTGTGAGATGCACACAACACACTCACCTACAGTTGTGAGATGCACACAACACACTCACCTACAGTTGTGAGATGCACACAACACACTCACCTACAGTTGTGAGATGCACACAACACACTCACCTACAGTTGTGAGATGCACACAACACACTCACCTACAGTTGTGAGATGCACACAACACACTCACCTACAGTTGTGAGATGCACAACACACTCACCTACAGTTGTGAGATGCAACACACTCTCACCTACAGTTGTGAGATGCACACAACACACTCACCTACAGATGTGAGACGCACACAACACACTCACCTACAGTTGTGAGATGCACACAACACACTCACCTACAGTTGTGTACAGTACAGTAGTAACTATTCAGTACAGTACAGTAGTAACTATTCAGTACAGTACAGTAGTAGCTATTCAGTACAGTACAGTAGTAGCTATTCAGTACAGTACAGTAGTAGCTATTCAGTACAGTACAGTAGTAGCTATTCAGTAGAGTACAGTAGTAGCTATTCAGTACAGTACAGTAGTAGCTATTCAGTACAGTACAGTACAGTAGTAGATATTCAGTACAGTACAGAAGTAGCTATTCAGTACAGTACAGTAGTAACTATTCAGTACAGTACAGAAGTAGCTATTCAGTACAGTACAGTAGTAGCTATTCAGTACAGTACAGTAGTAGCTATTCAGTACAGTACAGTAGTAGCTATTCAGTACAGTACAGTAGTAACTATTCAGTACAGTACAGTAGTAACTATGCAGTACAGTACAGTAGTAGCTATTCAGTACAGTACAGTAGTAGCTATTCAGTACAGTACAGTAGTAGCTATTCAGTACAGTACAGTAGTAGCTATTCAGTACAGTACAGAAGTAGCTATTCAGTACAGTACAGTAGTAGCTATTCAGTACAGTACAGTAGTAGCTATTCAATACAGTCCAGTAGTAGCTATTCAGTACAGTACAGTAGTAACTATTCAGTACAGTACAGTAGTAGCTATTCAGTACAGTACAGTAGTAGCTATTCAGTACAGTACAGTAGTAGCTATTCAGTACAGTACAGTAGTAACTATTCAGTACAGTACAGTAGTAGCTATTCAGTACAGTACAGTAGTAGCTATTCAGTACAGTACAGTAGTAACTATTCAGTACAGTAAAGTAGTAGCTATTCAGTACAGTACAGTAGTAGCTATTCAGTACAGTACAGTAGTAGCTATTCAGTACAGTACAGTAGTAGCTATTCAGTACAGTACAGTAGTAGCTATTCAGTACAGTACAGTAGTAACTATTCAGTACACTACAGTAGTAACTATTCAGTACAGTACAGTAGTAGCTATTCAGTACAGTACAGAAGTAGCTATTCAGTACAGTACAGTAGTAACTATTCAATACAGTACAGAAGTAGCTATTCAGTACAGTACAGTAGTAGCTATTCAGTACAGTACAGTAGTAGCTATTCAGTACAGTACAGTAGTAGCTATTCAGTACAGTACAGTAGTAGCTATTCAGTACAGTACAGTAGTAACTATTCAGTACAGTACAGTAGTAACTATTCAGTACAGTACAGAAGTAGCTATTCAGTACAGTACAGTAGTAGCTATTCAGTACAGTAGTAACTATTCAGTACAGTACAGTAGTAGCTATTCAGTACAGTAGTAACTATTCAGTACAGTACAGTAGTAGCTATTCAGTACAGTACAGTAGTAACTATTCAGTACAGTACAGTAGTAGCTATTCAGTACAGTACAGTAGTAGCTATACAGTACAGTACAGTAGTAACTATTCAGTACAATACAGTAGTAGCTATTCAGTACAGTACAGTAGTAACTATTCAGTACAGTACAGTAGTAACTATTCAGTACAGTACAGTAGTAGCTATTCAGTACAGTACAGTAGTAGCTATACAGTACAGTAGTAACTATTCAGTACAGTACAGTAGTAACTATTCAGTACAGTACAGTAGTAACTATTCAGTACAGTACAGTAGTAGCTATTCAATACAGTACAGTAGAAACTATTCAGTACAGTACAGTAGTAGCTATTCAGTACAGTACAGTAGTAACTTCAGTACAGTACAGTAGTAGCTATACAGTACAGTACAGTAGTAACTATTCAGTACTGTACAGTAGTAACTATTCAGTACAGTACAGTAGTAACTATTCAGTACAGTACAGTAGTAGCTATTCAATACAGTACAGTAGTAACTATTCAGTACAGTACAGTAGTAACTATTCAGTACAGTACAGTAGTAACTATTCAGTACAGTACAGTAGTAGCTATTCAGTACAGTACAGTAGTAGCTATGCAGTACAGTACAGAAGTAGCTATGCAGTACAGTACAGAAGTAGCTATTCAGTACAGTACAGTAGTAACTATTCAGTACAGTACAGAAGTAGCTATTCAGTACAGTACAGTAGTAACTATTCAGTACAGTACAGTAGTAGCTATTCAGTACAGTACAGTAGTAGCTATTCAGTACAGTACAGTAGTAACTATTCAGTACAGTACAGTAGTAGCTATTCAGTACAGTACAGTAGTAGCTATGCAGTACAGTACAGAAATAGCTATTCAGTACAGTACAGTAGTAACTATTCAGTACAGTACAGTAGTAGCTATTCAGTACAGTACAGTAGTAGCTATTCAGTACAGTACAGTAGTAACTATTCAGTACAGTACATTAGTAGCTATTCAGTACAGTACAGAAGTAGCTATGCAGTACAGTACAGAAGTAGCTATGCAGTACAGTACAGAAATAGCTATTCAGTACAGTACAGTAGTAACTATTCAGTACAGTACAGAAGTAGCTATGCAGTACAGTACAGTAGTAGCTATTCAGTACAGTACATTAGTAGCTATTCAGTACAGTACAGTAGTAGCTATGCAGTACAGTACAGTAGTAGCTATGCAGTACAGTACAGTAGTAGCTATTCAGTACAGTACAGTAGTAGCTATTCAGTACAGTACAGAAGTAACTATTCAGTACAGTACAGTAGTAACTATTCAGTACAGTACATTAGTAGCTATTCAGTACAGTACAGTAGTAGCTATGCAGTACAGTACAGTAGTAGCTATGCAGTACAGTACAGAAGTAACTATTCAGTACAGTACAGTAGTAACTATTCAGTACAGTACATTAGTAGCTATTCAGTACAGTACAGTAGTAACTATTCAGTACAGTACAGTAGTAGCTATTCACTACAGTACAGTAGTAACTATTCCAGTACAGTACAGTAGTAGCTTATTCAGCACAGTGTGTGCAGTAGCTATGCAGTACAGTACAGAAGTAGCTATTCAGTACAGTAGAAGTATTCAACAGTAGGCTATTCAGCACAGCACAGTAGTATTCAGCACAGTACAGTAGTAGCTATTCAGTACAGCACAGTAACTATTGTACAGCAATAACTATTTTCAGCAGGTACAGTAGTAACTATTCAGCACAGTACAGTAGTAGCTATTCATACAGCACAGTAGTAGCTATTCAGCACAGCACAGTAGCTATCTGTTCAGTACAGTAGTAGCTATGTGCACAGTACAGTAGCAACTATTCAGCACAGTACAGTAGTAACTATTCAGCACAGCACAGTAGGCTATTCAGACAGTACAGTAGTAGCTATTCAGCACAGCACAGTAGTAACTATTCATACAGTACAGTAGCTATTCAGCACAGTACAGTATAACTATTCAGTACAGTACAGTAGTAGCTATTCAGCACAGATACAGAGTAGCTATTCATATACAGTAGTAGCTATTCAGTACAGTACAGAGTAGCTATTCAGCACATAGCAGTAGCTATTCAGTACAGCACAGTAGTATTATTCAGCACAGTAGTAGTTATTCAGCACAGCAGTAGTAGCTATTCAGCACAGCACAGTAGCTATTCAGCACAGTACAGTGAGTTATTCAGCATAGTAGCAGCTATTCAGCACAGTAGTAGCTATTCAGCACAGCACAGTAGTAGCTTATCAGCACAGCAGTAGTAGCTATTCAAAGCAGCAGTAGTAGCTATTCAGTACAGCACAGTAGTAGCTATTCAGCACAGTACAGTAACTATTCAGCACAGCACAGTAGTAACTATTCGTCGTACAGCAGTAGCTATTCAGTACAGCAGCAGTAACTGTCACAGTACAGTAGTAACTATTCAGCACAGCACAGAGTAGCTATTCAGAGCAGTACAGTAGCTATTCAGTACAGTACAGTAGTAGCTATTCAGTACAGCACAGTAGTAGCTATTCAGCACAGCATACAGTAGTAACTATTCAGCACAGTACAGTAGTAGCTATTCAGCACAGCAGTAGTAGCTATTCAGTACAGCAAGTAGTAGCTATGCACAGTACAGTAGTAACTATTCAGTACAGTACAGTAGTAGCTATTCAGTACAGTACAGTAGTAACTATTCAGTACAGCACAGTAGTAGCTATTCAGCACAGTACAGTAGTAGCTATTCAGCACAGCAGTAGCTATTCAGTACAGTACAGTAGTAGCTATTCAGTACAGTACAGTAACTATTCAGTACAGCACAGTAGTAACTATTCAGTACAGTACAGTAGTAGCTATTCAGCACAGCACAGTAGTAGCTATTCAGCACAGTAGTAGCTATTTCAGCCAGTACAGTAGTAGCTATTCAGCAGCACAGTAGTAGCTATTCAGCACAGCAGTAGTAGCTATTCAGTACAGCAGTAGTAGCTATTCAGTACAGTACAGTAGTAGCTATTCAGCACAGTAGTGCTATTCAACATGACAGTAGTAGCTATTCAGTACAGCACAGTAGTAGCTATTCAGTACAGTACAGTAGTAGCTATTCAGTACAGCACAGTAGTAGCTATTCAGCACAGTAGTAGTATATTCAGTACAGCACAGTAACTATTCAGCACAGTACAGTAGTAGCATCAGTACAGTGTAGTAGCTATTCAGTACAGTAGTACACAGCAGAATATTCACAGTACAGTAGTAGCTATTCAGCACAGTACAGTAGTAACTATTCAGTACAGCACAGTAGTAGCTATTCAGCACAGGTAGCTATCAGCAGCACAGTAGTAGCTATTCAGTACAGTACAGTAGTATTATTCAGTACAGTACAGTAGTAGCTATTCAGTACAGTACAGTAGTAGCTATTCAGTACAGTACAGTAGTAGCTATTCAGCACAGCACAGTAGTAACTATTCAGTACAGGTAGCTATTCAGTACAGTACAGTAGTAGCATTCAGTACAGCATACAGTAGTAGTATTCAGTACAGCACAGTAGTAGCTATTCAGCACAGTACAGTAGTAGCTATTCAGCACATACAGTAGTAGCTATTCAGCAGCACAGTAGTAACTATTCAGTACAGTACAGTAGTAGCTATCAGCAAGTGGTAGCTATTCAGTACAGCACAGTAGTAGCTATTCAGCACAGCACAGTAGTAGCTATTCAGCATAGTACAGTAGTAGCTATTCACAGTACAGTAGCTATTCAGTACAGTCAAGTAGTATTATTCAGCACAGCACAGTAGAGCTATTCAGTACAGCAGAGTAGTTTCAGACAGCAGTAGTAGCTATTCAGCACAGTACAGTAGTAGCTATTCAGTACAGTACAGTAGTAGCTATTCAGCACAGCACAGTAGTAACTCAGTACAGTACAGTAGTAGCTATTCAGCACAGCAGTACAGCAGTAGTAGTTATTCAGCACAGTACAGCAGTAGCTATTCAAAGGTACAGTAGTAGCTATTCAGTACAGTACAGTAGTAGCTATCAATTACAGTACAGTAACTTCAGTACAGCACAGTAGTAGCTATTCAGCACAGTACAGTAGTACTTCAGTACAGTACAGTAGTAGCTATCAGTACAGTACAGTAGTAACTATAGTACAGCACAGTAGTATATTCAGGCACAGTAGTAACTTCAGTACAGCATACAGTAGTAACTATTCATACAGCACAGTAGTAGCTATTCAGTACAGCACAGTAGTAACTATTCAGCACAGTACAGTAGTAGCTATTCAGCACAGTACAGTAGTAGCTATTCAGTACAGTACAGTAGTAACTATTCAGTAGTGCACAGTAGTAACTATTCAGCACAGCAGTAGTAGCTATTCAGTACAGCAGTAGTAACTTCCAGCACAGCACAGAGTAGCTATTCAGCACAGCACAGTAGTAGCTATTCAGCACAGCACAGTAGTAACTATTCAGCACAGCACAGTAGGCTATTCAGCACAGGCCAGTAGTAGCTATTCAGCACAGCACAGCAGTAGCTATTCAGCAGTACAGTAGTAGCTATTCAGTACAGCACAGTAGTAGCTATTCAGCACAGTACAGTAGCATTCAGCACAGTAGTAGCTATTCAGCACAGTACAGTAGCTATTCAGTACAGTACAGTAGTAGCTATTCAGTACAGCACAGTAGTATTCAGCACAGTACAGTAGTAACTATTCAGTACAGCACAGTAGTAGCTATTGCAGTGCAGCAACTATTCAGCACAGCACAGTAGTAGCTATTCAGCACAGTAGTAGCTATTCAGCACAGTACAGCACAGTAGTAATTATTCAGGCAGGTACAGTAGTAGCTATTCAGTACAGTACAGTAGTAGCTATTCAGTACAGTACAGTAGTAACTCTAGCACAGCACAGTAGTAACTATTCAGCAGTGCATAGTAGCTATTCAGCATAGTACAGAGTAGCTATTCAGCACAGCACAGTAGTAACTATTCAGACAGGCAACTATTCAGCACAGTCAGTAGTAGCTATTCAGCACAGTACAGTAGTAGTATTCAGCACAGCACATAGTAACTATTCAGCACAGTACAGTAGTAGCTATTCAGCACAGCACAGTAGTAACTATTCAGTACAGTACAGTAGTAGCTATTCAGCACAGTACAGTAGTAGCTATTCAGTACAGCACAGTAGTAGTTATTCAGCACAGTAGCTATTCAGCAGTACAGTAGTAGCTATTCAGCAGGTCAGTAGCTATTCAGCACAGCAGTAACTATTCAGTACAGTACAGTAGTAGCTATTCAGCATACAGTAGTAGCTATCGTGCACAGTAGTAGCTATTAAACAGTACAGTAGTAGCTATTAGCACAGCACAGTAGTAGTATTCAGTACAGTACAGTAGTAACTATTCAGTACAGTACAGTAGTAGCTATTCAGCACAGTACAGTAGTAGCTATTCAGTACAGTACAGTAGACTATCACAGTACAGCAGTAGCTATTCAGCACAGCACAGTAGTAGCTACCAGCAGCAGTAGCTATTCAGCACAGTACAGTAGTAACTATTCAGTACAGTACAGTAGTAAGCTATTCACAGCACAGTAGTAGCTATTCAGTACAGTACAGTAGTAACTATTCAGTACAGCACAGTAGTAGCTATTCAGCAGTACAGTAGTAGCTATTCATACAGTACAGTAGTAGCTATCAGCACAGCACAGTAGTAGCTATTCAGCACAGTAGCAGTAGTAGCTATTCAGTACAGCACAGTAGTAGCTATTCAGCACAGTACAGTAGTAGCTATTCAGCATACAGTAGCTATTCAGCAGCAGAGTAGCTATTCAGCACAGTACAGTAGTAGCTATTCAGTACAGTACAGTAGTAGCTATTCAGTACAGTACAGTAGTAGCTATTCAGCACAGTGCAGTAGCTATTCAGCACAGTACAGTAGTAACTATTCATACAGTACAGTAGTAGCTATTCATACAGTACAGTAGTAGCTATTCAGCACAGTACAGTAGTAGCTATTCAGGCACAGCAGTAGTTATTCAGCAGTACAGTAGTAGCTATTCAGCACAGCACAGTAGTATATTCAGCACAGTACAGTAGTAGCTATTCAGCAGTAGCTATTCAGCACAGTACAGTAGTAGCTATTCAGTAAAGCAGTAGTAGCTATTCAGCACATACAGTAGTAGCTATCGGCACAGTGCGTAGTACTATTCAGCACAGTACAGTAACTATTCAGCACAGCACAGTAGTAGCTATTAGCACAGTAGTAGCTACAGCACAGCACAGTAGTAACTATTCAGCACAGCACAGTAGTAGCTATTCAGCACAGTACAGTAGTAGCTATTCAGCAGTACAGCAGTAGCTATCTCAGTACAGTAGTAGCTATTCAGCACAGTACAGTAGTAGCTATTCAGCACAGCACAGCAGTAACTAGAGCAGTAGTAGCTATTCAGCAGGCACAGTAGTAGCTATTCAGCACAGCAGTAGTAGCTATTCAGCGGCAGTAGCTATTCAGCACAGTACAGTAGTATATTCAGTACAGCACAGTAGTAGCTATTCAGCGCAGCAGTAACTATTCAGGCACAGTAGCAGTTATTCAGCACAGTACAGTAGTAGCTATTCAGCACAGCACAGTAGTAGCTATCAGTACAGCAGTAGCTATTCAGCACAGCATACAGTCGGTAGTAGCTATTCAGCACAGTACAGTAGTAAGCTATTCAGTACAGTACAGTAGGCTATTCAGTACAGTACAGTAGTAACTATTCAGTACAGTACAGTAGTAGCTATTCAGCACAGTAGTAGTAGCTATTCAGTACAGTACAGTAGTAGCTATTCAGTACAGCAGTAGTAACTATTCAGTACAGTACAGTAACTATTCAGCAGTAGTAGATATTCAGCACATACAGTAGTAGCTATTCAGTAGAGCCATGTAGTAGCTATTCAGCACAGTACAGTAGTAGCTATTCAGTACAGTACAGTAGTAGCTATTCAGTAGCTATCATAGCAGTAGTAGCTATTCAGTACAGTACAGTAGTAGCTATTCAGCACGTACAGTAGTAGCTATTCAGCAGTACAGTAGTAGCTATTCAGCAGTAGTATATTCAGCACAGTACAGTAGTAATATTCAGTACAGTAGCAGGTAGTATTC
>NW_024725103.1:0-27927 GCF_018991925.1 Homarus americanus | reverse complement strand
GTTACGTATTGCTTTATACACACACACATACACACACACACACACACACACACACACACACACACACACACACACACACACACACACACACACACACACCCATAAAAGTAAATAGAAATAAAAAAAATACGAATAATAAAACTGATCATAACAATAAATAAGGTTATTATAAAAAATTAATTGGATTCTCTCACCAATTTCAAGTTTCATTTGGCGGGAGTTGCGCAAATTGGTTGTTAGTGTAATGAAACGAGGTGATTGGACTAGTTATATTCCGTAGAAGAATACAATTTAAAAATGATGCATCAGCCAGAGAAAGAGAGAGAAAACGTGAAAGATAAGAGAGAAAGTTATATCTATTTAGAGAGAAAGCAAGATAGAGAGATAGGGAAGATAGAAATATAAATAAAGTGAGATAGAAAGTGAAAGATAGTGAGAAAAATGAAATTAATATAGAAAGATAGAGAGATAGTTAAAGGGAGTGAAAGAAAGATAGTGAGAGTGAGAGAGGCAGCTCGGATGTCACCCACTTTTGGTCACCCAATTTTTTCGTGGGTAACAGGACACTGGGCTTTCTGGTGTGTCAATATCTCTCTCTCTCTCTCTCTCTCTCTCTCTCTCTCTCTCTCTCATTGTGCTTCTCCTAATTTTTCTTCTCCTTCCTGTCTATCTCCTGTAATCATAATTGTTGGCGTGAGGAAGTAGAGAGAGAGAGGGGTGAAATGGGGAGAGAGAATGAAGGTGTGATATGGAGGAAGAGAGAGAGGGAAGAACCTGGGAAGCTCTTGAGCCCTTCATAATCCCTTAAGGACTTCCAGGAATGCAGAGCCTTCAAGAACTCTTAAAAGAGCCTTCAGAACCCTTTAGAAGCCTTCAGAACTCTTAAGAGCCTTCCAGAACCCTTTAGAAGCCCCAGAACCTTGAAAGCCTTCAGAACTCTTAAAGAGAGAACTCTTAAAGCCTTCAGAACCCTTTAGAACCTCCAGAACCTTTAGAAGCCTCCAGAACTTAAAGAGCCTTTCAGAACCCCTTAGAAGCCTCCAGAACTCTTATAGAGCCTTCAGAACCCTTTAGAAGCCTCCAAAACCATTTAGGAGCCTCCAGAACCATTTAAGAACCTGCAAAAATCCGTTAAAGTACCTCCAGGAACCTCCAGAAATCGTCGAGAACCTCCAGACGTGCAGGATGACAGGACCTCCTCGCGGCCTGTCAGACACGGGGATAATGGACAGATCACAGATGGGCAGCAGCTGACCATTACCACAAAGGGAGTGTCAGTGATCTTGGACCCAACGCCAGGGGGAGGGGGGTCTCTCTCTCTCTCTCTCTCTCTCTCTCTCTCTCTCTCTCAGTGACGGAAGGAACACCAATAAGACAACTGGGTTAAATGATTCATCTCTCCCTTGGGTGGTAATGGTGATTAATGACGCCGCTTGCCTCTACCAGTCTTACCATTACTTTTGCTGCTCACACTTTGACTGTCCTCTCTTGGGGGGGGTGGTGTGTGGGGAGGGGGTGGGGAGAGGATGTGGTAGGGAGGGGAGGCGGTGTAGTAGGGTGTGTGTGGTGGTGGTGTGTGTGTGTGGAGGGATGTGGTGGTGGTAGGTGGAGGATGGGGTGGGTTGGGGGTGTGGAGTGAGCGTAATGGGCTCTGAGAGAATGTGGGTCTGGAAGGTGAATATACACACAGGTGGAAAACACACGCACACACACACACACACACACACACACACACACACACACACACAAATAACACAAACTGCGACTCTTGACTATTGAGTGAGAATGAATGCTCTCTCTCAGGTGTGTTGTATCAGTGATCGTCGGCGTCAAGGAACAACAACAATAAGTGAGCTCCGGCGACTCCTTCAGTATTGAAACACAAGAGCAACAGCTGGACCATGTTGTATGACCCCCCCCGAAAAAAAAATAATTACGAAAAGATTTGAAAACAACGAAAAGAAGTGAAAACCGACGATAAATGGAAAAATAGATAAGTGAAAAAATTTAGATAAATAAATAAACAACGAAAAGTACTGAAAAACAAGTAAAAAAACCCGAAATGTACAGAAAAACAACTAAAAACCGCCAAATACAACGAAACATTGAAAAACAAATGAAACAAACAAAAACATAAACTTTTAAATTCTAACCAGCTTATTATCATATTCTAAAACACCTATTTTAGTCCACATTATTATTTTAAACAACAGTAATTTAACTTTAACGTGATAATTAGCTGTATCGTTTATTAGTGTTAATTAAGTGATGATCTCTCAGGTATTTAATAGTTAATGAGGTGTGGGAATTTAACATGATATTTAGGTGTTAGTGATTAGTTATTCCTCAGGTGTGCAATGGTTAAGTAGGTGAGGTGACTACAGGTAAAATATGCTCAGGTGTCAAAAATAGGAGACCACATAGATCAGATAGGAGGCCACAGAACAGATTGGAGACCACATAGACCTGATAGAAGACCACATAGACCTGATTGGAGACCAGATAGGTGACCACAGACTAGATCGGAGACCACATTGACCTATTAGGAGACCAGATAGACCTGATAGGAAACCACATAAACCAGATAGGAGATCACATAAAGCAGATAGGAGACCACATAGACCAGATAAGAAACCACATAGACTAGATAGGAGACCACATAGACCTGATGGGAGACCACAGAACAGATTGGAGACCACATAGACCTGATGGGAGACCACATAAACCTGATAGGAGACCACATAGATGACCTCAGATTAGATAGGAAACCACATAGACCTGATAGGAGACCACATAGACCTGATAGGAGACCACATAGATGACCTCAGACTAGATAGGAAACCACATAGACCTGATAGGAGACCATGTAGGGGGGAAGCGTCCCTCTGCCGCCATTTTTCTTCCATCCCTGCATACAATTACTGCCTTCAACAAATATATATGTAAATTAGAGTTTTATTCTCAAAATCAACATTTTCCCTCCCTGCTCCCCTTCCCTCCCCTCCCCTTCCCTCCCCTTCCCTCCCCTCCTCCCCCTCCCTCTACTCCCTTCCCTCCCCTCCCCCTACTCCCCCTTCCCTCCCCTCTACCCCCCTCCCTCCTCCTCCCCCACTCCCTCCTCCTCTACTCCCTTCCTCCCCCTACTCCCCTTCCTCTACTCCCTTCCCTCCCTGCTCCCTGTCCCTCCACCTCACCTCCGCTCACCCCCCACCTCCCATAAATTCCTCACCTCCCTCCCCCTCCTCTCCCTCTTTCCCCCTCCCTCCTCTTTCCCTCAGCTCACCCCCCCCCGACAACTCGCCCTAACCACTGTATCCTATCAAACTTTCTCTTGGGTGAGCTTGCCTTATGCCCCTTCCTCTCTTCCCTTCTCTTCCCTCCCTTCCCACCTCCTCCCTTCATCTCTATTCCCTTCTCCTCACTCTCCTCCTCCCCCCTCCTTTCTCCCATCCCTCTTCTTGCTCCTCCTCCCCCCCCTTCCCTCCCTTCCTCCTCCCTCTTCTACACTCGTGTGTTGGCCCTGGACAGACACCACCACGTACACCTACACCACGGACACCACCACGTACACCCATACCACGGACACCACCACGTACACCTACACCATGGACACTACCACGTACACCCACACACGGACACCACCACGTACACCCACACCACGGACACCACCACGTACACCCACACCACGGACACCACCACGCACACCCACACCACGGACACCACCACGTACACCCACACCACGGACACCACCACGTACACCCACACCACGGACACCACCACGTACACCACCACGTACACCCACACCACGGACACCACCACGTACACCCACACCACGGACACCACCACGTACACCCACACCACGGACACCCACGTACACCTACACCACGGACACCACCACGTACACCCACACCACGGACACCACCACGTACACCTACACCACGGACACCAACACGTACACCTACACCACGGACACCACCACGTACACCTACACACGGACACCACCACGTACACACACGGAAACCACCACGTACACCCACACCACGGACACCACCACGTACACCTACACCACGGACACCACCACGTACACCTACACCACGGACACCACCACGTACACCTACACCACGGACACCACCACGCACACCACACCACGGACACCACCACGTACACCTACACCACGGACACCACCACGTACACCACACAGACACCACCACGCACACCACCACGGACACCACCACGTACACCTACACCACGGACACCACCACGTACACCACCACGTACACCTACACCACGGACACCACCACGTACACCTACACCACGACACCTCCACGTACACCTACACCACGGACACCACCACGTACACCCACACCACCACGTACACCTACACCACGGACACCACCATTGACCACCACGGACACCACCGTACACCTACACCACGGACACCTCCACGTACACCTACACCACGGACACATACACCACCACGTACACCTACACCACGTACACCACCACGTACACCTCAAGAAAGTCATCATAGAGGTAAATATATATGTACAGTGTAGTGTTTAGTATTTTTTCGAAATTTATAAATACGAATCTATGTGGAGGTGTCGTCTGTCTGTCTGTCTGTCTGTCTGTCTGTCATTACCAGAAGGTCATAGAGGAGAGTACGGTTTAAAGATGAACGACCTAACCTAACCTAGGCTAACCTAACCTAACCAAACCTTTACCTACCTAGCCTAGCCTAACCTTTACCTAACCTAACCTAACCTTACCTAACCTAATCTAACCTAACCTAACCTAACCTAACCTTTACCTAACCTAACCCAACCTAACCTAACCAAACCATACCTAACCTAACCTAACCTAACCTAACCTAACCTAACCTTACCTAACCCAACCTAACCTAACCTAACCTAACCTAACCCAACCAAACCTATACCTAACCTAACCTAATCCCAATTCACCTATTCTATGCTGCCCTACCAACTGACAGACAGACATAAAACAAACGGTAAGAGCTTTAAACAACAACGCTGATAGACAGAGAAACAGAAAGACACACAGACAGACTTGACAGAACCTAGACAACAGAAACAGACAGACAAGCACAAATACAGGCAGATGGAGAGACAGACAGACAGAAATACAGACAGACGAACAATAGAGACAGACAAACAGACACAAACACAGACAGACAGAAACACAGACAGACACACAGACAGAACAAACAGAGAAAGACAAACCGACTAACAGACAGACAGACAACTCCAAGGTACCCCAGACAAAAGACTTTAATTAGATGGACCCCACCACTACCTACGGAATAAAAACATCCACTTGAAAATCGATCGTCTCTTTGATGTCTCCCGGAGCACAAGAGAAAAAATGGTGACGGGGATAGTTTGACCTACCCTTTGTTTCCTCTTCATCTCCTGAGAGAATATTTGGAGATGGGGAAGAGAGAGAGACTGAGAGAGACTGAGCTGAGGGAGAGAGAGAGAGGAGGGGGGAGAGAGAGGAGACGGGAGGAGAGAGAGAGCTGGAGAGAGAGAGAGACTGAGAGAGATGAGGGGGGAGAGAGCTGAGGGGAGAGAGGAGAGAGAGAGAGGAGAGGGGAGGAGAGAGAGACTGAGAGAGACTGAGGAGAGATGAGAGAGGGGGGGGGGGAGGAGGGAGAGAGAGAGAGAGGGGGGTGAGGAGAGAGAGAGAGAGAGAGAGAGAGACTGAGAGAGAGAGAGAGACTGAGAGAGAGAGAGAGACTGAGAGAGAGAGAGAGAGGAGTGAGAGAGAGATGAGAGGAGGAGGGAAGATGGGTGAGAGGGTTATTTTTATTTTTATTTTTGTTGTTATTATTATTATTATTATTATTATTATTATTATTATTATTATTATTATTATTGACGATACATAATCATTACTATTCATAATCTCTATTACTCATCATTATTGTTTTCATTTCAGTTTCGACAACAGGAGTGACCTTGTTCCTCACCCGCTCCTCCTTCGTCAGGTCAGTACTGGCGGGATGTACTTGTAGATAGATAAATAGACAATGCAGTTATACAAACCAGCATATGTATAGATACACACACACACACACACACACACACACACACACAAACACACACACACACACACACACGTAACAAAGACATTTTACCACATACAAACAAACAAAACAAATACTATACAAAATACAACAACAAATTATGTATATTGTCTCTCTCAATGTGGGAGAGTTATGAAATTGAGATGATCACCAGGTAGCAATAATACAGGTGTGAGAGGGGGGGACGGCAGTGTTAGGATCGATTACTATCCCACCTGTTATGTCTCTATTGTTTTACCTGTACCTTCTCTCCCCTCCTAACTCTACCTCCCCCTCACTCCCCTACCTCCCTCCTCACCTCCTCCTCCTCCAAATCACCCTTATTGCTAGCCATGAATACCACACCTTCATTAGTGGGGAAATATACTCAGAGGATAAAGGCTTCTAGCCGGTTGTTATGGGTAGAATAAAAATAATAATAATAATATAATTCACCATCTTGCTCCGCCCATAACAACCTGTTTACCCTGAGAGAGAGAGAGGGGGAGAGAGTTTCCGATCCTATGAACACCGCCTTAGAGCATTGCATTGTGTTGTATCTCAAGTACTGGTGATTGTGGCTCGTTAAGGGAATTAAATGCTCTACTATCAATGTTTATGCCCCCCTAGAGGGTATGGGATCCAACTAGCTGTGTGTGTGTGTGTGTGTGTGTGTGTGTGTGTGTGTGTGTGTGTGTGTGTGTGTGTGTGTGTGTGTGTGTGTGTGTGTGTGTGTGTGTGGTGGTGGGTGTGTGTGGTGTGTGTGTGTGTGTGTGTGTGTGTGTGTGTGTGTGTGTGTGTGTGTGTGTGTGTGTGTGTGTGTGGGTGGTGGTGTGTGGTGGTAATGGACGGAAGCAGAAGGGATGAAAGTGTGTTTTGATTATTTCCGCTGGGAGGTAAATTATGAGGGGGTTATTGACAGGTAGTTAGAGAGATCGAGGGCAGACAGATTGATGGACAAAGTGGTGACACAGACAGATGGATAGACAGACAGACAGGCAGGCAGACAGGTAGACAAATATATAGTAATACAAGGACAAACAGGTAGATAGGCACACACACACACACACACACACACACACACACACACACACACACTCTCTCTCTCTCTCTCTCTCTCCTCTCTTCTCCTCTCTCCTCTTTCACCTCTCTCCCTCCTCAGTTCCTTCCCTCAAATTCTCATTTTCTCTCCCTCTTCATTATTGCTCCCCTCTCCTCCATTTCCCTGTTTTTTTTGGTTTATTTACTATTGTTCCTTTACTCATTCCTTTTAGTCTTGTGTGTTCTTACCACATTGTTTCGCTCACTGGATAACTTCATTTCATTATTATTCAACTCCCTATTTTCTTTACATACCAACAAATAATATGGACATAAAATACTATATCACCTCCACTAATTTCTACAAAATTATTATCTTATTTTATTCCTAACCCCATATTTATTCTATGTTTTTTGCCTCGTGTATAATTTTTTTCTTTAAATTACAATCATTATTTTTTGGTCTTTGTAAAAAATAAATTATATATTACGTATAGCATTTATTACAGTGTTGCAAACGTCAGGGTAGGTAGGTGTGGGTTATAGGATTTCAGGAAGGTGTTTGTAATGCTGGTTTGTGTTGACTGTACTTGAACACCTGAAATCAAACACTGTATTGGAGGAAATAGTTTGTATTAGTATTGTTATTGTTGTTGTTATTATTTAAGTCATTTATAGGTTACGGGTAATTTGTATTCATAAGACAACCAATGGTGCAGGTGTCAACCATGTCCGCTTACACACCTGACGAGACAGAGGAGACCCACAGTACTTCTCCCATTAGCATGTAAAGGGTAATGGAAAGGGAAGGAGGGGGGGGTAAGGAGAAATATATAGAAAAGGGAATGAAAGGGGTAGTTTTAGAGGGTGTCTGCCCGCCCTGGTGAAGAATGACCCTGAGGGGAAAAAGTGGGTGGGGGGAGGGAGTTCCAATACATAATGGTGTGTGGAGTCAGCACGCACCCCGCTGTTATTATACCGCCACGTCACAACAGTCATTATGATGTGTGTTAACCTGAGGTCGTACTCGTCCATACCAGGTGAGACACAGGTGTGATATCCTCTACCACCTGTGAGAGAAATAAAGGTAAAACACACAAGAACTCATTAATTACCCTCAAGGTCAACAGGTGTGGAAGATATTAATTGAATCAAACTCACCTCACAGTAACACCGTTTGATCTTGTGTCTTCCTTATTCACAACTTTAGTTCCTCTTGTCTCAACAACTAATGTGAAGTTTCTTTAAAATTGTCGTAATTTTGTTTATTCTTTTATTGTATTATTTTTTATTTTATCATTTGATATTATTGTTGTTGTTGTTATTATTATTATTATTATTTATTTTTTTTTTTTTTTTATTTTTTTATTATTATTTGTATTATTATTATTAGTAGTTGGGGTGGTAGTAGTAGCAGTAGTAATAGTAGGAGGTAGTAGTTATCCATTATTGTCATTATAATTGATAGTCTTATTTATAATTATCACCAATATTACCACTAGTAATTTAATTGTACTATCATCATATCCATCATCATTATTACTCCACCAACAGCATTATCATTATATACCCAAATATACACTACTACTACTACTACTACTACTACTACTAATACATTACTACTACTACTACTACTACTTTGCTGTCACTGGAATCTAGTATGACGATCATCCAGCTGGAGACAATGATATGAGTTATTATGTCACCCAGGTTGGTGAGTTGTGAGGTGACTAGAGAGACCGATACGGGACCGGCAGTGTCGTTCACAGGTGCTGTACATGACATAACCCACGTAAACACAAACAAGAATTAAATCACAGAGATAAACCACCTCTGTTATTTTCACACTGAACCCGAATTAAAATCACTTCTTTAACTAAAATACAAAAATATTACCTGTAATCTGCAATACTTTTTTTTTTCAGGTAATTTTAAATCCAGGTAAAGCTCTAATTTCTAATCAACCGTAAACTGATTTTTTTTTATACTTTTGGGAAACAGGAAAATACACAGCTGTTTATAAATACTGTATGTAGAGTAGACTTGACGTGGGTGGGTTAGGTTAGGTTAGGTTAGGTTAGGATTAGGATTAGGATTAGGATGGGTATTGGATAGGTTAGGTTGGATTAGGTTAGGTTGGGTTTGGCTAGGTTAGGTTAGGTTAAGTTAGTTGTTGAGTCATCATACTCATAATTTCAATACACCGTACTCAACGATTAAGTCATCGTACTCAAAGCGTTAAGTCATCGTACTAAAGGCGTTAAGACATCGTACTCAAGGCGTTAGTCATCTTTCTCGTCATTAAGTCATCGTACATCAGGGCATAAAATCGTCGTACTCAAGGCACTGAGTCATGGTACTCAAGATTGTCATCTTTCTCAAGTCATTAAGTCATCGTACTCAAGGCATTAAGTCATCGTACTCGGCATTAAGTCATCGTACTCAAGGCATTAAGTCATCGTACTCACGGCATTAAGTCATCGTACTCAAGGCATTAAGTCATCGTACTCAAGGCATTAAGTCATCGTACTACGGCATTAAGTCATCGTACTCAAGGCATTGTCATCGTACTCAAGGCATTAAGTCATCGTACTTGGTTGTTCAAGGCATTAAGTCATCGTACTCAAGGCATTAAGTCATCGTTTCAAGGCATTAAGTCATCGTACTCAAGGTGTGATAAATGACAATACAAGCGGTGTGCAGAAATTTATTAGAAAGTTAATTAAGGAAAAATACCTGCTGATCTACCTGTCTAAAGTTAATTAAATGGCAGGTCATGTGTAGTACTTTCCTAGCCATAACTTTCCCTCCTGGAGAAAGTCGTAACGGATAGTGGTCGGTAACGGACAGTAGCGGATAGTGGCAGTAACGGATAGTGGTGGATAGTGATAGTAACGGACAGTAGCGGATAGTGATAGTAACGGGAATAGTGGCAGAGCGGATAGTGGTCGGTAACGGACAGTAGCGGATAGTGGCAGTAACCCATAGTGGCAGTAACGGATAGTATTGTAACGGACAGAAGCGGATAGTGGCAGTAACGGACGGTAGCGGACAGTATCAGTAGCCGGCAGTAATAGTAGCGACTATGCTGTAATGAAATGTGTGTACCTTTCCTCCCCTCTCTCTTTTCTCCCTCCTTCCTCCTCCTCCTCCTTTCTCCTCCTATTCCTCCTCCTCCTCCTTCCTCCTATTCCTCCTCCTCCTCCTCCCTCTCTCTTCCAGACTTCCCCCACATCCTCCTCCTCCCCCTTCTCTCTTCTACCCACATCCTCCTCCTCCTTCCCTCTTCCCACCCACATCCTCCTCCTCCTCCCTTCCCTCTTCTACCCACATCCTCCTCCTCCCCTTCTCCTCTTCTACCCACATCCTCCTCCTCCTTCCCCTCTTCCTCTCCTCCTTCCCCTCTTCCACCCATCCTCCTCCTCCTTCCCCTCTTCTACCCACATCCTCCTCCTCCTCCTTCCCCTCTTCTACCCACATCCTCCTCCCCCCTTCCCTCTTCTACCCACATCCTCCTCCCTCCTTCCCCTCTTCTACCCACATCCTCCTCCTCCCCTTCCCCTCTTCTACCCAATCCTCCTCCTCCTTCCCCTCTTCTACCCACATCCTCCTCCTCCTCTTCCCCTCTTCTACCCATCTCCTCCTCCCCTTCCCCTCTTCTACCCACATCCTCCTCCTCCTCCTTCCCCTCTTCTCCCACATCCTCCTCCTTCCCCTCTTCTACCCCATCCTCCTCTCCTTCCCCTCTTCACCCACATCCTCCTCCTCCTCCTTCCCCTCTTCTACCCCTCCTCCTCTCCCCTCCTTCCCCCTCTTCTCCACATCCTCCTCCTCCCTTCCCCTCTTCACCCCTCCTCCTCCTCCTTCCCTCTTCTACCCCATCCTCCTCCTCCCCCTTCCCCTCTTCTACCCCATCCTCCTCCTCCTCCTTCCCCTCTTCTACCCACATCCTCCTCCTCCCCCCTTCCCCTACCCACATCCTCCTCCTCCTCCTTCCCCTCTACCCACATCCTCCTCCTCCCCCTTCCCCTCTTCTACCCACATCCTCCTCCTCCTTCCCCTCTTCTACCCACATCCTCCTCTCCCCTTCCCCTCTTCTACCCATCCTCCTCCTCCTCCTTCCCCTCTTCTACCCACATCCTCCTCCTCCCCTTCCCTCTTCTACCCACATCCTCCTCCTCCTTCCCTCTTCTACCCATCCTCCTCCTCTTCCCCTCTTCTACCCATCCCTCCTCCCCCTTCCCCTCTTCTACCCCATCCTCCTCCTCCTCCTTCCCTTCTACCCACATCCTCCTCCTCCCCTTCCCCTCTTCTACCCCATCCTCCTCCTCCTTCCCTCTTCTACCCACATCCTCCTCTCCTCTTCCCCTCTTCTACCCATCCTCCTCCTCCCCTTCCCCTCTTCTACCCATCCTCCTCCTCCCCTCCCCCTACCCCATCTCTCCTCCCTCCCCCTCTTCACCCCAATCCTCCTCCTCCCCTTCCCCTCTTCTCCCTCCTCCTCCTCCTCCTTCCCCTCTTCTACACATCCTCCTCCTCCCCTTCCCCTCTTCACCCATCCTCCTCCTCCTTCCCTCTTCTACCCCATCCTCCTCCTCCTCCTTCCCCTCTTCTACCCACATCCTCCTCCCCTTCCCCTCTTCTCCCCACATCCTCCTCCTCCTCCTTCCCCTCTTCTACCCACATCCTCCTCCTCCCCCTTCCCCTCTTCTACCCATCCTCCTCCCTCCTTCCCCTCTTCTACCCCACATCCTCCTCCTCCTCCTTCCCCTCCTACCCCATCCTCCTCCTCCCCTTCCCCTCTTCTACCCCATCCTCCTCCTCCTCCCTTCCCTCTTTTACCCCACATCCTCCTCCTCCCCTTCCCCTCTTCTACCCACATCCTCCTCCTCCCTTCCTCTTCACCCCATCCTCCTCCTCCTCCTTCCCCTCTTCTACCCATCCTCCTCCTCCTCCTTCCCCTCTTCTACCCCTCCTCCTCCTCCCCCCTTCCCCTCTTCTACCCCATCCTCCTCCTCCTCCTTCCCCTCTTCTACCCATCCTCCTCCTCCCCTTCCCCTCTTCCCCACATCCTCCTCTCCCTCCTTCCCCTCTTCTACCCATCCTCCTCCTCCCCTTCCCCTCTTCTACCCACATCCTCCTCCTCCCCTCCTTCCCTCTTCTACCCCATCCCCTCCTCCCCCCTTCCCCTCTTCTACCCCACATCCTCCTCCTCTTCCCCCTCCACCCCATCCTCCTCCTCCCCTTCCCTCTTCTACCCCACATCCTCCTCCTCCCCTTCCCCTCTTCTACCCACATCCTCCTCCTCCTCCTTCCCCTCTTCCACCCATCCTCCTCCTCCCCTTCCCCTCTTCCACCCCACATCCTCCTCTTCCTCCTTCCTCACCACCGACTACATGGGCTGTGTTTGTGTTGTGGTGTTCTCAGGCAATAACGAGAGGCATGTGACCTTCCTTCCTTCCTTCCTTCCTTCCTTCCTTCCTTCACCACTTCTGACCACACCTCCTCCCTCCCCAGTGTTCCCCGGTCTCTGTTGTGTTTTGCTGTGAACTGACTCAAGTGGACACACACACACACACACACACACACACACACACACACACACACACACACACACACACTTGTTGACCTACTTCTGGTGGCGTCAGTTGGTGATATCAAGTGACTTAGAAGGAGGGAGGGTTGGAGGAGATAGGAAGGAAGAGGAATGAAGGAAGATGAAGGGAGGATGAAGAAGGGATGGAAGGAGATATGAGGAGAGGGGGATGAGAGGTAGGGATGAAGGACGAAGGAAGAGGGAGGGATGGAGGGAGATAGGAAGGAAAGTAGGGACGAAGGAAGAGGAGGGGTGAAAGGGAGAGAAGAAAGGAGAGGGGGAGGAGGCAATGGTCGGTCAGAATCAGATCAGGTCAGGGGTCGGTGAGGGAACGAGTCAAGGCGTGTAATATTGAAATGACATGTTGTGCCTCGGCTGCTGCCATCCAGCCTGATCTGTCGCCCATCTATAATACGGCAGGTGAGAGACCACTCCAGGACACCTCCACCTGCCTCTCCCATTTCCACCTGACTCCTGGGTCGTGTTGATGACCACCAGACCGACTGTAAACACATGGATGGCTTTTGGTCGTCGGGAAGTGAGCGTTTATGGTATCGGGCGTCGATACCAGCTGATTATATTATTTACCTGTGTGGAGGCCCTTACATGCGACAGGTGAGCGTTTAGGGGTACCAGGCGTCGATACCAGCTGATTATATTATTTACCTGTGTGTGGGCCTTACATGCGACAGGTGAGCGTTTAAGGGTACCAGGCGTCGTGCCAGCTGATTATGTTGTTACCTGTGTGGAGCCTTACGCGACAGGTGAGCGTTTAAAGTTTACCAGGCGTCGATACCAGCTGATTATATTATTTACCTGTGGAGCCTTACATGCGACAGGTGAGCGTTTAAGGGTACCAGGCGTCGTGCCAGCTGATTATATTATTTACCTGTGTGTAGAGCCTTACATGCGACAGGTGAGCGTTTAAGGGTACCAGGCGTCGATACCAGCTGATTATATTATTTACCTGTGTGTGGAGCCTTGACGACAGGTGAGCGTTTAGGTACCAGGCGTCGATACCAGCTGATTATATTGTTACCTGTGTGGGGCCTTCATGCGACGGTGACGTTTAAGGGTACCAGGCGTCGATACCAGCTGATTATATTATTTACCTGTGTGTGGAGCCTTACATGCGACAGGTGAGCCATCAGTATCTGGTGTTGACGAACACTGACTAGGCTAGGTGCGTTACCTGTATGATTCATACCTGTGAAAGGGGGAAGTCGGGGTTTACCTGCGACAGAGACCAATTAGGAGCACCTGTCACCTAACCAATGGCACTGACACACCTTGGTTATTATTCCCCGCTGCACCTGACTTACAACTGACAGACAAATGTTAAGAGTGTTGTATTCCCCGCCGCACAGAGCCGTAGTCATATTGATTTTAATGCTGGCGTGTCTCTTTGTTTCATCTGAAGATTGAACATCTAACGCTACCTAGGTCACGTTAGGTCACGTTAGGTTAGGTTGGGAGTTAGGTTGGGTTAGGTTGGGTTAGGTTGGGTTAGGTGGGAAGCTAATCTTCATATGTGTAATCCACCAAGATCAATCTATCTCTCTCGTCTCTCTTTCTCTTTATCAATTTTTTTCATTTTAATTTCTTTCCCCTCCTTTCCTCCTCTCACCTCCCTCTCCCCTCCCCTCTCCCTCCTCCCCTCTCCCCTCCTCCCCTCTCCCCTCCCCTCCTCCCCTCTCCCTTCCCCCTTTCCTCCCCCTCCCTCCTCCCCCCCCTCCTCCCCTCTTCCCTCCCCCTCCCCTCCTCTCCTCCCCCTCCTCTTCCCCTCCCCTCTCCCCCCTCTCCTCCCTCTAAAAATGCAGTAGACAATTTTGTGCCGCCACTTGCCTCGATTACCGAGGCAGAGTCTACAGCCACTTCTCGCTTACTTCAACTACAATGGCGTCCTCAGGCGGGCCCTCCAAAACTGTCTTCCTTAATTTAATCCAATTGACGCAAAGAGAAGTCTCTATGAATTTTTAGTTCTCGTTAGCCCCCCCTGTCATCCCTCCCTCCTCCTCCCTCCTTCCTTCCTCCCTCCCTCCCTTCTCCCTTTCCTTCTTTCCCTCCTCCCTCCCCCCTCCATCCTCCTCTCCCTTTCCTTCTTTCCCTCCCTCTCCCTTCTCCCTTCTTTCTTACTCTGTCTCTCCGTCTGTCAATTCATGCCTGGTGCCTTCCTTCCATTCGTCCTTCCTCCTCTTCCTCTTTGTCACTTTCTGTTTCCTTCCTTCTTTCCTTCCTTCTTTCCTTCCTTCTTTCCTTCCTTCCTTCCTTCCTTCCTTCCTTCCTACTCTCTGGTTCCCTCCGTCTCTCGCTGGTTCCTTCCCTCCTCCCCTATTTCCATCTTTTTTCTTCCTTCCCTCCCTCACCCTGAGTGTTTGTTTTTGGACCTGTGTTCTCCCTCCCTCCTTCCCTCCCTCCTCCTCCCCTCCCTCCCTCCTTCCTCCTCCTTCCTCCCTCCTCCTTCTTCTCATTCCCTGCCTCATTTACCTCCCTCCTTCCTCCCTTTACTTCCTTCTCCTTTTTCCATTTATTCTCCATTTCCCTTTTCTCCTCCATCCTTCCATTTCATATCATTCTCCTTCTTGTAAACTTCCCTCCTTCTTCTCACCCTCCTTCTTCTCACTCTCCTTCCTCACCCTCCTTCTTCTCACCCTCCTTCCTCACCCTCCTTCCCTCACCTTCCTCCCCTCCTTCCCTCACCTCCCCTTCCTCACCCTCCTTCTCCACCCTCCTTCTTCTCCTCTCCTTCCTCACCCCTCCTTCCTCACCTCCTTCTCACCCTCCTTCTCACCCTCCTTCCTCACCCTCCTTCCTCCCCTCCTTCCTCACCTCCTTCCTCCCCTCCTTCTCACCCTCCTTCCTCACCCTCCTTCCTCACCCTCCTTCTCACCCTCCTTCCTCACCCTCCTTCCTCACCCTCCTTCCTCTCCCCCCTTATCATCCCTCTTCCCTTGATAAGGAGGTGTGGTCAGGAGTGGTAGTAGTGAGGTGTGGCCAAGGTGAGGTGAGCAAGGTGGCCAAGGTGAGAGGTGAGGTAGGTGTGGCCAAGGTGAGAGGTGAAGCAAGGTGTGGCCAAGGTGAGAGGTGGAAGCAGGTGTGGCCGAGGTGAGAGGTGAGGTAGGTGTGGCAAGGTGAGAGGTGAGGTGGGTGTGGCCAAGGTGAGAGGTGAGGTGGAATGTGGCCAAGGTGAGGTGGAGGTAGGTGTGGCCAAGGTGAGAGGTGAGGTAGGTGTGGCCAAGGTGAGAGGTGAGGTAGGTGTGGCCAGGTGAGAGGTGGTGGGCCAAGGTGAGGGAGGGTGAGGTAAGGTGTGGCCAAGGTGAGTTGAGGTAAGGTGTGGGGTGTGAGGTGAGGTAAGGTGTGGCCAAGTGAGCTGAGTAAGGTGTGGCAAGGTGAGGTGAGGTGAGTGTGGCGGTGAGGAGGTGGTGGTGGAAGGTGAGGGTGAGGTAGGTGTGGCCAAAGTGAGCTGGTAAGGTGTGGGGTGAGAGGTGAGGAGGTGTGGCCAGGTGAGAGGTGAAGCAAGGTGTGGCAAGGTGAGAGGTGAGGTAGGTGTGGCCAGGTGAGAGGGTGAAGCAAGGTGGCCAAGGTGAGGTGAGGTGGGCCAGGTGGGAGGGGTGAGGTAGGTGTGGCCAAGGTGAGAGGTGAGGTAAGGTGTGGCCAAGGTGAGAGGTGAGGTGGTGTGCCTCCAACGACCTCTTTAATGCCATAAATGACCCATTTAGGAAGCAGGGAACCTCACCACACCTCCACTGATGGCCAGTTAAGGGGTGACCTACAGGTGTGTGTGTGTGTGTGTGTGTGTGTGTGTGTGTGTGTGTGTGTGTGTGTGTGTGGGTGGTGTGTGTGTGTGTGTGTGTGTGTGTGTGTGTGTGTGTGTGTGTGTGTGTGTGTGTGTGTGTGTGTGGGTGGTGTGTGTGTGTGTGTGTGTGTGTGTGTGTGTGTGTGTGTGTGTGTGTGTGTGTGGGAGGTGTGTGTGTGTGTGTGTGTGTGTGTGTGTGTGTGTGTGTGTGTGTGATTTAGACATAATGATATAATATACGTTGAATACATTTACAGGGCTGTACAGTACATAAATCAGGAGTTGTTTATTATTTTTTAACAATAGATGGGATGGCGTAGGAAGTTGATTCTGGTTATCTCTTTATGTATATTGTATTTATTAAATCGCCTTGCCTATATTCAGGTCCTCTCTCTCTCTCTCTCTCTCTCTCTCTCTCTCTCTCTCTCTCTCTCTCTCTCTCTCTCTCTCTCTCTCTCTCTCTCTCTCTCTCTCTCTCTCTCTCTCTCTCTCTCTCTCTCTCGGCACTACCTGTTAACTCAGCATACAGGGAGGAGGGAACACTACCTGTCAATTCCAGCAGACAGGGAGGAGCACCTGTCACTCCAGCAGACAGGGGAGGAGAGGCACCTGTTAACTCCAGCATACAGGGGAGGAGGGAACACTACCTGTCAATTCCAGCAGACAGGAGGCACTACCTGTCAACTCAGCAGACAGGGGAGGGAGGAGCACTACTGTTAACTCCAGCAGACAGGGGAGGGCACTACCTGTCAACTCCAGCAGACAGGAGGAGGGACCATCAACTCCAGCAGACAGGGGAGGAGGGAGCACTACCTCTCAACTCCAGCAGACAGGGGAGGGGGCACTATCACTCCAGACAGGAGGGGAGCACTACCTGTCAACTCCAGCAGACGGGGAGGGAGCTACCTGTCAACTCCAGCAGACAGGGGGAGGGGCACTATCTGTCAGCTTCAGGCAGACAAGGGAGGGAGGGGCACTAACCTGTCGCTCCAGCAGACAGGGGAGGGGCACTACCTGTCAACTCCAGCAGACAGGGGAGCCTGTCAACTCCAGCAGACAGGAGGGAGCACTACCTGTCAAATCCAGCAGACAGGGAGGAGGAGGCACTACTGTCAGCTCCAGCAGACAGGGGAGAAGGGAGCACCTGTCAACTCCAGCAGACAGGGGAGGAAGGGGGGCACTACCTGTCAACTCCAGCAGACAGGGAGGGGGAGGCACTACCTGTCGCTCCAGCAGACAGGGGAGAAGGGGAGCACTATCAAATCCAGCAGACAGGGGGGAGGGGAGGCACTACCTGTCAACTCCAGCAGACAGGGGAGGAAGGGGCACTACCTGTCAATCCAGCAGACAGGGAGGAGGGGGAGAGCACCTGTCTACTCCAGACAGGGGAGAAGGGGGCACCTGTCAACCCCAGCAGACAGGGAAGAAGGGGGCACTCCTGTCAACCAGCAGACAGGGAGGAGGGGGGCACTACCTGTCGCTCCAGCAGACAGGGGAGGCACTACCTGTCCAGCAGACAGGGGAAGAGGGCACTGTCAACTCCAGCAGACAGGGGAGGAGGGGGCTCTGTCCCCAGGGCCTCTGTCAACCCAGACAGGGGGAGGATGGGGGGCCACCTGTCAACTCCAGCAGACAGGGGAGGGGGGCACTACCTGTCGCTCCAGCAGACAGGGGGAGGAGGGGCACTACCTCAACTCCAGCAGACAGGCAGGCGCAATGCTGTCACATCTGTCAGTGTCATGTCATGTGGTGGTATGAGGTGAGTGAGTGAGTGTCAGGTGTTTATGTGTTAGTTTGTGGTTCCCCCTCCTCCCCCTCCCTTCCCTTCCCCCTTCCCCTTCCCCTTCCCCTCCTCCTCCACTCCCCTCCTTCACCTCCCTCAAGGCAGAGGCTGAGAGTTAGACAGACAGACAGATAGATAGATAGATAGACAGGTTCCCGGATTACTGACTAAGAGGGTGGACGGACTCAAGTGAATATGAAATAGGTGATAAAGTTTAATAAAAGGAGGAATGAGAAGATGGGTGAGAGGATAACTCTCTCTCTCTCTCTCTCTCTCTCTCTCTCTCTCAAGATTGTTTACTTTTTCTCTCCTTCATTAAATCTTGCTGAAGTAAACTCCTCCCGCTCCCCTACCCTCTCATCCCCTCCTCCTCCTCCTCCTCCTCCTCCTCCTCCTCCTCCTCCTCCTCCCCCTCCTCCTCGTCCTCCTCCTCCTCCTCCATACAGACCTCAGCAACGATAGGTACACCTCCTCCCCAAATTGTGGTGGGTTAAACAAGGCCATTTAGCCTCGGTTATTCCACCCCAATGATCTTCCTCCTTGTAAATCCAACCAAGGCTATAATTCTCTCTCTCTCTCTCTCTCTCTCTCTCTCTCTCTCTCTCTCTCTCTCTCTCTCTCTCTCTCTCTCTCTGTTATCTTATGTTCTACTTGAGGATTTTTGACCAGGTGATGTGGGTTAGGTTAGGTTAGGTTGGATAAATTGCCCTTTTAAATAGTTACTCACACACATACACACACGTACACGAGGTAAAGCGTACACAGGAATGCTAACAGAGATATTTACGTACACACACACATACACACACTAACCTTCAATCATTCAATTACATTGCAAAAACTGTACACACACACACACACACACACACACACACACACACACACACACACACACACACACACGCGCACACACACACACACACACACACGCCGAAAGACACAGTTATACGTGCAGAAATAATCGTATTTTCTCTCATACACTCTGGTTTTGCTTGTACATACATACATACATACATACATACATATATATATACATACATACACACATACATACATACATACATACATACATACATACATACATTCTCAAAGACAGACAGACACTCAAGATACATGCATGAACACACAAGTAATCTCTCTCTCTCTCTTGTATTGTCACACAGTTGAACACAAAAGAAATTTACACGTTAACTCACATGCTTGCATAAACACACACACACACACACGCACACACACACACACACACACACACACACACACACACACACACACACACACAGAAGTCAAAACCTTTACAATATATTTCTAAATTACGTAACTCATATATTTACAACACCGGACATATCTTCTTCTTCCTCCTCCTCCTCCTCCTCCTCCTCCTCCTCCTCCTCCTCCTCCTCCTCCTCCTCCTCCTCCTCCTCCTCCTCCTCCCGTCTTCCTCCATGCTGGGGGGATGTCCTTCGTTTTACAGAATTACAGAGGGTAAGAAATGGTCTGCAGAGTTCTTAAATTTCAGTAGAGACGAACACACACACACACACACACACACACACACACACACACACACACACACACACACACACACACAGACACACACACACACACACACACACACCCTGGCGGCTCTGTATATTTTAAATACACTCTCGTTTCACCTGATCTATAGTTTCCAATAAAACAAGTGAGTATCGACGATCCCACTTCACCCTCTTCTCTTCCTCCTCCGCTTCTTCCCTACATCACTACTACTTCTCCTGTCCATCTTCTTCCTCTCACTATTCATGTTCTTTTCTATCTCTCTTCTTCCTCTTGCTCTTTTTTACTTTTTCCTCCTCTTTCTCTCCTCTTCCTCCTCTCTTCCTCCCAAGTCATTTTTACCTCCTCCCACTCAGCCACCCAGCCACCCCTCAGCCAACCACTCAGCCACCCACCCACCCACCCACCCACCCACCAACATGCCCACACACCACTGTGTCCCGTCCACCCATCCGCCTTCCTGTCCTTCCTCCCAACCGTCCTCACGCCCACACGCCCCTCGTTTCCCTTTTCCGATACATCTGAATAGCTGAAAGGCAAATGGGTCGAGGGGTAGGGGTGTGGGAGAGTGAGGTGGGGGAGGGGTGAGGTTTTTATCTCAGGTTTATCCTGGTTGACGATCATGTCCCCTCTTCTCCTCCTCCCCTAAATGACTCAGGCAGGTGTTGTGGGAGAGAAAGCTACAAAGAGAGAGAGAAACTATATCCTTTCATTCTAATCATACACGGGTCTTTAATAACCTGCTATCGCTATCGCTCCGTCATTATAACATTATTATTATTGGCCACAGATCACGACAGAGGCAAATAGCGTAAAGAACTTGCCCATAGTTTCACCTGCCGAGATGGAACCTGGTCCTTCGTTGCAGGCATACTGACCATTACACCACCGGTCGCTCACAAATCCATGTGGACAGTTCGGACTGCGGGCAGAGCCCAATGGATTTCAAGTCCATCTTTAACCACTCGGACACCGCAGCTCGCATGATCATACACCATCATACAGCCTCTCACGCACACCTTCCACCAGAGGCCACACCTTAACTATACACCCGCAGTTTCATTACACCGAAGTCACGCTCACTTTCACCCTCACCTCTCACCCTCACCTTTCACCCTCACCTCTTACCCAGACCCTCACGCCTCACCCTGACCCTCACGCCTCACCCCACCTACCCCTCATGTATCACCCCCTGACCACCGCCTCTTACCCTTGCAGTTCACCCCCAGCCCATGCGTTCACCCTGACCTCACCTGACCCCTCACCTGGCCTCACCTCACCCCTGCCCTCATCTCTCACCCCAGCCCTCACGCCTCCAGCCTCACCTCTTCCTCACCCCTCGCCCCGACCGTCACCTCTCCCACAATCCTCTCCCTCCCTCCTCTTCTGACCTCCCTCTTCCCACACCCCTCCTTCCTCCACACTTCCCTCACCTCCCCTCACCTCTGGCTCCAACGTGCTATGAGGCAGAGCCTCACCGTGTGGCCTGACCTGGGGGAAGTTTGCCAACAGCTCTTGTTAATGGGGTGTCAACAAAATTTACTCAGCCCTCTGCCTTGCTCATAACCCACCGCCGCCCACCGCCGCCCACCACCACCCACCACCATCGCCGCCATCATCATCACCATCCACCACCATCACCACTACCACCCTCACCACTACCATGCCACAACCATCACCACATTGGTTGGACGAGAGAGACCTGTACAGAGGCCCAGCAGGCAGTGTGATCCTAGTGACACCTGAGCTACTATTCCTCACCTTCTCTCCTTCCTTCATTCCCTCCTTCCCTCCCTCCTTCACTCTCTCCCCCCTTCCTTTACTCTCCTTCCTTACTCCTCCTTCCTTCTCCTTCCTTCCTTCCCTTCTTCCTTCCCTCCCTCCTTCCTTCCCTCCTCCTTCCCTCCTCCATCCCTCCTTCCTCCCTCCTTCATTCACTCTCCTTCATTCCCTCCCTCCTTCATTCCTCTCCTTCCTTCCTTCCTTCCCTCCTTCCCTCCTTCTTCCTTCCTCTTCCTTCCTCCTCCCTTCCTTCACTCCCTCCTTCCTCCTCCCTCCTTCCTTCACTCTCCTTCCCTCCTTCCTTCCTCTCCTTCCTTCACTCTCCTTCCTTCACCTCCCTCCTTCCTTCACTCTCCTTCCTCACTCTCCTTCCCTCCTTCCTTCACTCTCCTTCCTCCTTCTTCCTTCCTCTCCTTCCTTCACTCTCCTTCCTTCCTCCTCCTTCCTTCCTCCCCAAGTTTCTCCACCTCACCTTTCTAATTCCCCCCCCTCTTGCCCCTCCTCACTCCTCCTCCTCCCTCACACACTCCCTCCCTCACCTCCCTCCTCCCTCCCCTCCCCTCCCTCCTCCCTCACACCCTCCCTCCTCCCTCCCTACTCCACCCTCCCTCCCTCACACCCTCCCCTTACTCCCTCCTCACACCTCCCTTCTCCCTCCCCTCCCCACCCTCCCTCACACCTCCCTCCCACCACCTGAACTTCTTTTCCCCCTCAACCCTGACCTGACCTGAGACCTTGACCTTTGACCTCCCGATGGAATATGACCCTAACCTAACCTAACACCAGGTTGTATTTTGTGAGAGTTACAACAAAGTTAAACTGTGTGTGTGTGTGTGTGTGTGTGTGTGTGTGTGTGTGTGTGTGTGTGTGTGTGTGTGTGTGTAATCTCATCTCTCTCCTGTAGAATATACCTGGTGTGTGGTGAGTGGTGTGTGTGAGAGAGAGATGAAAGTGAGATAAAGAGGAAGGATGAGAGAGAGAGAGAGAGAGAGGTGAAGAGTGAATAGAGATAAAAGTGAAGAATAAAATAGATAGAAAGCAAAACACATACACAGAAATGATGAGAGAGAGAGAGAGTCATTACACATAAGTCAGCTCAAGTGTCCGCCAACCTACCTGATTTATGTCGCATCTTTAGTATTCCTCCTTATTGTCTGTATGGCTTTATATATATGCATGTATGTATTTGTGTCTTGTCCTGCTTCTCTTCTTTCTGTCTGTCTGTCTGTCTGTCTGTCTGTCTGTCTCTGTCTGTCTGTCTATCTATCTATCTATCTATCTGTCTGTCTGTCTGTGTCTGTCTGTCTGTCTGTCTCTGTCTGTCTATCTATCCCCTGTTGTTTGTTTCTGTATCTTTATATATTTCCTTTGTCTCTTTCTTTGTTTTGTCCTTTGTGTGTGTGTGTGTGTGTGTGTGTGTGTATGTACTTACGTGCGCGTCAGTCAATACGTACATCACCACGAGTTACGCTTACGAGTGTTAGTTCGCCTGACTGTCGTTACCATAAACCCATCGCCAGTGTGGGTATTCAACCTCGCAATGGTCATTTATACGAAGAATAGTCGAACGCATCATCGCCAGGCAGTCACACAAAAGTGTTCCTTCGCCAACTGTGTGCAGGACAACATCTAACGGCTCAATGAAACACACTTCACAGATGCAGTTTACTGGGCGAGCCGAAGAAGTCTGTACCGTGGGGCAGCAGGAAACAATCTGTCTCACACATGATCACGAAACCTAACGACTCAGACATCCAACTTCATTCACACCGCCAGGCGTCAGCACTCACGTCAATCACGCCACTAGAGGACAGCTCCGTTACATGTTCATTCACGCCATACAATGGTTCACTCGCTCGGCTCGTTCACATTACATAAACACCACACAACGATCTTTCGGTAGGTGGGTCTTGGCAGTTGAGCTACCCTTATGGTAATATATATTAACAATACAAACATGAGAAAACAACATTGTTGATATGAATCTCTGTGACCTGACCTACATAACCTCTGACCCAGCGTGACCCCAAGACCTACCTGTAGAAGGAGAGAAAGCGACCCTACATAACCTCTGACCCAGCGTGACCCCAAGACCTACCTGTAGAAGGAGAGCGACCCTACATAACCTCTGACCCAGCGTGACCCCAAGACCTACCTGTAGAAGGAGAGGAACAATACCTGAGAACGTCACAGGTGCTGCATCACGTGCTTATCGTCTTTCCTCCCCGGTGAGCTGGAGCGATCTGTCAGGCTAAGACAGACACTCCGTGCATGGTTGGCGTGGGCGGTGCCAGGTCACGGTCATCTTCAGGGGTCAGTCAGTTACGTGATGGACATGTTGTGTTTTCTGCGTTCTGTGTTGTGTTGTGTGTGTGTGTGTGTGTGTGTGTGTGTGTGTGTGTGTGTCTCAGTATTTTTCTATATCTATCTATCTACCTCCTTATCTATCTATCTACCCTCACCTATATATCTATCTTTATCAATCATGTACACGTCTATCTACATAAGCATGTACTGTTGTCTGTCTGTGTATGTACAATGTATCTTTATATGTAAATCCGTACACAGTGAATCACCTACGGGGAAAATCACCATTAACACCAACAACCCACCTTACCCAGCCTTAACGACTTCATTTACCATCTGGGGAGCAGCAGTTGAGAGGATACTGGATCACCTCGCTTAACCGCCACCATTTTCCTGAAGGGTGAGTTGGATTGGGTTGGGTTAGGTTAGGTTGGGTTGGGTTAGGTTGGGTTAGTTGGGTTGGGTTGGGTTGATTTTAGGTTGGGTTGGGTTGGGTTAGGTTAGGTTGGGTTGGTTTAAAACAGTGGACTGTCTTTAAACACCAGATCTTTATGTAGGTTTGTACAGTATATGTACTGATACACCTTCCTTCCTTCCTCCTTCTTCCTCCTTCCTTCCTTCCCTGTCCTCCTCCCCATACTACCATCACAATTCTTTCCCCTCCTTTATCAGCATCTCTCCTCCCCCTTCCCTCCCATCTCTCCCCCCTCCCCCCCATCCCTCCTCCCCCCCAGGTATCCTCTGCCTCTAAACAAATAGCCTAACCATTTATCTTGTGGGATATTTATAGCTTACCTTAGTTCCTCCTCCTTCAGCTTCCTCCAACACTACTTTCTCCAACACCATAGCCACCACCACCACCCCTCACACCACCACCACCAACCCTCACCACCACCACCACCCCTCACCACTCCACTACCACCGCCTCTCACTACCACCACCCCTCACCACTACCACCACCACCAGCCCTCACCACACCACCACCACCCCTCACCACTACCACTACCACCACCCCTCACCACTACCATCACCCCTCACCACCACCACCACCCCTCACCACTACTACCACCACCACCACCACTCACCACCACCCCTCACCCCACCACCACCCTCACCACTACCACCACCACCACCCTCACCACTACCACCACCACCACCCCCTCACCACCACCCCTCCACCACCCCTCACCACCACCCCTCCCACCACCACCACTACCACCACCCCTCACCACACCACCACCACCACCACCCCTCACCACCACCACCCCTCACCCCTCACCCACCACCACCCCTCACCACCACCACCCTCACCACCACCCTCACCACTACCACCACCACCCCTCACCACCACCCTCACCACCACCCCTCACCACTACAACCCCACCCCTCCCTACCACCACCACCACCACCTCACCACCCACCACCACCCCTCACCACCACCACCACCACCACCACCACCACCCTCCACCACCACCCCTCACCCACCACCACCCTCACCACCACCACCCCTCCACCACCACCCACCCCTCCCACCCCTCACCACCACCCTCCCCCCCCACCACCACCCCCTCACCACCACCACCCCTCACCACCACCCCTCACCACCACCACCCCTCACCACCACCACCAACCCTCACCACCACCCCTCACACTACCACCACCACCCCTCAACACTCCACCACCACCACCCTCACCACTACCACCACCACACCCCTCACACCACCACCACCCCTCACCACTACCACCACCACCACCCTCCTCACCACCACCCCTCACCACTCACCACCACCACCACCACCCCTCACCACTACCACCACCACCACCACCCCTCACCACCACCCCCCACCACCACCACCACCCTCACCACCACCACCCCTCACCACCACCACCCCCTCACCACCACCACCCCTCACCACCACCACCACCACCAACCCTCACCACCACCTCCTCACCACCACCACCCCTCACCACCACCACCTCACCCACCACACCTCACCACCACCACCTCACCCCACCACCACCACCCCTCACCACCACCACCACCACCTCACCCACCACCACCCCTCACCACCACCACCCCTCCACCACCCCTCACCACCACCACCTCCACCCACCACCCCTCACCACCACCACCCCTCACCCACCACCACCCCTCACCACCCACCACCCCTCACCACCACCACCCCTCACCACCACCACCCCTCACCACCACCACCCCTCACCACCACCAAACTAATTTGAATTTATTTTTGTGATTTTTGTTAATGGCGACATTTTTCTTGTCTACATTATTACACTTTTATTTTTTTGTGCATTTCATTAACTGAATTTTATGTTGGTATTTTGTGTATCAATGAGATTTTTTATTGGCTGTTTTACAAATGGAATTTTATTGGGTTTTTTTATCGTAAATGTATTTGGTATTTGTAAGAGTAATTTCAAATGCCTAGATTATTATGTGTGTGTGTGTGTGTGTGTGTGTGTGTGTGTGTGTGTGTGTGTGTGTGTGTATTATTGTTGTTATTGTTGTTATTAATTTTTCTCCCCTCCCTCCTCCCTCCTTCCTCCCTCTCTTCCTCGCTCCTTCATCCATTCTCCTTCCTGTCATCCTTCCATCCTTCTCCTACCTTTCTCCACCTCCCTTCCTCCCTCTCTCCTCCTTCCCTCCTCCAAACACTTTAAAATTCCTCCAAAATCAGACCTCCAACTCACCTCCAATTTGAAGTTGCTTTGTTCGGTAAAAAACTTTTGGAGAACAGGGAGGAGGGGGAGGGGGGGAAGAGGGTGGGGAGTGAGGTGGGAGTGGAAGTGAAGTGTGGGTGGGGAATAGGGGGGTGGGGAAGGAGGGGGTGGATATATATAATGAATCAGTGTTTGTGTGTGTGTTGTTGTTGGTTATAATCTTATCTCTCTCTCTCTCTCTCTCTCTCTCTCTCTCTCTCTCTCTCTCTCTCTCTCTCTCTCTCTCTTGTCCTCCATTTCCTCAGCTCGCCAAGATTAATTTCGCGCAGTGGATGAAAAAATCATAAACTTGGCCCATTGAGCTTAAACATCCTCTTTGCAGAAACTCATAAAACTTCTTTGGCAACATTTGGCGCCGACAAAATATTCCCACCCCTCACTGCCAGTGTGGAAGGTTGAGATGGAGTGGAAGGTGGCAGAGAAGTGCTGGAGGTATAGTAGACGGTGGAGTTGTACCTAAGCTCAGAGAATTACCGCGAGCCGACTTACAATCAGTCCCACTCCCGTAAGACGAAGAATTACCACAGAACCTTGAGTTGAAAATACTAATCGATGTGTGTATGTGTTGGATTAGGAAAGTCTTGTTTAAGTCGGGGTTTATTCTTCCTTGCATCTAAATAGTTATTAGATTTCGTATTGGTTAAAGTAATACGCGAGTTAAGTGTTAATTCATTTACTAATTATTTTCAGCTTTTATTCATTAGGGATTAGAATGACGTTGCTGATGTTATACTTGAATCAATATTATTATTATTGTCATCATCATTATACTTACTTATTTGGTAGATGATTAGAACTGGTCTGATTGGATCACTTAGAAACATTTCCATTTTGTATTGCTGTTTACTTTGATATTCACTACTTTGTATTACACTGTTTTACTTTACACTGCGTTATGTTGCTTTATGTTATGTTACACTATGTTACTGTACACTGCGTTATGTTGTATTATATTACGTCACGCTGCATTACACTGCGTTATGTTGCATTATGTTATGTAACACTACTGCGTTATATTTGCATTATGTTATGTTATACTATATTACACTGCGTTATGTTGCACTATGTTATGTTACACTACATTACACTGCGTTATGTTGCATATGTTATGTTACACTACATTACACTGCGTCATGTTGCATTATGTTATGTAACACTACTGCGTTATGTTGCATATGTTATGTTACACTACATTACACTGCGTTATGTTGCATTATGTTATGTAACACTACTGCGTTATGTTGCATTATGTTATGTTA
>NW_024725102.1:0-7857 GCF_018991925.1 Homarus americanus | reverse complement strand
AGATAACCAACTTTCCCGGAAAGCAGATATTTCCTATTTTTTATGATACAATTTCCCGTTTTCTATGATAATCTACTTCGCAAAATTAGGTAATATTTCCCCCAAAATTCGAAAATCTACTTCCCCGAAAAGTCGATAATCTACTTTCCCGAAAAGTAGAAAATCTATCTACTTTTCGGAAAGTAGATAACCAACTTTCCCGGAAAGTAGATATTTCCCATTTTTTATGATACAAATTTCCCGTTTTCTATGAAAATCTACTTTGCAAAATTAGGTAATATTTCCCACAAAATACGAAAATCGACTTCCCCGAAAAGTCGATAATCTACTTTCCTGAAAAGTAGAAAATCTATCTACTTTCGGGAAAGTAGATAACCAACTTTCCCGGAAAGTAGATATTTCCCATTTTTTATGATACAAATTTCCCGTTTTATATGATAATCTAATTCGCAAAATTAGGTAATATTTCCCCCAAAATTCGAAAATCTACTTCCCCGAAAAGTCGATAATCTACTTTCCCGAGGTGTAGAAAATCTGTCTACTTTTCGGGAAAGTAGATAACCAACTTTCCCGGAAAGTAGATATTTCCCATTTTTTATGACACAAATTTCCCGTTTTCTATGATAATCTACGCAAAATTCGGTAATATTTCCCCCAAAATTCGAAAATCTACTTCCCCGAAAAGTCAATAATCTACTTTCCTGAGAAGTAGAAAATTCAGTTCGAGTTTTTCGAGTAGATAACCAACTTCTGCGGGTGCCAGAGATATCCCATTTTATGATACAAATTTCCCGTTTCTATGATAATCTACTTTCAAAATTAGGTAATATTTCCGTGTTCGAAAATCTACTTCCCCTGAAAAGTCGATAATCTACTTCCCGAGAAGTAGAAAATCTATCTGATGCTGGGAAAGTAGATAACTGAATCCTTCCCGGAAAGGATATTTCCCATTTTGGCGAGATACAAATTTCCCGTTTTCTATGATAATCTACTTTGCAAAATTCGGGTGTAATATTTCCTGTGGCTCGAAAAATCTACTCTTTGAAAAGCTTCCAGATAATCTACTTTCCTAAGAAGTAGAAAATCTGTTCACTTTTCGAAAGTAGATAACCAACTTTCCCGGAAAGTAGATATTTCATTTTTTATGATACAAATTTCCCGTTTTCTATGATAATCTACTTCGCAAAATTAATTAATATTTCCTCCAAAATTCGAAAATCTACTTCCCCGAAAAGTCGATAATCTACTTTCCCGAAAAGTAGAAAATCTATCTACTTTTCGGGAAAGTAGATAACCAACTTTCCCGGAAAGTAGATATTTCCCATTTTTTATGATACAAATTTCCCGTTTTCTATGATAATCTACTTCGCAAAATTAGGTAATATTTCCCCCAAAATTCGAAAATCTACTTCCCCGAAAAGTCGATAATCTACTTTCCCGAAAAGTAGAAAATGCATCTACTTTTCGGGAAAGTAGATAACCAACTTTCCCGGAAAGTAGATATTTCCCATTTTTTATGACACAAATTTCCCGTTTTCTATGATAATCTACTTTGCAAAATTAGGTAATATTTCCCCCAAAATTCGAAAATCTACTTCCCCGAAAAGTCGATAATCTACTTTCCTGAGAAGTAGAAAATCTATCTACTTTTCGGGAAAGTAGATAACCAACTTTCCCGGAAAGTAGATATTTCCCATTTTTTATGACACAAATTTCCCGTTTTCTATGATAATCTACTTCGCAAAATTCGGTAATATTTCCCCCAAAATTCGAAAATCTACTTCCATGAAAAGTCGATAATCTACTTTCCTGAGAAGTAGAAAATCTGTCTACTTTTCGGGAAAGTAGATAACCAACTTTCCCGGAAAGTAGATATTTCCCATTTTTTATGATACAAATTTCCCGTTTTCTATGATTATCTACTTCGCAAAATTAGGTAATATTTCCTCCAAAATTCGAAAATCTACTTCCCCAAAAAGTCGATAATCTACTTTCCCGAAAAGTAGAAAATCTATCTACTTTTCGGGAAAGTAGATAACCAACTTTCCCGGAAAGTAGATATTTCCCATTTTTTATGATACAAATTTCCCGTTTTCTATGATAATCTACGTCGCAAAATTACGTAATATTTCCCCCCAAATTCGAAAATCTACTTCCCCGAAAAGTCGATAATCTACTTTCCCGAAAAGTAGAAAAGCTATCTACTTTTCGGGAAAGTAGATAACCAACTTTCCCGGAAAGTAGATATTTCCCATTTTTTATGATACAAATTTCCCGTTTTCTATGATAATCTACTTCGCAAAATTAGGTAATATTTCCCCCAAAATTCGAAAATCTACTTCCCCGAAAAGTCGATAATCTACTTTCCCGAAAAGTAGAAAATCTATCTACTTTTCGGGAAAGTAGATAACCAACTTTCCCGGAAAGTAGATATTTCCCATTTTTTATGATACAAATTTCCCGTTTTCTATGATAATCTACTTCGCAAAATTCGGTAATATTTCCCCCCAAATTCGAAAATCTACTTCCCCGAAAAGTCGATAATCTACTTTCCTGAGAAGTAGAAAATCTGTCTACTTTTCGGGAAAGTAGATAACCAACTTTCCAGGAAAGTAGATATTTCCCATTTTTTATGATACAAATTTCCCGTTTTCTATGATAATCTACTTCGCAAAATTAGGTAATATTTCCCCCAAAATTCGAAAATCTACTTCCCCGAAAGTCGATAATCTACTTTCCCGAGAAGTAGAAAATCTATCTACTTTTCGGGAAAGTAGATAACCAACTTTCCCGGAAAGTAGATATTTCCCATTTTTTATGATACAAATTTCCCGTTTTCTATGATTATCTACTTCGCAAAATTAGGTAATATTTCCCCCAAAATTCGAAAATCTACTTCCCCGAAAAGTCGATAATCTACTTTCCCGAAAAGTAGAAAATCTATCTACTTTTCGGGAAAGTAGATAACCAACTTTCCCGGAAAGTAGATATTTCCCATTTTTTATGATACAAATTTCCCGTTTTCTATGATTATCTACTTCGCAAAATTAGGTAATATTTCCCCCAAAATTCGAAAATCTACTTCCCCGAAAAGTCGATAATCTACTTTCCCGAAAAGTAGAAAATGTATCTACTTTCCGGGAAAGTAGATAACCAACTTTCCCTGAAAGTAGATATTTCCCATTTTTTAAGACACAAATTTCCCGTTTTCTATGATAATCTACTTCGCAAAATTAGGTAATATTTCCCCCAAAATTCGAAAATCTACTTCCCCGAAAAGTCGATAATCTACTTTTCCGAAAAGTAGAAAATGTATCTACTTTTCGGGAAAGTAGATAACCAACTTTCCCTGAAAGTAGATATTTCCCATTTTTTATGACACAAATTTCCCGTTTTCTATGATAATCTACTTCGCAAAATTAGGTAATATTTCCCCCAAAATTCGAAAATCTACTTCCCCGAAAAGTCGATAATCTACTTTCCCGAAAAGTAGAAAATCTATCTACTTTTCGGGAAAGTAGATAACCAACTTTCCCGGAAAGTAGATATTTCCCATTTTTTATGATACAAATTTCCCGTTTTCTATGATAATCTACTTCGCAAAATTAGGTAATATTTCCCCCAAAATTCGAAAATCTACTTCCCCGAAAAGTCGATAATCTACTTTCCCAAAAAGTAGAAAATCTATCTACTTTTCGGGAAAGTAGATAACCAACTTTCCCGGAAAGTAGATATTTCCCATTTTTTATGATACAAATTTCCCGTTTTCTATGATAATCTACTTCGCAAAATTAGGTAATATTTCCCCCCAAAATTCGAAAATCTACTTCCCGAAAAGTCGATAATCTACTTTCCCGAAAAGTAGAAAATTATCTACTTTTCGGGAAAGTAGATAACCAACTTTCCCGGAAAGTAGATATTTCCCATTTTTTATGACACAAATTTCCCGTTTTCTATGATAATCTACTTCGCAAAATTAGGTAATATTTCCCCCAAAATTCGAAAATCTACTTCCCCGAAAAGTCGATAATCTACTTTCCCAAAAAGTAGAAAATGTATCTACTTTTCGGGAAAGTAGATAACCAACTTTCCCGGAAAGTAGATATTTCCCGTTTTTTATGATACAAATTTCCCGTTTTCTATGATAATCTACTTCGTAAAATTAGGTAATATTTCCCCCAAAATTCGAAAATCTACTTCCCGAAAAGTCGATAATCTACTTTCCCAAAAAGTAGAAAATCTATCTACTTTTCGGGAAAGTAGATAACCAACTTTCCCGGAAAGTAGATATTGCCCATTTTTTATGATACAAATTTCCCGTTTCTACGATAATCTACTTCATAAAGGTAGGTAATATTTCCCCAAAATTGAAAATCTACTTCCCCGAAAAGTCGATAATCTACTTTCCCGAAAAGTGAAAATGTGTCTACTTTTCAAGGGAAAATCAAACAACTCTGTCCCGGAAAGTAGATATTTCCCATTTTTTATGATACAAATTTCCCGTTTTCTATGATAATCTACTGCGCAAAATTAGGTAATATTCCCCCCAAAAATCGAAAATCTACTTCCCCGAAAAGTCGATAATCTACTTTCCCGACAAGTCGAAAATCTATCTACTCCTCGGGAAAGTAGATAACCAACTTTCCCGGAAAGTAGATATTTCCCATTTTTATGATACAAATTTCCCGTTTTCTATGATAATCTACTTCGCAAAATTTGGTAATATTTCCCCCAAAATTCGAAAATCTACTTGAAGTCGATATACTTTCCCGAAAAGTGAAAATGTATCTACTTTTCGGGAAGCAGATATATTTCCCAGGAATATTTCTGATTTTGTAATTTAATTTTAATTTTCTGTGATAATCTACTTCGCAAAATTAGGTAATATTTCCCCCAAAATTCGAAAATCTACTTCCCCGAAAAGTCGATAATCTACTTTCCCGAAAAGTAGAAAATCTATCTACTTTTCGGGAAAGTAGATAACCAACTTTCCCGGAAAGTAGATATTTCCCATTTTTTATGATACAAATTTCCCGTTTTCTGTGATAATCTACTTCGCAAAGTTAGGTAATATTTCCCCCAAAATTCGAAAATCTACTTCCCCGAAAAGTTGGTTATCTACTTTCCCGAAAAGTAGAAAATGTATCTACTTTTCGGGAAAGTAGATAACCAACTTTCCCGGAAAGTAGATATTTCCCATTTTTTATGATACAAATTTCCCGTTTTCTATGATAATCTACTTAGGAAAATTAGGTAATATTTCTCCAAAAGTTGATAATCTACTTTCCCGAAAAGTAGATACTTACGATCTTTTGAGAATTAGAAAAATCGTAAGTTATATTTTTCTCTTCAGTATCTACTTTTAAGTTATTTTTTCTCTTAAGTTCGAACTTACGACAATTGGAATGATCGTCATTTTATTTCTCATAAGTTCGAGCTTACAACAATTAAAAACGTCGCAAATTCGGATTCTCAACAGATCGTAAGTATCTACTTTTCGGTGACGTAGACTGTCTACTTTTCGGTAAAGTATAATAATTGGCTCTTATCATTTTTGCCTTTGGAACCCTTTTGTTTTCAACTTTTTTATTAGGATTATTATAAACAAAGAAAAAGAAGTATTTTATTTTATTTATACGACACATTAAGTTACTATACAAATATTTATTGTAATGATTGACACCAGGTTACTGCTAGGTTAGGTTTCCCTTATGGTACTACAACCTGTGTACACAGGGTCCCATAAAGGCGACCCAACCTGCATCATGCAAGGCTACCAGTGTACCTTGGTCGACGTGTCTCGCCTATCTCTATAGTAGGGGGCTCAGAGAAGCCTCGGCACCCAGCCCTTGGCAGCATCACTGTCCCTAGCAGTGACAGACAGCCTTTAGTGTCATCACATAGCCCTTACTAGCTGTACACAACTAGCTACTTATAAGCCCCCTAGAAGCATCATGTAGATCTTAGGGGAGAATCAATCAGCCTCCTCAGAGACACAGATAGCTCTCAAGAGCCTCGCACATCCCCAAGTTGCCACAAACATCACTTATCCCCTTGAAGATACACTGCTTTGTAACTAATTTTTAGTATGAATAACATTTGAAAAACAAAAACAAAATACAATTACAAAAGTTTGTCCAGAGGAAAAACTCATTGGTTACAAAGTTGTGAACAAGTAATAAATAAATAACTTATTATTGCGGTAAATTCTTGAACTGGCATCTTTTATTTCATTGCTGTGCCAGCTAGAGTAAAACATTGTGTTATACAAATGAAGATGAAACTACTGTACACAATATCGTAACTTAAACAATGTCATGACATTGTTGACTTATTTTGTACTTCAGTTTTATTTCCATTTGTATAACGAACTATTTTACTCTTGCTGGCACTGGATTAAAAGATGCTAGTTTAAGAATTTACTGTAATTTTCAGTTCTTATTAAATCATTACAACTTGCTTATAACATTATGTCACAATTTCTCTGCATTTTAAGTGAGCTGAAGTCACCTTAGGCATTCCATTGGTGGACCACAGCAGTGACGTCACCACTCGTAGTCTACGTCAATGGTGGAACAGACCACAAGAGCAATGACGTCATCACCAGTAGTCTCCCTCATTGGTGAGACAGAAGCCCTTCACTTTACACCTCACAGTAACTTCTTCCCTCACTCCAACACCTCAGTGAGTCCTTCCCACACTCCGACACATCACAGTGAGTCCTTCCCTCATTCCTACACATCATGGTGAGTCCTTTCCACACTCCTACACATCATGGTGAGTCCTTCCCTCACTCCCACACAACATGCCAAGACCTTCCCTCAATCCTACACAACATACCAAGTCCATCCCTCACTCCTACACAACATACCAAGACCTTCCCTCACTTCTACACAACATACCAAGTCCTTCCCTCTCTCCTACACAACATACCAAGTCCTTTCCTCACTCCTACACTACATACCAAGTTCATCCCTCACTCCTACACAACATACCAAGTCCATCCCTCACTCCTACACAACATACCAAGTTCATCCCTCACTCCTACACAACATACCAAGTCCTTCCCTCACTTCTACACAACATACCAAGTCCTTCCCTCTCTCCTACACAACATACCAAGTCCTTCCCTCACACCTTCACAACATACCAAGTCCATCCCTCACTCCTACAAAACATACAAAGTCCTTCCCTCACTCCTGCACAACACATCAAGTCCTTTCCTTACTCCTACACAATACTGCAAGACCATCCCTCACTCCTACACAACATACCAAGTCCATCCCTGACACCTACACAATATTGCAAGTCCTTTCCTCACGCCTACACAATACTACAAGTCCTTCCCTCACTCCTACACAACCCTGCAAGTACTTCCCTCACTCCTACACAACCCTGCAAGTCCTTTCCTGACTCCTATACACTGCAAGTCCTTCCCTCACTCCTATACAATACTAGAAGTCCTTCCCTCATTTCTACACAACCCTGCAAGTCCTTCCCTCACTCCTACACAATACTGGAAGTCCTTCCCTCACTCCTACACAATACTACAAGTCCTTCCCTCATTTCTGCACAACACTGCAAGTCCTTTCCTCACTCCTACACAATACTGCAAATCCTTACCTCCCTCCTACACAACACTGCAAGTCCTTCCCTCACTCCTACACAATACTAGAAGTCCTTCCCTCACTCCTACACAATACTAGAAGTCCTTCCTTCACTCCTACACAATACTAGAAGTCCTTCCTTCACTCCAACACAATACTAGAAGTCCTTCCCTCATTTCTACACAACACTGCAAGTCCTTCCCTCACTCCTACACAATACTAGAAGTCCTTCCCTCACTCCTACACAACA
>NW_024725101.1:0-12500 GCF_018991925.1 Homarus americanus | reverse complement strand
GTACAGTGGAGGACCAAAGCGGTACAGTGGAGGGACCATTAAGCGGTACAGTGGAGGGACCATTAAGCAAGTGGAGGGACTAAGCGGTACAGTGGATGGACCATTAAGCGGTACAGTGGAGGGACCATTAAGCAGTTCAGTGGAGGGAGCCATTAAGCGGTACAGTGGAGGGAGCCATTAAGCGGTACAGTGGAGGGGCCGTGCAGCGGTACAGTGGATGGACCATTAAGCGGTTCAGTGGAGGGGCCATTAAGCGGTACAGTGGAGGGGCCATTAAGCGGTACAGTGGAAGGGGCCGTTAAGCGGTTCAGTGGAGGGGAGCCATTAAGCGGTACAGTGGAGAGGGGGCCATTAAGCGGTACAGTGGAGGGACCATTAAGCGGTACAGTGGATGGACCATTAAGCAGTACAGTGGAGGGGACCGTGGCGGTACAGTGGAGGGACCATTAAAACGGTACAGTGGAGGGGGCCGATGGCAGTACAGTGGAGGGCCATTAAGCGGTACAGTGGAGAGGGCCAGTAAGCAGTACAGTGGTGGGACAATTAAGCGGTACAGTGGAGGGGAGCCATTAAGCGGTACAGTGGATGGACCATTCAGCGGTTCACAGTGAGGGACCATTAAGCGGTACAGTGGAGGGACCATTAAGCGGTACAGTGGATGGACCATTCAGCGGTTCACAGTGAGGGACCATTAAGCGGTACAGTGGAGGGACCATTAAGCGGTACAGTGGATGGACCATTAAGCGGTACAGTGGAGGGGCCATTCAGCGGTTCACAGTGAGGGAGGACCATTAAGCGGTACAGCCAGACTTATAAAAGGTCTGCCGGATACAATTGTTGCCGGCTTCGGGCTTTGTTCTATCATGCCGGATAGACTTGAGTCATATAGCAATTAAGCCAGTTAATGAAATTTATGCTGTGTGTGTGTGTGTGTGTGTCTGTGTGTCTGTGTGTGTGTGTGTGTGTGTGTGTCTGTGCGTCTGTGTGTGTGTGTCTGTGTGTGTGTGTGTGTGTGTGTCTGTGTGTCTGTGTGTGTGTGTGTGTGTCTGTGCGTGTGTGTGTGTGTGTGTCTGTGTGTGTGTGTAAGGATAAATAATGAAGCTGGATAAGGTAAGGTAGTGGTGGTGATGATGGTGTTAGTGATAGTGATAGTATTAATGGTGGTGGTAATGATAATGATGATGAGGGGCAATTAGAGAGTCACCATCGCCTGGGCAATATCAGATGACATGTCCACCTGAGCGTGTGTTCGTTAATGGTGGTGAAGGTGCGCCAGTGAGGGAATTGTTACCTAGGTTTTATTGACTAACGTTCAGACTATTGACATTTTTATCTTGATAACTTGGTAAGGTAAGGTAAGGTAAGGTAAGGTAAGGTTAGGTAAGGTAAGGTTAGGTAAGGTTAGGTTAGTGTATTAACTTAACACAAGTCTCGAAGAGCCAGAAGGAACATCACACACACACACACACACACACACACACACACACAGGACGTGATTTAGCTGGGGGGGGCAGGAACCTTTCAGTTAAAATTAATCACTTGGTTGAGGTCGTCGTGGTGGCTTTGTAATCGCCTACATCAATTCTCAGTAATTTATTTTCTACAGAATTTTGTAGTTAGTTCGTTAGTTGAGTGGTTTTCCTACAGCACCACATGACGATTAAAGCTGTTTTTTAACTTGGGTCTGTCCAGAAAGGGTTCATAGGGAGATGTGTGAGTGTGAGTGTGAGTGTGTGTGTGTGTGTATAGGTGTATGTGTGTGGGTGTATGTATGTGTGTGTGTGTGTGTGGTGTGAGTGTGGTGTGTGCATTGGCTGTATGTGGGTGTGTGTGTGTGTATGTGGTGTATGTGAGTGTGTGTGTGTATGTGTGTGTGTGGGGTGTGTGCATTTTGACTGTATGTGAGTGTGTGTGTCTGTGTGTGTGTGTGTGTGTGTGTGTGTGTGTGTGTGTGTCTGTGTCTGTGTGTGTGTGTGTGTGTGTGGTGGGTGTGTATGTGTGTGTGGGTGTGTGCATTTGACTGTATGTGAGTGTGTGTGTGTGTGAGTGTGTGCATTTGGCTATGTGTGTGTGTGTGTGTGTGTGTGGTGTGGAGTGTGTGCATTTGGCTGTGGTTGTGTGTGTCTGTGTGTGTGTGTGAGTGTATGTGTGTGTGTGTGTGTGTGTGTGTGGTGTGTGTGTGTGTGTGTGTGTGTGTGTGTGTGTGAGTGTATGTGTGTGAGTGTATGTGTGTGTGTGTGTGTGTGTGTGTGTGTGTGAGTGTATGTGTGTGTGTGTGTGTGTGTGTGTGTGTGAGTGTGTGTGTGTGTGTGTGTGGTGTGTGTGTGTGAGTGTATGTGTGTGTGTGTATGTGTGTGAGTGTATGTGTGTGAGTGTATGTGTGAGTGTGTGCATGTGACTGTGTGTGTGTGCATGTGACTGTATGTGAGTGTGTGTGTCTGTGTGTCCGTCAGTCAGTTGGCTCACTCAGTACCTCACTCACGTCTTCTGTCCCTTTGTTGACCAACGAAAGAAAAATGTTCCTTGATTCTCTCTCTTACCGCTGGCAGGAAGACCAAACCTAACCTAACCATTAACCTAACCCACCCTCACCTCACCTAACCATTAACCTAACCCACCCTCACCTAACCTAACCATTAACCTAACCCACCCTCACACAACACAACACCCTCACACAACCTAGCCATTAACCCACCCTCACCTGACACAACCATTAACCCGCCACTCACCTAACACAACAGTGTAACCCACCTCACCTAACACAACCATTAACCCACCCTCACCTATCCTAACCATTAACCCACCCTCACCTGACACAACCATTAACCCACCCTCACCTGACCTAACCATTAACCCACCTAACCTAACCATTAACCCACCCTAACCTATCCTAACCATCAACCCACCCTCACCTAACCTAACCATTAACCCACCCTCACCTGACTTAACTAAACCATTAACCTTATTCACATTTTAAACTTTATTCTTTAACAAAACCAATATTATCTTGATCCTCTCTTCCCACATCAGTATTCCAGTCTGTTGCCCGTAATTCTCACTCCTTCAATCCGCGCTTCTCAAAAACTCACCAAAAATACTTGAAAATTGGAGTTTTCCTTTTATTTCGATTATTGAGTATTTTCACTAAACCAAATCCTCTCTCTATGTTTACTTTCCTGCAGCAGTCATCTTACATATAGAGGAATAGAGGGATAGAGGGATAGAGGGATAGCGGGAAGGTGTGTATGGGATAGAGGGATAGGTGTGTATGGGATAGAGGTGTATGGGATAGAGGTGTATGGGATAGATATATATGGGACGAGTAGATATATGGAACAGGATGTAGATTCTGGTTGGTGAATATTACCGTCACACACACATACATACACACACACACACACACACACACACACACACACACACACACACACACACCAACTGTTTGCTTAATTAAACTCTGGAATTGTTTACACTCTACATTGTTTGTGTTTTGTAATTGTTTTTTGTACCTCATCACCGTCGAGGTTATATAACGACGATGTACATGTGTGTGTGTGTGTGTGTGTGTGTGTGTGTGTGTGTGTGTGTGTGTGTGTGTGTGTGTGTGTGTGTGTATTTCTGAAGATACACATAAAGAACCATTCATGTCAATAAATACTGTACAGATCTGTGGTGACTGAGTATGATAGTTTGTTTACTTGTACACAGTATTTACATAGCGTCATAAATACGGTTTATGTACGTGGCTTTCATACGGGAAATTCGTACACACTACACGTATATTTTTCCCAATGGTAAATACCCACCTTTTGTAACATATAAATACTGGCAAACGGGAGAATTTATTACCCCAATAACCACTAAGATACGATCACATATCTTGAAAGTATTTAAAGGCGATGGTATTTTTAACTTCACTTGAGATGTTAAAACAAAACACAAAATTCTATGATGATAATTCTGAGTATTTTCAACGTCTATTTTATGGTGTTTGGAAGGGAATTGATATTGAAGATTAGGTCAACAATTCCTACAGGTGTGTGTGTGTGTGTGTGTGTGAGGGGGAGGTGTGTGTGTGTGTGTGTAGGGGGGGTGTGTGTGTAGAGGGGTGTGTGTGTGTGTGTGTGTGTGTGTGTGTATAGGGGGTGTTTACATGTTCTGGGAGCCAATCACACGCCAGCTAAACCTTATGAAGAATACTGTACTGTGATATTTTCTGACCCAAGCTTATAACTTTGTGTTACCTTATAACTGTGTTCCATAACTTATAACTGTGTTCCATAACTTATGACTGTGTTCCATAACTTATAACTGTGTTCCATAACTTATAACTGTCTTCCATAACTTATAACTGTGTTCTATAACTTATGACTGTGTTCCATAACTTATAACTGTGTTCCATAACTTATAACTGTGTTCCATAACTTATGACTGTCTTCCATAACTTATAACTGTGTTCCATAACTTATAACTGTGTTCCATAACTTATAACTGTGTTCCATAACTTATAACTGTGTTCCACCAACATAACTGTGTTCCATAACTTATAACTGTGTTCCATAACTTATGACTGTCTTCCATAACTTATAACTGTGTTCCATAACTTATAACTGTGTTCCATAACTTATAACTGTGTTCCATAACTTATGACTGTCTTCCATAACTTATAACTGTGTTCCATAACTTATAACTGTGTTCCATAACTTATGACTGTGTTCCATAACTTATAACTGTGTTCTATAACTTATGACTGTGTTCCATAACTTATAACTGTGTTCCATAACTTATAACTGTGTTCCATAACTTATAACTGTGTTCCATAACTTATAACTGTGTTCCATAACTTATAACTGTGTTCTATAACTTATAACTGTGTTCCATAACTTATGACTGTGTTCCACAACTTATAACTTTCTTCCACAACTTATAACTGTGTTCCATAACTCTATAACTGTGTTCTAATCTTATAACTTGTTCCATAACTTTAACTGTGTTCCATAACTTATAACTGTGTTCCATAACTTATGACTGTGTTCCATAACCTATAACTTCGTGTTCCATAACTTATGACTGTGTTCCATAACTTATAACTGTGTTCCCCAACTTATGACTGTGTTCCATAACTTATAACTGTGTTCCATAACTTATGACTGTGTTCCATAACTTATAACTGCATGTTCCATAACTTAAGACTGTTCATAACTTATAACTGTGTTCCATAACTTAACTGTGTTCCACAACTTATGACTGTGTTCCATAACTTATGACTGTGTTCCATAACTTATAACTGTCTCTCCATAACTTATGACTGTCTTCCATAACTTATAACGGCATGTTCCATAACTTATAACTGTGTTTCCATAACTTATGACTGTCTTCATAACTTATGACTGTGTTCATAACTTATAATTTCTTCCATAACTTATAACTGTGTTCCATAACTTATAACTGTGTTCCATAACTTATGACTGTGTTCCATAACTTACGACTGTGTTCCATAACTTATAACTGTGTTCCATAACTTATGACTGTCTTCCATAACTTATAACGGTGTTCCATACCATAACTGTGTTCCATAACTTATGACTGTGTTCCATAACTTATGACTGTGTTCCATAACCTATAACTGTGTTCATAACTTATAACTGTGTTCCATAACTTAAGACTGTGTTCCATAACTTATAACTGTGTTCCATAATCATGACTGTGTTCCATAACTTATAACTGTGTTCCATAACTCTATAAATATGTTCCATAACTTATAACTGTGTTCCATAACTTATACTGTCACAACTTATATTCCATAACTTATGACTGTGTTCCATAACTTATAACTGTCTTCCATAACTTATAACTGTGTTCCATAACTTATAACTGTGTTCCATAACTTATGACTCCATAACTCATCGTTCCTAACTTATAACTGTCTTCCATAATCATAACTGTCTTCCATAACTTATAACTGTGTTCCATAACTTATGACTGTGTTCCATAACTTATAACTGTGTTCCATAAACTATGACTGTGTTCCACAACACGACTGTGTTCCATAACTTATAACTTTCCATATCTTATAACTGTGTTCCACCTAACTGTGTTCTATAACTTATGATCTCTAACTTATAACTGTTCCATAACTTATAACTGAGTTCCATAACATAGACTGTTCCATAACTTATGACTGTGTTCCATAACTTATAACTGTGTTCCATAACTTATAACTGTGTTCCATATCTTATAACTGTGTTCCATAACTTATAACTGTGTTCCATAACTTATAACTGTGTTCCATATCTTATAACCATAACGTGTTCCATAACTTATAACTGTTCATATCTTATAACTGTGTTCCATAACTTATGACTGTGTCCATAACTTATAACTGTGTTCCATAACTTATAACTGTGTTCCATAACTTATAACCAGTGTTCCATAACTTATGACTGTGTTCCATAATTTATAACTGTGTCCATATCTTATAACTGTGTCTTCTATTTATAACTGTGTTCAACTTATAACTAGGTTCCATAACTTATAACTGTGTTCCATAACTTATAACTGTGTTCTATAACTTATGACTGTGTTCCATAACTTATAACTGTGTTCCATAACTTGTAACTGTGTTCCAAATATGACTGTGTTCCATAACTTATAACTGTGTTCCATAACTTATGACTGTGTTCCATAATCCTATAACTGTGTTCCATAACTTATAACTGTTCCATAACTTATAACTGTGTTCCATAACTTATAACTGTGTTCCATAACTTATGACTGTCTTCCATAACTTATGACTGTGTTCCATAACTTATAACTGTGTTCCATAACTTATGACTGTGTTCCATAACTTATGACTGTGTTCCATAACTTATAACTGTGTTCCATAACTTATACTGTGTTCCATAACTTATAACTGTGTCCCATAACTTATAACTGTGTTCCATAACTTATGACTGTGTTCCATAACTTATAACTGTGTTCCATAATCATGACCATGTTCCATAACTTATGACTGTGTTCCATAACTATAACTGTGTTCCATAACTAGACTGTGTTCCATAACTTATAACTGTGTTCCATAACATACACTGTGTTCCATAACTTATAACTGTGTTCCATAACTTATGACTGTGTTCCATACAACTTCATAACTGTGTTCCATAACTTATGACTGTGTTCCACAACTTATAACTGTGTTCCATAACTTATAACTGTGTTCCATAACTTATGACTGCTTCCATAACTTATGACTGTGTTCCATAACTTATAACTGTGTTCCATAACTTATGACTGTCTTCCATAACTACAACGGTGTTCCATAACTTAAACTGTGTTCCATAACTTATGACTGTGTTCCATAACTTATGACTGTGTTCCATAACTTATGACTGTGTTCCATAACTTATGACTGTGTTCCATAACTTATAACTGTTTCCATAACTTATGACCTGCCCATAACTTATGACTGTGTTCCATAACTTATGACTGTGTTCCATAACTTATAACTGTGTTCCATAACTTATAACTGTGTTCCATAACTTATGACTGTGTTCCATGCACCTGTGTTCCATAACTTATGACTGTGTTCCAAACTTATAACTGTGTTCCATAACTTATAACTGTGTTCCATAACTTATAACTGTGTTCCATAACTTATGACTGTGTTCATAACTTACATCTGTGTTCCATAACTTATAACTGTTCCATAACTTATGACTGTGTTCCATAACTTATGACTGTGTTCCATAACTTATGACTGTGTTCCATAACTTATGACTGTGTTCCATAACCCATATAACTGTGTTCCATAACTTATAACTGTCTTCCATAACTCTATAACTGTGTTCCATAACTTATAACTGTGTTCCATAACTTATGATCTTCCACAACTTATAACTGTCTTCCATAACTTATAATTGTCTTCCATAACTTATAACCTGTGTTCCTAACTTATGACTGTGTTCCATAACTTATAACTGTGTTTCATAACTTTATAAGTGTTCCATAACTATAACTGTGTCTGAATTGATTACTTAATCCTCCTCCTGCATCGTAAAATCACAAACACCCATATTTACAGAGTTAAGGTCCTGTAGTTAAGGGAGAGGGAGGGTCATTAACTCACTCCTGCTGTTAACGTTGCAGGCTGTAATGAATCATCTCTTAAATCACCCCATTTAAGTCTGTTAATGATTAAACTACCCTAATTGGCTCTCTTACACACGTCTGACCATCACACTGGCAGAGAATTAAGAGAAATAATATTGTTTAACTTCAATAATAGAACCAAAAGCCAATGACGATTTTGTACAGAGAGTGACCTAACCTAACCTATCCTAACCTAACCCAACCTAAACTATCCTAACCTAACCTATCCTAACCTAACCTAACCTAACCTATCCTAACCTATCCAACTCAGTGAAAATTTGAAGCTTAACTGGAGGTGAAGGCTGAGTTGGGGTGGTGAAGGTGGAGAGGCAGGAGGAGGAGGTGGTGGGGGAGGAGGTGGTGAAGGTGGAGGATGTAGGGAGAGAGGAGGTGGTATGTGGAGATGGAGGTGGTGAAGGTGGAGGAGGCAAGAAAGGTGAGGTGAGAAGGAGATGTAGGTGGAGGAGGTGGTAGAAGGTAGGGAGAAGAAGGAGATGGAGGAGGAGGAGATGGAAGTGGAGAGGATGGAGGACGAGGAGAGGTGGACCTAGCCCTGTTTCTCTCCTTTCTACAGATCCTCCTCCGAACAACCAAACGTGTTGAGGACACTGAGTCTGCTTCTACACCAAACTGAATGAATGAAAGAAATGAATAATGCAAATGAGAACTGGAGAAACGAACTAATTATAAATTCAACATACACATGACCTGACTTACCGACCCAACCCAACCTAAACTAACCAACTCAACCTAACCTAAAGTTCATTGTTATACGCAGAAAATAGGCAAAACTCAATAAACAAAGAATAAGAAGAAAAATGTCAATAACTGATCAGACATACGAGGCAGAGTGGATAACAAGACAGCTGATGTGTGGGGTTAGGTTGGATAGGTTAGATAGGATAGGATAGGTTAGGAGCAGGTTAGGACAGGGCTAGAGAGGTTGGGTTAGGATAGGGAGAAGGTCAGGTTAGGTTAGGTTAGGGACAGACAAGTTAGCGTTAGGGAAGGAGGTAACAGGTTAGAACAGAAGCCAGATAGGTTGGGATGCTAGGTTAGTAGGATAGGTCAGGTTAAGATAACAAAACTGGCCCCACAATACCTGGTAGTGATGCAACAAGCCTCAAACCTTCACTGTTATGACACAAAAAATATAAATTGAGAAAGGGAGACGAGAGCAATGTAATGACCCACATATATAAATTAGAATAGGGAATTAATAACACTGACTTTAACGAGGTAGATGATTTTAATTTCATCCTATAATTAATTTTAAATACGATAAGATTAAGGAGAGGAAAGATGATAAGAGAGAGAGAGAGAGAGAGAGAGAGAGAGAGAGAGAGAGGCCAGTAGGCCTAGGAGTGTGGATATGGCACTGTTTATAAGCAGGCCTAGTAAACAGAAAGGAGAGGACCCACGTCACTAATGAGAAGTACCCATTTACAGCCGGGTGGACCGAGATGTCGGTAGAATCGAACCAGTGACCCTTAGAAAGAGGCGAGCGCAGTATCCACTCATCTGTCCGCATTGGAAAAATATCGAGATTAAGTTAAATGACAAAGATAATCCCGACGAGACTTGATCGATGATACTCCCTAAGGCTCTCGTCCCTTGGCAGGATAGCAGAAGGGGGCAACAGCCTCTATAATAAGTGACAAGACTATTAAAAACCAACATATTGAGTAAAATAACAACGAAGAAGAAAAAAAAAGAAACTGATTTTTAGTAAATTTTTGGGTAAGATAATTTTCAGAGATTTAATTCCCCAAAGAAAGAGATTAACAGTGATGGAATATTGATGTTAGGGAGTAACGGATGTGAGTAACGTATGTGAGGTAACGGATGAGGTAACGTGAAGGTGAGGTAACGTGAAGGTGAGGTAACGTGATGAAAAAAAAAAAACAAAAAAACGCAGGTAACGTCGAAGATATCAGAAACCCCAACCCCGCACCCGAAAACAAACCGAGGAATTCACAGAGATCGTGTTAAAGGATCTGAAAAAGTTAAAGGGTCCAGCCTTCACAGGTTCAGTTCAAGGGTTCAGTGTTGGGGTTCAAACGAGCGCTGGAGGAGGAAGGAAGCCAGGAGTCAGTGACGGAAAAGAACAAGAAAACTGGTGTTTTCCTTTCCTTGCACAATTCTTACTGCTTTGGTTCTTCGTTAGTGAGAGACTGGTGAGAGATTAGTGGAAGAAAATGTTGGAGAGGACGTTAGTACACACCTGCCGCAGTACACCTACACACCTTCACAAAGTACACACCTGTCAGATCTCAGTTCATGTCACCTGTCGCTCACACCTCAGTGCCCCAGCAGCTGTCCCAAATACCCAGAGCCAGAGAGATGTCCTAAACCCAACCTAACCTTAACCAAAACCCAACCTAACAATAAGACTCTAGCTCGCGGCTTATAATAACTAGCGTATGAAAGGTTTTCAATGACCGTATACATGTAATCTAAATGACCGTCAGGGTATAAGTAGTAATTTAACCCCACTACAACAGTACATTAAATACCCCTAGAGTCAATGTTAAATTGAAACTCACTACTGAGTATTATAGGATACAGCTGACGTAATTTTGACCAAGTTCGGACCCAGAACATGTAACGACTCTATGATGCTCCACAATTTACATGATGGCGCTCGATAGGAACTAACGAACATCATAAGTGATTAATTACTACCCGAAATATATCTAGCTGTCACGTAATTAAATTTTAAATTAAAGAACATTGTTATGACCTGTATCAAAAGAGCAATATTAAGACCTGTTATTGAGAATATATATATGACCAATGTTACTGGGAGCATTAGATGACCTAGAATTATTGAGACATTATTACGACCTGTTAGACATTAGATGACCCACAATTACGAGCATTATTATGACGAATTATTCCCGATCCTTGTGCACTTCGATCAAATTAATCACCAATAATGATCTCTTTAATAGTCTGAGTTTATAAAGACTTTAGGAAACATTTCAGTCTTGATATCGACCGATTTAAATATTCCCCGACCGAAATAATTATATACCGATACATTCCTATATTGTTGTTTTGTTACAGCAAATGATGCCGATTTAGACGTTCTATTCAACCAATCACAACATTCTTTCACATCAGTTTCGAATCGGTGACGAGGGCACACCACATGATGTGCGTCTCCTGACCTTCGACAGAGCCCCACGAAAGACTAATTAGAAAGGCAGAAGCTCATGGCATCAAAGGTAACGTCCCCAAATGATGAAAGGTTACAGGACAGAAAACAGAAGTAAGCATTAACGGCACTAAGTCCCATTGGAGCAACGTCAAAGTGGAGTTCCCCAAGGCTCACCAGTACGGACCATTATATTGTTTATTATATGATAAACGACATAGACATTTGCATAGACAGCAATATAAGTAAATTTGTTGATGACATCAAAAATAGGACGTTATTAAATCATCAGAGGATTCAGTAAAACTACAGGAAGATCTAAACAAATTCTTCTGAATATCTGCAAATGCAGATGAAATTCAACGTCGACAAATGTAAAGTACTCAGTAGACAAACAGAAACCAGATACCAGATGAATAACGATGCCATAGAGAACCGGCAGAGAGAGATTTAGGGAGCAATGATAAATCTTAGGCTTTTACAATGTAAGCTTTTTGCTCGTAACAAAGGCTAATAAAGTACTTGGGTTCATACAAAGAGTGTTAGAAGTTACAAGACTAGCGAGAGGTCATCCTAAAAATCAGAGCCTGTTTTAGAGACCACACCTGATTACGAAAGTTCAGTTCTGGTCACCATACAGAATGGATATAACTGGAAAGAATTCAGAGAGAATGACAAGACTAATCTCAAAGTATTAGGAACCTTGAGTATAGAGAGAGACAGGTTAAAGCATCTTTAATTTGCACCTCGAGAGAGGGTGACCTGATAGAGGTGTATAAGTGGCTGCAGGCTAAAACAAAGGACATTACAAAGGTACTAAACTATCCAACCAGGAGCGAACTGTAACAATGGTTTTAAATTGTCAAATTTAGATTTAGGTGTGAAATAGGCATACAGGTACACAACAGTAAAATAAAATGTAAATAATAACTAATATTAATAATAACAAAATGACCAATATTAATAATAAACAATGTAATAATAATAACAATAATAATAATAATACAAATATAACATCTAATAATACTAGCATTAGTTTCCTTCTACTTCTCCGTCTCTTATTCTTTATTTGTTATTCCTCTTATCTTTATCTTCATCCGCATTTCTTTCTTCCTCATCCACTATATTGATCTCTTTATTGTCTTTTGCCTTCTTTCTTAATTGGTATTTTTATTTGTTTTTAATTTCTGAT
>NW_024725100.1:0-12251 GCF_018991925.1 Homarus americanus | reverse complement strand
GGTCCGGGGAACGCTACCTCTGGGCCACCAGGACAATAAAAGCAGTCCTAGACTCTGCTATATTTCACACAAAGCCTGTTCAACGAGCTTATGGCGCCGTGAACCTCTAATGGGGACCACCCGTGCCACTTAGGTGATCAGAGCAACGTTTTACCGAATGCGGCTTCGAAACACGAGGATCCATATATATTTCATTAGCCCAATATAGCACGCGGACTTCTACATATAATCAACACCTCACCCCACCAGGATTTGAACCCACGATCTTATAATTGTGACCGGGGGACGCTACCTCTGGGCCACCAGGACAATAAAAGCATTCCTAGACTCTGCTATATTTCACACAAAGCCTGTTCAACTTGCTTATGGCACCGTGAACCTATAATGGGGACCACCCATGCCGTTTAGGTGATCAGAGCAACGTTTTACCAAATCCGGCTTCGAAAGAAGGACGATCCATAAATATTTCATTAGCCCAATAAATCACTCGGACTTCTACATATAATCAACACCTCACCCTACCAGGATTCAAACCCACGATCTTATAATTGTGATCGGGGTATGCTACCTCTGGGCCACCAGGACAATAAAAGCAGTCCTAGACTCTACTATATTTCACACAAAGCCTGTTCAACGAGCTTATGGCGCCGTGAACCTCTAATGGGGACCACCCATGCCGCTTAGGTGATCAGAGCAACGTTTTACCAAATGTGGCTTCGAAACCCCAGGATCCATATATATTTCATTAGACCATTAAAGCACGCTGACTTCAACATATAATCAACACCTCACCCCACCAGGATTTGAACCCACGATCTTATAATTGTGACCGGGGAACGCTACCTCTGGGTCACCAGGACAATAAAAGCAGTCCTAGATTCTGCTATATTTCACACAAAGCCTGTTCAACGATCTTATGGCGCCGTGAACCTCTAATAGGGACCACCCGTGCCGCTTAGGTGATCAGACCAACATTTTACCAAATGCCGCTTCGAAACACGAGGATCCATATATATTTCATTAGCCCAATAAAGCACGCGGACTTCTTCATATAATCAACACCTCACCCCACCAGGATTCGAACCAACGATCTTCTAATTGTGACCGGGGAACGCTACCTCTGGCCCACCAGGACACTAAAAGTATTCCTAGAGTTTGCTATATTTCACACAAAGCCTGTTCAACGAGCTTATGGCGCCGTGAACCTCTAATGGGGACCCCCCGTGCCGCTTAGGTGATCAGAGCAACGTTTTACCAAATGTGGCTTCGAAACCTGAGGATCCATATATATTTCATTAGCCCAATAAAGCACGCAGGACTTTATAATCAACGCCTCACCCCACCAGGATTTAAAACCCACGAGGATCTTATAATTGTGACCGGGGAAAGTTACCTTCAGCCACTAGGATACTAAAGCAGTCCGATTCTGTATATTTCTACACAAAGCCTGTCTAACGAGCTTATGGCGCTGTGAACCTCTAATGACCACCTGCCGCTTTTTAACAGAGAATTGCTACCAAACTAAGCCAGAAACACGATCAATGATATTATAAGCCCAATAGCACTCGGTGACTTCTACATATAATCAACACCTCACCCAAATCCAGGATTCAAACCCACGATCTTTATAATTGTGACCGGGGAAATCTACCCCGGGGCAAATAAGGAGAATAAAAGCGCAGTCCTAGACTCTACCATATTTCACACAAAGCCTGTTCAACGATCTTATGGCGCCATGAACCTCTAATGGGGACCACCCGTGGCGCTTAGGTGATCAGAGCAACGTTTAACCAAATGTGGCTTTGAAACCCAAGGATCCATATATATTTCATTAGCCCAATAAAGCACGCAGACTTCTGCATATAATCAACGCCTCACCCCACCAGGATTTAAACCCACGATCTTATAATTGTGAAAGGGGAACGCTACCTCTGGGCCACCAGGACAATAAAAGCAGTCCTAGACTCTGCTATATTTCACACAAAGCCTGTTTAACGAGCTTATGGCGCCGTGAACCTCTAATGGGGACCACCCATGCCGCTTAGGTGATCAGGACAACGTGTTACCAAATCCGGCTTGGAAACACGAGGATCCATATATATTTCATTTGCCCAATAAAGCACGCGGAACTCTACATATAATCAAGAACCTCACCCCACCAGGATTTGAACCCACGATCTTATAATTGTGACCGGGGAAAGCTACCTCTGGGCCACCAGGACAATAAAAGCAGTCCTAGACTCTGGTATATTTCACACAAAGCCTGTTCAACGAGCTTATGCCGCCGTGAACCTCTAATGCGGACCACCCGTGCCGGTTAGGTGATCAGAGCAACGTTTTACCAAATCCGGCTTCGAAACACGAGGATCAAAATATATTTCATTAGCCCAACAAAGCACTCGGAATTCTACATATAATCAACACCTCACCCCACCAGGATTCAAACCCACGATCTTATATTGTGACCGGGGAACGCTACCTCTGGGCCACCAGGACAGCAGTCCTAGACTTGCTATATTTCACACAAAAGCCTGTTCACCCGAGCGAGGGCGCTGGGAACCACTTGAGATCACCCGCTAGGTGACTGTGGTTATCCCTTACCAAATGCGTGCTTCGAAACACGAGGATCCATATATATTTCATTAGCCCAATAAAGCACACGACTTACATAATCAACACCTCACCCCACCAGGATTTGAACCCACGATCTTATATCAGACTGGGAACGCTACCTCTGGGCCACCAGGACAATAAAAGCAGTCTTAGACTCTGCTATATTTCACACAAAGCCTGTTCAACGACCTAATGGCGCCATGAACCTCTAATGGGGACCACCTGTGCCGCTTAGGTGATCGGAGCAACGTTTTACCAAATCCGGCTTCTAAACACGAGGATCATTATATATTTCATTAGCCCAATAAAGCACGCTTACTTCTACATATAATCAACACCTCACCCCATCAGGATTTGAACCCACGATCTTATAATTGTGACTGGGAACGCTACCTCTGGGCCACCAGGACAATAAAAGCAGTCCTAGACTCTGCTATATTTCACACAAAGCCTGTTCAACGAGCTTATGGCGCTGTGAACCACTATAGGAGACCACCCGTGCGCTTAGGTGATCAGAGCAACATTTTACAAAATGCGGCTTCGAAACACGAGGATCCATATATATTTCATTAGCCCAATAAAGCACACGGACTACTACATATAATCAACACCTCACCCCACTAGATTTGAACCCACGATCTTATAATTGTGACCGGGGAACGCTACCTCTGGGCAACCAGGACAATAAAAGCAGTCCTAGACTCTACCATATTTCACACAAAGCCTGTTCAACGACCTTATGGCGCCATGAACCTCTAATGGGGACCACGCGTGCCGCTTAAGTGATGAGAGCAACGTTTTACCAAATGCGGCTTCAAAACACGAGGATCAATATATATTTCATAAGCCCAATAAAGCACTCGTACTTCTACATATAATCAACACCTCACTCAACCAGGATTCAAACCCACGATCTTGTAATTGTGCCCGGGGAACGCTACCTCTAGGCCACCAGGACAATAAAAGTAACCAACTCTGCTATATTTCACACAAAGCCTGTTCAACGAGCTTATGGCGCTGTGAACCACTATAGGAGACCACCCGTGCCGCGTAGGTGATCAGAGCAACGTTTTACCAAATGCGGCTTCGAAACACGAGGATCCATATATATTTCATTAGCCCAATAAAGCACACGGACTTCTACATATATTCAACACTTCACCCCCCCAGGATTTGAACCCACGATCTTATAATTGTGACCGGGGAAAGCTACCTCTGGGCCACCAGGACAATAAAAGCAGTCCTAGACTCTGGTATATTTCACACAAAGCCTGTTCAACGAGCTTATGGCGCCGTGAACCTCTAATGCGGACCACCCGTGCCGCTTAGGTGATCAAGGTGATCAGAGCAACGTTTAACCAAATGTGGCTTTGAAACCCGAGGATCCATATATATTTCATTAGCCCAACAAAGCACGCAGACTTCTGCATATAATCAATGCCTCACCCCACCAGGATTTAAACCCACGATCTTATAATTGTGAAAGGGGAACGCTACCTCTGGGCCACCAGGACAATAAAAGCAGTCCTAAACTCTGCTATATTTCACACAAAGCCTGTTCAACGAGCTTATGGCGCTGTAAACCACTATAGGAGACCACCCGTGCCGCGTAGGTGATCAGAGCAACGTTTTACCAAATGCGGCTTCAAAACACGAGGATCCATATATATTTCATTAGCCCAATAAAGCACACGGACTTCTACATATAATCAACACCTCACCCCACCAGGATTTGAACCCACGACCTTATAATTGTGACCGGGGAACGCTACCTCTTGGCAACCAGGACAATAAAAGCAGTCCTAGACTCTACTATATTTCACACAAAGCCTGTTCAACGACCTTATGGCGCCATGAACCTCTAATAGGGACCACCCGTCCCGCTTAGGTGATCAGAGCAACGTTTCACCAAATCCGGCTCGAAACACGAGGATCCATATATATTTCCTTAGCCCAATAAAGTACCCAGACTTCTACATATAATCAACACCTCACCCCACCAGGATTTGAAACCACGATCTTATAATTGTCACCGGGGAACGCTACCTCTTGGCAACCAGGACAATAAAAGCAGTCCTAGACTCTACTATATTTCACACAAAGCCTGTTCAACGACCTTATGGCGCCATTAACCTCTAATGGGGACCACCCGTGCCGCTTAGGTGATCAGAGTAACGTTTAACCAAATGCGGCTTTGAAACCCGAGGATCCATATATATTTCATTAGCCCAATAAAGCACACAGACTTCTGCATATAAACAACGCCTCACCCCACCAGGATTTAAACCCACGATCTTATAATTGTGAAAGGGGAACGTTACCTCTGGGCCACCAGGACAATAAAAGCAGTCCTAGACTCTACTATATTTCACACAAAGCCTGTTCAACGACCTTATGGTGCCATGAACCTTTAATGGGGACAACCCGTGCCGCTTAGGTGATCAGAGTAACGTTTTTCCAAATCCGGCTTCGACACACGTGGATCCATATATATTTCATTAGCCCAATAAAGCACGCGGACTTCTACATATAATCAACATCTCACCCCACCAGGATTTGAACCGACGATCTTATAATTGTGACCGTGGAACGCTACCTCTGGGACACTAGGACAATAAAAGCAGTCCTAGACTCTGCTATATTTCACACAAAGCCTGTTTCACGAGCTTATGGCGACGTGAACCTCTAATGGGGACGACCCATGCCTCTTAGGTGATCAGAGCAACGTTTTACTTAATGCGGCTTCGAAACTCGAGGATCCATATATATTTTATTAGCCCAATAAAGCACACGGACTTCTACATATAATCAACACCTCACCCCACCAGGATTTGAACCCACTATCTTATATTTGTGACCGGGGGACGCTACCTCTGGGTCACCAGGACAATAAAAGCATTCCTAGACTCTGCTATATTTCACACAAAGCCTGTTCAACGGGCTTATGGCACCGTGAACCTCTAATAGGGACCACCCGTCCCGCTTAGGTGATCAGAGCAACGTTTTACCAAATCCGGCTCGAAACACGAGGATCCATATATATTTCATTAGCCCAATAAAGTACCCAGACTTCTACATATAATCAACACCTCACCCCACCAGGATTTGAAACCACGATCTTATAATTGTCACCGGGGAACGCTACCTCTTGGCAACCAGGACAATAAAAGCAGTCCTAGACTCTACTATATTTCACACAGAGCGTGTTCAACGACCTTATGGCGCCATTAACCTCTAATGGGGACCACCCGTGCCGCTTAGGTGATCAGAGTAACGTTTAACCAAATGCGGCTTTGAAACCCGAGGATCCATATATATTTCATTAGCGCAATAAAGCACGCAGACTTCTGCATATAAACAACGCCTCACCCCACCAGGATTTAAACCCACGATCTTATAATTGTGAAAGGGGAACGCTACCTCTGGGCCACCAGGAAAATAATAGCAGTCCTAGACTATGCTATATTTCACACAAACCCTGTTCAACGAGCTTATGGCGCCGTGAACCTCTAATGGGGACCACCCGTGCCGCTTAGGTGATCAGAGCAACGTTTTACCAAATGCGGCTTCAAAACACGAGGGTCCATATATATTTCATTAGCCCAATAAAGCACGCGGACTTCTACATATAATCAACACCTCACCCCACAAAGGATTCAAACCCACGATCTTATAATTGTGACCGGGGTATGCTACCTCTGGGCCACCAGGACAATAAAAGAAGTCCGAGACTCTACTATATTTCACACAAAGCCTGTTCAACGACCTTATGGCGCCATGAACCTCTAATGGGGACCACCCGTCCCGCTTAGGTGATCAGAGTAACGTTTTACCAAATCCGGCTCGAAACACGTGGATCCATATATATTTCATTAGCCCAATACAGCACGCGGACTTCTACATAAAATCAACACCACACCCCACCAGGATTCAATCCCAAAATCTTATAATTGTGATTAGCGAATGCTACCTGTGGACCACCAGGACACTAAAAGCAGTCCTAGACTCTGTTATATTTCACACAAAGCCTGTTCAACGAGCTTATGGCGCCGTGAACCTCTAATGGGGACCACACGTGCCGCTTGGTGACCAGAGCAACGTCTTACCAAATCCGGCTATGAAACACGAGGATCCAAATATATTTCTTTAGCCCAATAAAGCATGCGGACTTCTACATAAAATCACCACCTCACCCCACCAAGATTCAAACCCAAAATCTTATAATTGTGACCAGGGAATGCTACCTGTGGACCACCAGGACACTAAAAGCAGTCCTAGACTCTACTATATTTCACACGAAGCCTGTTCAACGACCTTATGGCGCCATGAACCTCTAATGGGGACCATCTGTGCCGCTTAGGTGATAAGAGCAACGTTTTACCAAATCCGGCTTGGAAACACGAGGATCCATATATATTTCATTAGCCCAATAATGCATGCGGACTTCTACATATAATCAACACCTCACCCCACCAGGATTTGAAACCACGATCTTATAATTGTGACTGGGGAACGTTACCTCTGGCCAACCAGGATAATAAAAGCAGTCCTAGACTCTACCATATTTCACACAAAGCCTGTTCAACGACCTTATGGCGCCATGAACCTTTAATGGGGACCACCCGTGCCGCTTAGGTGATCAGAGCAACGTTTACCAAATCCGGCTTCGAAAAACGAGGATCCATATATATTTCATTAGCCCAAAAATGCATGCAGACTTCTACATATAATCAACACCTCACCCCAACAGGATTTGAACCCACTATCTTATAATTGTGAACTGGGGACGCTACCTCTGGGCCACCAGGACAATAAAACCATTCCTAGACTCTGCTATATTTCACACAAAGCCTGTTCAACGACCTTAGGGCGCCGTGAACCTCTAATGGTGACCACCCGTGCCGCTTAGGTAATCAGAGCAACGTTTTACTACATCCGGCTTCGAAACACGAGGATCCATATATATTTCATTAGCCCAATAAAGCATGCGTACTTCTACATATAATCAACACCTCACCCCACCAGGATTCAAACCCACGACCTTATAATTGTGACCGGGATATGCTATCTCTGGGCCACCAGGACAATAAAAGCAGTCCTAGACTCTACTATATTTCACACAAAGCCTGTTCAACGACCTTATGGCGCCATGAACCTCTAGTGGGGACCACCCGTGCCACTTAGGTGATCAGAGCAACGTTTTACCAAATCCGGCATGGAAACACGAGGATCCGTATATATTTTATTAGCCCAATAAAGCACTCGGACTTCTACATATAATCAACACCTCACCCCACCAGGATTTGAACACACGATCTTATAATTGTGACCGGGGAACGCTACCTCTGGGCCACCAGGACAATAAAAGCAGTCCTAGACTCTGCTATATTTCACACAAAGCGTGTTCAACGAGCTTATGGCACTGTGAACCTCTAATGGGGACCACCCGTGCCGCTTAGGTGATCAGAGCACCGTTTTTCCAAATGCGGCGTCGAAACAAGGAGGATTCATATATATTTCATTAGCCCAATAAAGCACGCGGACTTCTACATATAATCAACACCTCACCCCACCAGGATTTGAACCCACGATCTTATAATTGTGACCGGGGAACGCTACCTCTGGGCCACCAGGACAATAAAAGCAGTCCTAGACTCTGCTATATTTCACACAAAGCCTGTTCAGCGAGCTTATGGCGCCGTGAACCTCTAATGGGGACCACCCGTGCCGCTGAGGTGATCAGAGCAACGTTTTACCAAATCCGGTTTCGAAACACGAGGATCCATATATCTTTCATTAGCCCAATAAAGCATGCGGACTTCTACATATAATCAACACCTCACCCCACCTGGATTCAAACCCACGATCTTATAATTGAGACCGGGATATGCTACCTCTGGGCCACCAGGACAATAAAAGCAGTCCTAGACTCTACTATATTTCACACAAAGCCTGTTCAACGACCTTATGGCGCCATGAACCTCTAATGGGGACCACCCGTGCAGCTTAGGTGATCAGAGCAACGTTTTACCAAATCCGGCTTGGAAACACGAGGATCCATATATATTTTATTAGCCCAATAAAGCACTCGGACTTCTACATATAATCAACACCTCACCCCACCAGGATTCAAACCCACGATCTTATAATTGTGACCGGGTATGCTACCTCTGGGCCACCAGGACAATAAAAGCAGTCCTAGACTCTACTATATTTCACACAAAGCCTGTTCAACGAGCTTATGGCGCTGTGTACAACTATGGGGACCACCCGTGCTGCTTAGGTGATCAGAGCAACGTTTTACCAAATGGGCTTCGAAACATGAGGATCCATATATATTTCATTAGCCCAATAAAGCACGCGGACTTCTTCATATAATCAACACCTCACCCCACCAGGGTTCGAACCCACGATCTTCTAATTGTGACCGGGGAACGCTAACTCTGGGCCACTAGGACAATAAAAGCAGTCCTAGACTCTGCTATATTTCACACAAAGCCTGTTCAACGAGCTTATGGCGCCGTGAACCACTATAGAGGACCACCCGTGCCGCTTACGTGATCAGAGCAACGTTTTACCAAATCTGGCTTGGAAACTCGAGGATCCATATATATTTCATTCGCCCAATAAAGCACGCGGACTTCTACATAAAATCAACACCTCACCCCACCAGGATTCAAACCCAAAATCTTATAATTGTGACCAGGGAATGCTACATGTGGACCACCAGGACACTAAAAGCAGTCCGAGACTCTGTTATATTTCACAATGCCTGTTCAACGAGCTTATTGCGCCGTGAACCTCTAATGGGGACAACACGTGCCGCTTGGGGACCAGAGCAACGTTTTACCAAATCTGGCTACGAATCACGAGGATCCAAATATATTTCTTTAGCCCAATAAAGCATGCGGACTTCTACATAAAATCAACACCTCAACCCACCAGGATTCAAAACCAAAATCTTATAATTGTGACCAGGGAATGCTACCTGTGGACCACCAGGTCACTAAAAGCCGTCCTAGACTGTTATATTTCACACAAAGCCTGTTCAACGAGCTTATGGGGCTGTGAACCACTATATGGGACCACCCGTGCCCCTTAGGTGATCAGAGCAAAGTTTTACCAAATGCGGCTTCAAAACACGAGGATCCATATATTTTTCATTAGCCCAATAAAGCACGCGGACTTCTACATATAATCAACACCTCACCCCACCAGGATTTGAACCCACGATCTTATAATTGTGACCAGGGAACGCTACCTCTGGGCAACCAGGACAATAAAAGCAGTCCTAGACGATACTATATTTCACACAAAGCCTGTTCAACGACCTCATGGCGCCATGAACCTCTAATGGGGATCACCCGTGCCGCTTAGGTGATCAGAGCAACGTTTTACCAAATCCGGCTTGGAAACACGAGGATACATATATATTTCATTAGCCCAATAAAGCACTCGGACTTCTACATATAATCAACACCTCACCCCACCAGGATTCAGACTCACGATCTTATAATTGTGACCGGGGTATGCTACCTCTGGGCCACCAGGACAATAAAAGCAGTCCTAGACTCTACTATATTTCACAAAAAGCCTGTTCAACGACCTTATGGCGCTATGAACCTCTAATGGGGACCACCCGTGCCGCTTAGGTGATCAGAGTAACGTTTAACCAAATGCGGCTACGAAACACGAGGATCCAAATATATTTCTTTAGCCCAATAAAGCATGCGGACTTGTACATAAAATCACCACCCCACCCCACCAAGATTCAAACCCAAAATCTTATAATTGTGACCAGGGAATGCTACCTGTGGACCACCAGGACACTAAAAGCAGTCCTAGACTCTACTATATTTCACACGAAGCCTGTTCAACGACCTTATGGCGCCATTAACCTCTAATGGGGACCATCTGTGCCGCTTAGGTGATAAGAGCAACGTTTTACCAAATCCGGCTTGGAAACACGAGGATCCATATATATTTCATTAGCCCAATAATGCATGCGGACTTCTACATATAATCAACACCTCACCCCCACCAGGATTTGAACCCACGATCTTATAATTGTGACTGGGGAACGTTACCTCTGGGCAACCAGGATAATAAAAGCAGTCCTAGACTCTACCATATTTCACACAAAGCCTGTTCAACGACCTTATGGCGCCATGAACCTTTAATAGGGATCACCCGTGCCGCTTAGGTGATCAGAGCAACGTTTTACCAAATCCGGCTTCGAAAAACGAGGATCCATATATATTTCATTAGCCCAAAAATGCATGCAGACTTCTACATATAATCAACACCTCACCCCAACAAGATTTGAACCCACTATCTTATAATTGTGAACGGGGGACGCTACCTCTGGGCCACCAGGAAAATAAAACCATTCCTAGACTCTGCTATATTTCACACAAAGCCTGTTCAACGACCTTATGGCGCCGTGAACCTCTAATGGGGACCACCCGTGCCGCTTAGGTAATCAGAGCAACGTTTTACTAAATCCGGCTTCGAAACACGAGGATCCATATATATTTCATTAGCCCAATACAGCATGCGGACTTCTACATATAATCAACACCTCACCCCACCAGGATTTGAACCCACGATCTTATAATTGTGACCGGGGAACGCTACCTCTGGGCCACCAGGACAATAAAAGCAGTCCTAGACTCTGCTATATTTCACACAAAGCCTGTTCAGCGAGTTTATGGCGCCGTGAACCTCTAATGGGGACCACCCGTGCCGCTGAGGTGATCAGAGCAACGTTTTACCAAATCCGGTTTCGAAACACGAGGATCCATATATCTTTCATTAGCCCAATAAAGCATGCGGACTTCTACATATAATCAACACCTCACCCCACCAGGATTCAAACCCACGATCTTATAATTGAGACCGGGATATGCTACCTCTGGGCCACCAGGACAATAAAAGCAGTCCTAGACTCTACTATATTTCACACAAAGCCTGTTCAACGACCTTATGGCGCCATGAACCTCTAATGGGGACCACCCGTGCCGCTTAGGTGATCAGAGCAACGTTTTACCAAATCCGGCAAACGAGGATCCATATATATTTTATTGGCCCAATAAAACGCCGTTTCTACATATAATCAACACCTCACCCCACCAGGATTCAAACCCACGATCTTTATAAATTGTGACCGGGGTATGCTACCTCTGGGCCACCAGGACAATAAAAGCAGTCCTAGACTCTAATATATTTCACACAAAGCCTGTTCAACGAGCTTATGGCGCTGTGTACAACTATAGGGGCCACCCGTGCTGCTTAGGTGATCAGAGCAACGTTTTACCAAATGGGGCTTCGAAACATGAGGATCCATATATATTTCATTAGCCCAATAAAGCACGCGGACTTCTTCATATAATCAACACCTCACCCCACCAGGGTTCGAACCCACGATCTTCTAATTGTGACCGGGGAACGCTACCTCTGGGCCACTAGGACAATAAAAACAGTCCTAGACTCTGCTATATTTCACACAAAGCCTGTTCAACGAGCTTATGGCGCCGTGAACCACTATAGAGGACCACCCGTGCCGCTTAAGTGATCAGAGCAACGTTTTACCAAATCTGGCTTGGAAACTCGAGGATCCATATATATATCATTAGCCC
>NW_024725099.1:7500-16304 GCF_018991925.1 Homarus americanus | reverse complement strand
TGAATATAACTAGAACAAAATATATGGAAGAGATTATAATATATGAAAGGAAATGAAAAGAAAGAACATTGACTTGGAGAATATAAGCAGAGAAACATAAGAGTTACTTATGTAAGAATATATAAGAATATAAGGTATATAGAGATCAAGAACATATAATAATATATGCAAGAATATATAAAGAATTGAAGAAGGATAACTATATAAAACAGGATACTCATTGGAAAGAATGCTACAAAGAACATATAAGAATATGAATAAGTAAGCATACTAACAGAAAAGAATATCTGGATGGTAATTACTAAGAGAAAACTCGGCCCGTTACAAGAGCCACTGCTCCACGCCAGCCTCCTCGGCGCCCTGAACACATCCCTCCTGCACTACTCACAGCCGAGTATGTTTTCGTCAGGCATGATGCTCACCGTTTTCGTCAGGCATGACCCTCCTCCTGTCGTGAACCCTGCTGCTGTCATAGAAGCTGCTCCTGTCATGGACCCTCCTCCTGACGTCGCCCCTGACCCAGTCAACCCAGCCAGTGGCCCTGAGGAAGCTGCCCCAGCCGCTATAGAAGCACCACAACAATTGCCTGTACAACCTCCTCTAATCCATACCCCTCTTTCTCCCCCTGATTCCCCCACAGGTTCTGTGTCACTAGGCGGAGTTGTCACCCCCAGCTGCCGAGTGGTACGTACACCTGCCCGGTATGTATCATGTGTGGGACGTAACCCGGCTAACATCCCAGTCGCTCCCGGAGGGGAGGGGGAGTATTGTAGTGGATTCCTTCCCTACAAACGCCGTGTGTCGCTGACTGGCCGACCCCCCTGCGAATCTACCGGCGTATCCCTCGTGGTCAAGGTCAGGTAACCAGCGACGCCGAACAAAGCGGGGGCCTTCCATCAAGCCACGCCTACCGCGGTTATATAAGACCTCGCCTGGCCTTCATCGACCTCTTTCTACTTACCGCCACCAGCAAGCAACATCCCTCAACAGCTCCATACACACGCTCCCTCAGAAAGCTCCTCGCCCTACAGGAACTCTGAGCAAGCTTCGCCCGACTTAGTATGTCTTTAACACTGTGCTGTGCAACAATATATATACGAGAAACACTGTGATTTTCTATTTCTACCTCAATCCTGAGTGTTGGATATATTTCATGTACGTACGTTGTGAGGCCAAATAAGAGACCCTGACAACCTGCCACGACAGTAGCTACAACCCTTCTCAGGTGTGTCTCAGGCCAACAGGACATGATAGTGAGAGGCAAGGCTGTCCAAGTTTCCCAATCTTGTTGACCGAACACGCTGATTGGTTCAACTGCTCGCGTTGTGATTGGTTGTGAGTCCATGACGTAATATTACTATAATGTGTGGTGAGGGGTAACGAACACCCCAGATACAGTAGTTATATTAGAGTAGTCCTCTTACTCAGTGAAGTTCATTGTTTCACTCATTAGTTTTATAAATTTCTGAATAATAAACACTGCATTATACACCATTCAGAGTGTTATATGAGATCACATTAGAACAGACAGTTGGCTTACTTTTCTTGACTCCATATCGCTTCGTGTGTGACTCAGCAGAATATAATTCTGCAAAAATATTGCTAGTAAAATGTACGGAAGGTAATTAAATACTGTACACCTAAAGTTTATTTATGTGTATACTACATGGCATTTTAGCCATGAAAAAGCATATTTCCTAAAGTCGGTAATTTACCGACTGTCGGAGCAGTGACGTCACGGCTTACCAACTACGTCATCAATTTACCCATTACCAGACGAAGTACCGGATTTGAACCAATCAACGAGTTCGATAAACAAGAGTCGGAAATTCTGACAGCCCTGGTGAGGTCCTCATCATTCAAGATGGACTTAATTAATTTTAATATAATTGATAATTGATCATTATTTACTTTTTATATTATACGTAATTATTGTTTAATAATTATTGCTGAATAATTATATAGTGTAGTGGACTTCTCCCCTACAACTGCGTATCCGCATTGCATTCCAATGCGACAGCAGATGTTACCGTAACCTAGCAACGAACCAAAGTCGGGTTTTCCCAACATGACTCATAGAGGACTCACGGCTGCTGGGTATATAAGCTCTGTCTCTCCATTGAGATTCATTCCGGTCTCTCTTCTTGAACAAGCAACACCTCCTCCTCCGCCGCTGCCTGGCGGCCCTCGCTTCTCCTCGCCTGCCTGGCGGTCCTCGCTCCCGCCAGCGAGCATGGCGACCCACCAGCTGTCCTTTTCTGAGCTTCCTCACCAACCAGCTCTCATTCTGGCCCATCTTCCTGGACACGCAACACCTCCTCCAGCAAGCTCCACGCTGTCCAGCTTTCATTCAACCAGGAAGCCAGCAACAGGCAACATCTCCTCTAACGAAGCTCCTGCACATCTACCTCCTTCAACACGCTACTCACCTAACGTCTCTACTGAGCAGCTCCTCACCACACGGCACCTCCAGCACCAGGCTGTCTATTGAAGGTTACTAGTGTGCCCTGAAGAATGCAGTGATGGCTAGGGAAACACTGAGTAACACTGAGTCCGTTTATTATGGATGAGAGAAATACAAGTGGTGACTAGCGTGTGCCATGCACGGCTCACACAGTCAGACTGAGGCTGCCTTGCCATATGGCAGCCTCGGGGCAATGTTGCCACATAACACGTGCAGTGTTGCCACGTGATTATATATATAAATGCTACTCGGCACAGTAGCTTATGTACAGGGTTGCTACTCGGCACAGTAGCTTATGTACAGGGTTGCTACTCGGCACAGTAGCTTAGATACATAACCTACATCTATCATATAACTTATATTATACAAGAAAACCACCTTAGAGTTTCCATCCATCCTGAGTGCTAGACAACATTATACCACGAATTCCTACAATAGTCTTAGACTAATGGCACGAAATCGTCATCTGTACCTGTCACAAGCGGGGTACCGCAGGGTAGTGTATTGGGCCCGCTGTTGTTTGTTTGTTTCATAAATGACATGCCTGACGTTGTACACTCCTCCATACAAATGTTTGCCGATGATGGCAAGTTATTTCGGGAAATTAAGAACCAAGCGGACTGTGAAGAGCTGCAGAAGGACCTCTGTGGGCTCCAGGAATGGTCGAAGAAATGGCTGCTGAGATTCAATGTCACGAAGTGTAAGAGGATGCACCTGGGGCGTACCAACGGTAAGGAGGCGTATCATATGTCCCAACGGGATGAAGAAAATGCACTAGTTGAGACTGTGTGTGAGAAGGACCTAGGTGTGTATGTTGACAATGAGCTGAAGTTCTCGGGCCATTGTGAGAAGAAGGTAAATCAGGCAAATAAATTATTGGGTCTTATAAGAAGGTCGTTCAGATATCTAGACGGTCCGTCCCTCGTGACGATCTTCAGGAGTGAAGTGCTTCCCCATCTGGAGTACTGTCACCCCATCTGGTCCCCGAGATATGCTAGGGACTGTCAGTTGGTTGAAAATGTTCAAAGGAGGGCCACCAAACTGGTGCCTGCACTTCGGCACCTCAGCTACCCTGAGAGATTGGAGCGCCTGAACTTGCCTAGCTTATACTACAGACGGGCAAGGGGGGACCTAGTTGAGGTTTATAAGCATCTCAGGGGGCACTACTCAGTTGAGTGTCCTTACTTGGAGCTGGCGGACGCTCGCCCCACAAGGGGTCACAGCTCAAGATTGAAGAAGCCGCAAGTCCAGAAAACCGTGAGGGCAAACTTTTTCGGAGTGAGGGTTGTAAACTCTTGGAACAATCTACCAGAGAGTGTTGTGACGGCACCGAGTGTGAGCTCTTTCAAGAGAAGACTTGACCAACACTGGAGCGGGTTCAGGTACATTCAGGAGCCGGTGCATGCCCAGTATTTGCCAACAGTGCGTGACAGAGACGTGACCGATCGCCCGGGCGGCTAGGGAGCCGATCTTTTGGTGAAGAATATAAATGAAAAGAGACGTGACCGATCGCCCAAGCGGCTAACAGGCCGATCAGTGGCGAAGAGGATAAAAGTAAAAGTAAAAGTAATAGTTACCGTTAGGAATATTATTATGAATAGTTAAAATAGCGAGTTTAATATGGTGTTATAGGCTTATATATAGTGTTGTATATTAATGAAATATTAATAAATAATCTTAAAATAGTTAAACAATAAATGTTGCTGTTTAAATTTGTTTTAGCGAATTTGTAAATGCTGTCAACCTATTCGGCTCTCCAGCCACTGACTTAAGTTTAGTTTAATATTAATATATATCTATTAGCGGCAATTTAATCAATAATAAAACATTACAATTAAAGTATAAATGATTTATATTATGTAAAATTTATAAATAAAATACTTTTATTATAGTATTAATAATAAAAACTTGTAGTTACTGAAAGATAAGAGAGAGAATCGGACAAGGTCTAGCAGGTTAACATCAACCATCGTGGCCGTCTTGTTTATTGTTGTTAACAACTGTTAATTTGTGGGCCTTCCTCCCTCCCTCGTGGTAAGTTAACATTATGTATGGCCGTGTTAACTAGACACAGTACAGTAGAACAAAAGAATGGTGGAAACCACAGCGGGGCTATTGGCCCCCATACTCACAGATATCTCTGTGGTTGTCGGTCACACTGGTTAAACTCCAACTAGGCCCATCTGGGACCAACTAGGCCCATCTGGGACCAACTAGGTCCACCTGGGACCAACTAGGTCCATCTGGGACCAACTAGGTCCATCTGGGACCAACTAGGCCCAACTGGGACCAACTAGACCCATCTGGGACCAACTAGACCCATCTGGGACCAACTAGGCCCATCTGGGACCAACTAGGCCCATCTGGGACCAACTAGGCCCAACTGGGACCAACTAGGTCCATCTGGGACCAACTAGACCCATCTGGGACCAACTAGGCCCATCTGGGACCAACTAGGCCCATCTGGGACCAACTAGACCCATCGCCAACTGGGACCAACTAGGTATGGTGCAGGTATATAGTGTGTTTATGGTGCAGGTGTGTGGTGTAGGTATATGGTGCAGGTATATTGTGTGTTTGTGGTGCAGGTGTGTGGTGTAGGTATATGGTGCAGGTATATTGTGTGTTTGTGGTGCAGGTGTGTGGTGTGGGTATATGGTGCAGGTATATAGTGTGTTTATGGTGCAGATGTGGTGTGGTATATGGTGCAGGTATATAGTGTGTTTATGGTGCAGGTGTGGTGTAGGTATATGGTGCAGGTATATAGTGTTTATGGTGCAGATGTGTGGTGTAGGTATATGGTGCAGGTATATAGTGTGTTTATGGTGCAGGTGTGTGTGGTGTAGGTATATGGTGCAGGTATTTGTGTGTTTGTGGTGCAGGTGTGTGGTGTAGGTATATGGTGCAGGTAATTGTGTGTTTGTGGTGCAGGTGTGTGGTGTAGGTATATGGTGCAGGTATATAGTGTGTTTATGGTGCAGGTGTTGTGTGGGTATATGGTGCAGGTATATTGTGTGTTTGTGGTGCAGGTGTGGTGTGGGTATATGGTGCAGGTGTGAGTGTGGGTAAATGGTGCAGGTATAGGATTTGTGTGTTTGTGGTGCAGGTGTGTGGTGTGGGTATATGGTGCAGGTATATTGTGTGTTTGTGGTGCAGGTGTGTGGTGTGGGTATATGGTGCAGGTATATTGTGTGTGTTTGTGGTGCAGGTGTGTGGTGTAGGTATATGGTGCAGGTATATTGTGTGTTTGTGGTGCAGGTGTGTGGTGTGGGTATATGGTGCAGGTATATTGGTGTTCGTGGTGCAGGTATATAGTGTGTTTGTGGTGCAGGTGTGTGGTGTAGGTATATGGTTGGGTATATAGTGTGTTTGTGGTGGGTGTGTGTGGTGTAGGTATAGTGCAGGTATATTGTGTGTTTGTGGTGCAGGTATATAGTGTTTGTATGGTGCAGGTGTGTGGTGTAGGTATAGGTGCAGGTATATTGTGTGTTTGTGGTGCAGGTATATAGTGTGTTTGTGGTGCAGGTATATAGTGTGTTTGTGGTGCAGGTGTGTGGTGTAGGTATATGGTGCAGGTATATAGTGTGTTTGTGGTGCAGGTGTGTGGTGTAGGTATATGGCGCAGGTATATTGTGTGTTTGTGGTGCAGGTATATAGTGTGTTTGTGGTGCAGGTATATAGTGTGTTTGTGGTGCAGGTGTGTGGTGTAGGTATATGGTGCAGGTATATAGTGTGTTTGTGGTGCAGGTGTGTGGTGTACATAAGAAAATAAGGAATCTGCAACAGGCAGGTTAGCCTGTGCATGGCAGCTCCTGTCGAGAGTTACTACCACTCTATCATCCATGAATCTATCCAGCCTCCTTTTGAAACTTCCCAGCGTTCCAGCACTTACTACAAAGTTGCTAAGCTTGTTCCACTCGTCCACCACTTTTGTGAACCAGTTTCTTCCTTCTCCTCAAACCTAAACTTATCCAACAAATCCGTTGCTCGAGTCCTATCCTGCTCGGATATTATAAGAACTTTATCTATATCCCCTTTATTGATTCCTTTCACCCACTTAAATACTTCTATCATATCTTCCCGCACTCTTTGTCTTACTAGGGAATGCAAGTTTAGTTTCTTTAACCTATCCTGATATGGAAGGTTTCTAAGTCCCGGAATCATTTTCGTCATTCTTCGCTGCACAGACTCTAGTGAATTGATATCCATTCTATAATAAGGGCACCAGAACTGAACCGCATAATGGAGGTGCGGCCTGACTAGCGCAAGGTATAGTTGCAATAAGACCTCTGCACTCTTATTACTTACACTTCTAGATATAAAACCCAATACTCTGTTTTATTTCGAACATTAACGCACTGTTTTCTAGGCTGTAGGTTCGGGCTTACCAAGTACCCTAGGTCTCTTTTCACAAGTCGACTTCTCTGGTTGATGTTGTTAAGCTGTATACATTGACAATATTTGTTCTTCCAATAATAAGTACGCTGCACTTGCTGGTGTTGAATTTCATTTGCCATTTTTCAGACCACCCTGCAGTTTATTTAGATCCTCCTGTAATGCATTTGTATCCTGCCCTGAATTAATCTGCCGCCCTATTTTGGTGTCATCCGCAAACTTGCTTATGTCACTGCTGATCCCAGTATCTAGATCGTTTATGTAGATTATGAACAAGAGTGGGCCCAGTACTGACCCCTGGGGAACCCTACTGGTTACACGGCCCCACTCAGGTTAGGTCAGGTTAGGGCAGGTCAGGTAGGGTTAGTTTAGGTCAGGTCAGGTTAGGTCAGGTTAGGTTAGGTCGTTTAGGTCAGGTTAGGTCAGGTTAGGTCAGGTTAGGTCAGTTTAGGTCAGGTTAGGTCAGGTTAGGTTAGGTCAGGTCAGGTTAGGTCAGGTCAGGTTAGTTTAGGTCAGGTTAGGTTAGGTCAGGTTAGGTTAGGTAAGGTCAGGTTAGGTTAGTATTAGGTTATTGACTTATTGACCGGCGACTAATTGTCCTAACATCAACAACAATAAAAAAAGAAAGAAAACCCGAAATAATAAAGACGAAAACCAAACCAAACCACAATATTAAAGACAAAAGACGAAGGCGCAGAAGAAGGTTTACATAACCAAAGGGCAAGAACCTTCCATTGTATGACCAAGAGCACCAACAAAACACCTTTTATGTGGCTCAGTCTCCTGCCAGTCACGAAGAGCAACGCTGTCCACTGAGGTGTAAATGTCAGTGCAAATAACAGTGTAAATAACAGTGTAAATAACAGTGTAAATAACAGTATAAATAACAGTGTAAATACCAGAGTAAATACAAGTTAGAAATACCAGTGTAAATATCAGTGTAAATACCAGTGTAAATACCAGAGTAAATACAAGTGTAAATACCAGAGTAAATACAAATTGTAAATACCAGTGTAAATAACAGTGTAAATACCAGTGTAAATACCAGAGTAAATACAAGTGTAAATACCAGTGTAAATACCAGAGTAAATACAAGTGTAAATACCAGTGTAAATAACAGTGTAAATACCAGTGTAAATACCAGAGTAAATACAAGTGTAAATACCAGTGTAAATACCAGAGTAAATACCAGAGTAAATACCAGTGTAAATACAAGAGTAAATACAAGTGTAAATACCAGTGTAAATACCAGTGTAAATACCCGTGTAAATACCAGTGTAAATACCAGTGTAAATACAAGAGTAAATACAAGTGTAAATACCAGTGTAAATTCCAGAGTAAATACCAGTGAAATACCAGTGTAAATACAGGTAAATACAAATTAATACCAGTGAATTCCAGAGTAAATACCAGTGTAAATACCAGAGTAAATACCAGAGTAGGGTGTAAATACCAGAGTAAATACAAGAGTAAATGGTGGTGTAAATACCAGTGTAAATACCAGTGTAAATACAAGAGTAAATACAAGTGTAAATACCAGTGTAAATACCAGTGTAAATACCAGTGTAAATACCAGTGTAAATACCAGTGTAAATACAGGTAAATACAAGTGTAAATACCAGTGTAAATTCCGGGTAAATACCAGTATAAATGCCAGGTAAATACCAGAGTAAGGTGTAAATGCAGGTAAATACAAGGTAATGGTGGTGTAAATACCAGTGTAAATACAAGGTAAATACAGGTAAATGCCAGGTAAATACAAGTGTAAATACCGAGTAAATACCGGTTGTAATGCCGGGTAAATACCGAAGTAAATGCCAGATTAAACTGAAATTAAATACCGTGTAAATACCATTGTAAATGCAAGGTAAATACCAGGTACAAGGTAAATGGTGGTGTAAATGCCAGTGTAAATACCAGTGTAAATGCATAAGAAGGTAAATAC
>NW_024725098.1:0-15205 GCF_018991925.1 Homarus americanus | reverse complement strand
TACTTAACTGTGATTGGTGGAACAAGAGGTAATGTCATCAAATTACAGCCAATAGGAAAACAGAGGAATCAGTCAGCACAACACCCCAACTTATGTTTTGCTGTTGGATATTTATTCTCCTTTTCATTGCTCAGGTTGCGAAAATACTGAAAATGCTATGGGCAGTGTCTATTTATTTAACGTCATATCTCCCAGAGTTTAAAATTGTGAAACGAAAATAAATATCCAACAGCAAAGCATAAGTTGGGGTGTTGTGCTGACTGGTTGCTCTGTTCTCCTATTGGCTGTAATTTGATGACGTCATCTTGCTCCACCAATCACAGTTAAGTAAGGGATTACTGGATGAATGCAAAATGTAAGACAAAACTATGAAGTTCTTAAGGCGATGCTGCTTGTGGAAGGGCCCCTGGGGGCGCCGTCGCCCCTGGTGGAGACCCTGACGCCACTGGAAAGGCACCCACTATGAATAGGAGGGCCCATACCAGCGCTGAGGGCCCTAGGAGGGCCCATAGGGGCGCTGCAGCCCGTGGCAGGGTCATTTGGGGCAGAGGCGCCCCATAAAGGGACCCTGGGTGAGACACCGCCTCTGTGAGGGCCACTGCATGCGCCAACTCTGTGGTATGACCCCTGGGGGCGCCGCCGTCCCTGGGAACACCCCTCAAGGCGCCCCCGTCCCTGTAAGGGTCACTGGGATCGCCGCTATCCCTGTGAGGGTCACTTGGCATGCAAGGCACGGAGGCGTCCCGAGGGCCCTCTCAGGGTCGGCGGTAGCCCCAGGGGACCTGTCAGGGGCGCTGGATACACCAGGGGCGCTCTTAGGGACAACCGCAATCCTAGAGGCCTTCTCAGGGAAGGCGGCCTCGACAGGGGCTCCTCCAGGAACAGCCGAGCTTCCATGGGCCTCTGAGGGATGGCAAAGCTACAAGGGACCCTCGCAGGGACGGCAACACTCCTAGGGACCCTCACAGGGACGGCGGCGCCCCCATGGGCCCTGCTATGGGCGCTCGCTACCCCAGGGGCGCTAGCGACCCTAGGGACCCTCACAGGGACAGCCTTGATCCCTGGGGCCTTCCCTGGGACAGCGGCGCCTATAGGTACGTTCCTAGGGACCGTGGTGCTCCCAGAGGCCCTACCAGCGGCGGAGGCGCCTTCAGGGGCCCTTCCAGAGGCGGTGGCTCCCCCAGGCCTCTTTATGGGGCTCCACTGCTCCCAGGGATCCTGCCAAAGCCTGTGGCTCACAATAGGTCCTCCTAGGGAAGGCAGTGCCCCAATACATTGGATAGTGGTGTAGTATATATTGCATTCTTCCAGTAATCTCTTACATAACTGTAATTGATGGAATAAGATGTAACGTCATCAAATTACAGCCAATAGGAAAACAGAGGAATCAGTCAGCACAACACCCTAACTTATGTTTTGCTGTTGGATATTTATTCTCCTTTTCATTGTTCAGGTTGCGAAAATACTGAAAATGCTATGGGCAGTGTCAATTTATTTAACGTCATATTTCCCAGAGTTTAAAATAGTGAAACGAAAATAAATATCCAACAGCAAAGCATAAGTTGGGGTGTTGTGCTGATTGGTTGCTCTGTTCTCCTATTGGCTGTAATTTGATGAAGTTATATCTTGCTCCACCAATCACAGTTAAGTAAGGGATTACTGGATGAATGCAAAATGTAAGACAAAACTATGAAGTTCTTAGGGTGATGCTGCTTGTGGAAGGGCCCCTGGGGGCGCCGTTGCCGCTGGTGGAGACCCTGACGCCCCTGGAAAGGCACCCACTATGAATAGGAGGGCCCATACCAGCGCTGAGGGCCCTAGGAGGGCCCATAGGGGCGCTGCAGCCCTTGGCAGGGTTATTTGGGGCAGAGGCGCCCCATAAAGGGACCCTGGGTGAGAAACCGCCTCTGGAAGGGCCACTGAATGCGCCAACTCTGTGGTATGGCCCCTGGGGGCGCCGCCGTCCCTGGGAACACCCCTCAAGGCGCCCCCATCCCTGTAAGGGTCCTTGGCCATGCAAGGCACGGAGGCGTCCCGAGGGCCCTCTCAGGGTCGGCGGTGGCCCCAGGGGACCTGTCAGGGGCGCTGGATCCACCAGGGGCGCTCTTAGGGACAACCGCAATCCTAGAGGCCTTCTCAGGGAAGGCGGCGTCGACAGGGGCTCCTCCAGGAACAGCCGAGCTTCCATGGGCCTCTGAGGGATAGCAACGTGACACCCTCGCAGGGACGGCAACGCTCCTAGGGACCCTCACAGGGACGGCGGCGCCCCCATGGGACCTGCTATGGGCGCTAGCTACCCTAGGGGCGCTTGCGACCCTAGGGACCCTCACAGGGACAGCCTTGATCCCTGGGGCCTTCCCTGGGACAGAGGCGCCTCTAGGTAAGTTCCTAGGGACAGAGGCGCCTCTAGGTACGTTCCTAGGGACCGTGGTGCTCCCAGAGGCCCTGCCAGCGGCGGTGGCGCCTTCAGGGGCCATTCCAGAGGCGGTGGCTCCCCCAGGCCTTTTTATGGGGCGCCACTGCTCCGAGGGATCCTGCCAAGGCCTGTGGCTCACAATAGGTCCTCCTAGGGGAGGCAGTGCCCCAATACATTGGATAGAGGTGTAGAGTATATTGTATTCTTCCAGTAATTCTACTTAACTGTACTTGTGGAATAATTATCAGCCTCACAGTTTCACAGGTTAGAGAACTAGTCGCTAACAACACCCCAACTTATGTTTTGTTGTTGGATATTTATTCTCCTTTCATTGTTCAGGCTGGTGAAAAATACTGAAAAAATGCTATGGGCAGTGTCTTATTTATTTAACGCTATATCTCCTAGAGTTTAAAACAGAAATGAAAATAAATATCCAACAGCAAAGCATAAGTTAAAAAGTTGTGCTGACTGGTTGTCAGTTTTCCTATTGGCTGTATTTGATGACGTTACATCTTTGCTCCACAATCTACAGTTGGGTAAGGGATTACTGGACGAATGCAAAATGTAAGACAAAAAGGAAGTTCTTAGGGCGATGCTTGGTGGAAGGTCCCTGGGAAGCCTGCCCCTGGCAGAAAACCGGACGCCCCTGGAAAGGCACCCACTATGACTAGGAGGGCCCATACCAGCGCTGAGGGCCTTAGGAGGGCCCATAGGGGCGCTGCACCCCTTGGCAGGGTCATTTGGGGCAGAGGCGCCCCATAAAGGGACCCTGGGTGAGACACCACCTCTGGAAGTGCCACTGAATGCGCCAACTCTGTGGTATGGCCCCTGGGGGCGCCGCCGTCCCTTGGAACACCCTTCAAGGCGCCCCCGTCCCTGTAAAGATCACTGGGATCTCCGCTATCCCTGTGAGGGTCACTTGGCCATGCAAGGCACGGAGGCGTCCCGAGGGCCCTCTCAGGGACGGCGGTGGCCCCAGGGGACCTGTCAGGGGCGCTGAATCCACCAAGGGCGCTCTTAGGCACAACCGCAATCCTAGAGGCCTTCTCAGGGAAGGCAGCGTCGACAGGGGCTACTCCAGGAACAGCCGAGCTTCCATGGGCCTTTGAGGGATGGCAATGCTCCAAGGAACCCTCGCAGGGACGGTAACGCTCCTAGGGACCCTCACAGGGACGGCGGCGCCTCCATGGGCACTGCTATAGGTGCCAACTACCCTAGGGGCGCTAACGACCCTAGGGACCCTCACAGGGACAGACTTGATCCCTGGGGCCTTCCCTGGGACAGAGGCGCCTCTAGGTACGTTCCTAGGGACCGTGGTTCTCCCAGAGGCCCTGCCAGCGGCGGTGGCGCCTTCAGGGGCCCTTCCAGAGGCGGTGGCTCCCCCAGGACTCTTTATGGGGCGCCACTGCTCCCAGGGACCCTGCCAAGGCCTGTGGCTCACAATAGGTCCTCCTAGGGGAGGCGGCGCCCCAACATTGATGAGGTGTAGATACATTGGGAGCCTCTTCCAGTATCTTATCTGTAATTTGTACTAAGACGTAACGTCATCAAATTACAGCAATAGGAAAACAGAGGAATTAGTCAGCACAATACCCCAACTTAGTATGTTTTGCTGCCGGACATTTATTCTCCTTTTCATTGTTCAGGCGAAAATACTGAAAATGCTATGGGCAGTGCTCCATTTAATTAACGCCATATTCCAGAGCGGCCAGTGAAACGAAAATAAATATCCAACAGCAAAGCATATGTTGGGGTGTTGTGCTGACTGGTTGCTCTGTTTTCCTATTGGCTGTAATTTGATGACGTTACATCTTGCTCCACCAATCACAGTTAAGTAAGGGATTACTGGACGAATGCAAAATGTAAAACAAAACTATGAAGTTCTTAGGGCGATGCTGCTTGTGGAAGGACCCCTGGGGGTGCCGTCGACCCTGGTGGAAACCCTGACGCCCCTGGAAAGGCACCCACCATGACTAGGGAGGCCCATACCAGGCTCTGGAGGGCCCTAGGGAGGGCCCATAGAGCTGCTGCAGCCCTTGGCCTGGTCATTTGGGCAGAGGCAGTTCCATATGGGGACCCTGGTGAGACATCGCCTTAGTGCTAATGCGCCAACTCTGTGGTATGGCCTCTGGGGCGCCGCTGTCCCTGGGAACAGACCCCTCAAGGCGCCCCTGTCCCTGTAAGGATCGCCTGGATCAACGCTTATCCCGTAGGTCACCGGCCATGCAGCGTAACGGAGGCGTCCCAAGGGCCCTCTCAGGTCGGCGTGCTCCAGGGGACCTTGGCCAGGGGCGCTGATCCACCTGTGGGCGCTCTTAGGGACAACAACTGCAATCCTAGAGGCCTTCTCAGGAAGGCGGCGCTGAATGGGCTCCTCCAGGAACAGCTGAGCCTATACCTCTGAGGGATGGCAACGCTCCAAGGGACCCTCGCAGGGACGGCAACGCTCCTAGGGACATTCACAGGGACGGCGTCGGCCCCATGGGCCCTGCTATGAGTGCTAGCTACCCTAGGGGCGCTAGCGACCCTAGGGACCCTCACAGGGACAGCCTTGATCCCTGGGGCCTTCCCTGGGACAGAGGCGCCTGTAGGTACGTTCCGAGGGACCGTAGTGCTCCCAGAGGCCCTGCCAGCGGCGGTGGCGCCTTCAGGCGCCATTCCAGAGGCGGTGGCTCCCCCAGGCCTCTTTATGGGGCGCCACTGCTCCGAGGGATCCTGCCAAGGCCTGTGGCTCACAATAGGTCCTCCTAGGGGAGGCAGTGCCCCAATACATTGGATAGAGGTGTAGTATATATTGCATTCTTCCAGTAATCTCTTACTTAACTGTAATTTGTGGAATAAGATGTAACGTCATCAAATTACAGCCAATAGGAAAACAGAGGAATCAGTCAGCACAACACCCCAACTTATGTTTTGCTGTTGGATATTTATTCTCGTTTTCATTGTTCAGGTTGCGAAAATACTGAAAATGCTATGGGCAGTGTCTATTTATTTAACGTCATATCTCCCAGAGTTTTAAATAGTGAAACGAAAATAAATATCCAACAGCAAAGCATAAGTTGGGGTGTTGTGCTGACTGGTTGCTCTGTTTTCCTATTGGCTGTAATTTGATGACGTTACATCTTGCTCCACCAATCACAGTTAAGTAAGGGATTACTGGACGAATGCAAAATGTAAGACAAAACTATGAAGTTCTTAGGGCGATGCTGCTTGTGGAAGGACCCCTGGGGGCGCCGTCACCCCTGGTGGAGACCCTGACGCCCCTGGAAAGGCACCCACTATGACTAGGAGGGCCCATACCAGCTCTGAGGGCCCTAGGAGGGCCCATAGGAGCGCTGCAGCCCTTGGCCTGGTCATTTGGGGCAGAGGCGCCCCATAAGGGGACCCTGGGTGAGACATCGCCTCTGGAAGTGCCACTGAATGCGCCAACTCTGTGGTATGGCCCCTGGGGGCGCCGCCGTCCCTGGGAACACCCCTCAAGGCGCCCCCGTCCCAGTAAGGATCGCTCGGATCACCGCTATCCCTGTGAGGGTCACTTGGCCATGCAAGGCACGGAGGCGTCCCGAGGGCCCTCTCAGGGTCGGCGGTGGCCCCAGGGGACCTGTCAGGGGCGCTGGATCCACCAGGGGCGCTCTTAGGGACAACCGCAATCCTAGAGGCCTTCTCAGGGAAGGCGGCGTCGACAGGGGCTCCTCCAGGAACAGCCGAGCTTCCATGGGCCTCTGAGGGATGGCAACGTTCCAAGCGACCCTCGCAGGGGCGGCAACGCTCCTAAGGACCCTCACTGGAACGGCGGGGCCCCCATGGGCCCTGCTATGGGCGCTAGCTACCCTAGGGGCGCTAGGGACCCTCACAGGGACAGCCTTGATCCCTGGGGCCTTCCCTGGGACAGAGGCGCCTCTAGGTACGTTCCTAGGGACCGTGGTGCTCCCAGAGGCCCTGCCAGCGGCGGTGGCGCCTTCAGGGGCCATTCCAGAGGCGGTGGCTCCCCCAGGCCTCTTTATGGGGCGCCACTGCTCCGAGGGATCCTGCCAAGGCCTGTGGCTCACAATAGGTCCTCCTAGGGGAGGCAGTGCCCCAATACATTGGATAGAGGTGTAGTATATATTGCATTCTTCCAGTAATCTCTTACTTAACTGTAATTTGTGGAATAAGATGTAACGTCATCAAATTACAGCCAATAGGAAAACAGAGGAATCAGTCAGCACAACACCCCAACACCCCAACTTATGTTTTGCTGTTGGATATTTATTCTCGTTTTCATTGTTCAGGTTGCGAAAATACTGAAAATGCTATGGGCAGTGTCTATTTATTTAACGTCATATCTCCCAGAGTTTTAAATAGTGAAACGAAAATAAATATCCAACAGCAAAGCGCAGACAAAATGTTGTTTAACTGCTGGTGATGACATTAATCACATTAAAATTACTGGGCAGAAATACTAAAATGTAAGACAAAACTATGAAGTTCTTAGGGCGATGCTGCTTGTGGAAGGACCCCTGGGGGCGCCGTCGCCCCTGGTGGAGACCCTGACGCCCCTGGAAAGGCACCCACTATGACTAGGAGGGCCCATACCAGCGCTGAGGGCCCTAGGAGGGCCCATAGGGGCGCTGCAGCCCTTGGCCTGGTCATTTGGGGCAGAGGCGCCCCATAGGGGGACCCTGGGTGAGACATCGCCTCTGGAAGTGCCACTGAATGCGCCAACTCTGTGGTATGGCCCCTGGGGGCGCCGCCGTCCCTGGGAACACCCCTCAAGGCGCCCCCGTCCCAGTAAGGATCGCTCGGATCACCGCTATCCCTGTGAGGGTCACTTGGCCATGCAAGGCACGGAGGCGTCCCGAGGGCCCTTTCAGGGTCGGCGGTGGCTCCAGGGGACCTGTCAGGGGCGCTGGATCCACCAGGGGCGCTCTTAGGGACAACCGCAATCCTAGAGGCCTTCTCAGGGAAGGCGGCGTCGACAGGGGCTCCTCCAGGAACAGCCGAGCTTCCATGGGCCTCTGAGGGATGGCAACGCTCCAAGGGACCCTCGCAGTGACGGCAACGCTCCTAGGGACCCTCACAGGGACGGCGGCGCCTCCATGGGCCCTGCTATGGGCGCTCGCTACCCTAGGGACCCTCACAGGGACAGCCTTGATCCCTGGGGCCTTCCCTGGGACAGAGGCGCCTCTAGGTACGTTCCTAGGGACCGTGGTGCTCCCAGAGGCCCTGCCAGCGGCGGTGGCGCCTTCAGGGGCCCTTCCAGAGGCGGTGGCTCCCCCAGGCCTCTTTATGGGGCGCCACTGCTCCGAGGGATCCTGCCAAGGCCTGTGGCTCACAATAGGTCCTCCTAGGGGAGGCGGTGCCCCAATACATTGGATAGTGGTGTCGCATATATTGCATTCTTCCAGTAATCTCTTACTTAACTGTAATTTGTGGAATAAGATGTAACGTCATCAAATTACAGCCAATAGGAAAACAGAGGAATCAGTCAGCACAACACCCCAACTTATGTTTTGCTGTTGGATATTTATTCTCCTTTTCATTGTTCAGGTTGCGAAAATACTGAAAATGCTATGGGCAGTGTCTATTTATTTAACGTCATATCTCCCAGAGTTTAAAATAGTGAAACGAAAATAAATATCCAACAGCAAAGCATAAGTTGGGGTGTTGTGCTGACTGGTTGCTCTGTTTTCCTATTGGCTGTAATTTGATGACGTTACATCTTGCTCCACCAATCACAGTTAAGTAAGGGATTACTGGACGAATGCAAAATGTAAGACAAAACTATGAAGTTCTTAGGGCGATGCTGCTTGTGGAAGGACCCCTGGGGGCGCCGTCGCCCCTGGTGGAGACCCTGACGCCCCTGGAAAGGCACCCACTATGACTAGGAGGGCCCATACCAGCGCTGAGGGCCCTAGGAGGGCCCATAGGGGCGCTGCAGCCCTTGGCCTGGTCATTTGGGGCAGAGGCGCCCCATAAGGGGACCCTGGGTGAGACATCGCCTCTGGAAGTGCCACTGAATGCGCCAACTCTGTGGTATGGCCCCTGGGGGCGCCGCCGTCCCTGGGAACACCCCTCAAGGCGCCCCCGTTCCAGTAAGGATCGCTCGGATCACCGCTATCCCTGTGAGGGTCACTTGGCCATGCAAGGCACGGAGGCGTCCCGAGGGCCCTCTCAGGGTCGGCGGTGGCTCCAGGGGACCTGTCAGGGGCGCTGGATCCACCAGGGGCGCTCTTAGGGACAACCGCAATCCTAGAGGCCTTCTCAGGGAAGGCGGCGTCGAATGGGGCTCCTCCAGGAACAGCCGAGCTTCCATGGGCCTCTGAGGGATGGCAACGCTCCAAGGGACCCTCGCAGGGACGGCAACGCTCCTAGGGACATTCACAGGGACGGCGTCGGCCCCATGGGCCCTGCTATGGGCGCTAGCTACCCTAGGGGCGCTAGCGACCCTAGGGACCCTCACAGGGACAGCCTTGATCCCTGGGGCCTTCCCTGGGACAGAGGCGCCTCTAGGTACGTTCCTAGGGACCGTGGTGCTCCCAGAGGCCCTGCCAGCGGCGGTGGCGCCTTCAGGGGCCCTTCCAGAGGCGGTGGCTCCCCCAGGCCTCTTTATGGGGCGCCACTGCTCCCAGGGATCCTGCCAAGGCCTGTGGCTCACAATAGGTCCTCCTAGGGGAGGCAGTGCCCCAATACATTGGATAGTGGTGTAGTATATATTGCATTCTTCCAGTAATCTCTTACTTAACTGTAATTTGTGGAATAAGATGTAACGTCATCAAATTACAGCCAATAGGAAAACAGAGGAATCAGTCAGCACAACACCCCAACTTATGTTTTGCTGTTGGATATTTATTCTCCTTTTCATTGTTCAGGTTGCGAAAATACTGAAAATGCTATGGGCAGTGTCTATTTATTTAACGTCATATCTCCCAGAGTTTAAAATAGTGAAACGAAAATAAATATCCAACAGCAAAGCATAAGTTGGGGTGTTGTGCTGACTGGTTGCTCTGTTTTCCTATTGGCTGTAATTTGATGACGTTACATCTTGCTCCACCAATCACAGTTAAGTAAGGGATTACTGGACGAATGCAAAATGTAAGACAAAAATATGAAGTTCTTAGGGCGATGCTGCTTGTGGAAGGGTCCCTGGGGGCGCCGTCGCCCCTGGTGGAGACCCTGACGCCCCTGGAAAGGCACCCACTATGACTAGGAGGGCCCATACCAGCGCTGAGGGCCCTAGGAGGGCCCATAGGGGCGCTGCAGCCCTTGGCCTGGTCGTTTGGGGCAGAGGCGCCCCATAAGGGGACCCTGGGTGAGACATCGCCTCTGGAAGTGCCACTGAATGCGCCAACTCTGTGGTATGGCCCTTGGGGGCGCCGCCGTCCGTGGGAACACCCCTTAAGGCGCCCCCGTCCCTGTAAGGGTCGCTGGGATCGCCGCTATCCCTGTGAGGGTCACTTGGCCATGCAAGGCACGGAGGCGTCCCGAGGGCCCTCTCAGGGTCGGCGGTGGCCCCAGGGAACCTGTCAGGGGCGCTGGATCCACTAGGGGCGCTCTTAGGGACAACCGCAATCCTAGAAGCCTTCTCAGGGAAGGCGGCGTCGACAGGGGTTCCTCCAGGAACAGCCGAGCTTCCATGGGCCTCTGAGGGATGGCAACGCTCCAAGGGACCCTCGCAGCGACGGCGGCGCCCCCATGAGCCCTGCTCTGTTCTCCAATTGGTTATAATTTGGTGGATTAATTTTTAGTCCACCAATCACAGCTAAGTAAGGTATTGCTGGACGCATGCAATATATATGTCACCAGGATGAAACCTCTGGGGCGCCGTCGCCCCAGAGAGGGCCTCTATGGGTGCTGTTACCCCTGGGAGGAACCCTGGGGATGCTGGGGAAGGCCCCTGGGTGCGCCACCGACCCTGGGGGCACTACTGCCCCTGGAAGGGCTCCTGGGGCCGCCACCGCCCCTGGGATGTCCCTTGGGTGCACCACCTTCCTGTAATTACCCCTGGGGGCGCTACCGTCCCTGGAAGGGCTCCTGGGGCCGCCACCGCCCCTGGGATGTCCCTTGGGTGCACCACCTTCCTGTAATTACCCCTGGGGGCGCTACCGTCCCTGGAAGGGCTCCTTGGGGCGCCACTGCCCCTGAGAGGGCTTCTGGGTGCGCAACTACCTTGTGTAAGGACCCCTGGGGTCGCCGCTACCCTTAAGGAAAGCCTGTGATGCAACCGTCGCCCCTGGGGGAGTACCTGGGGTCACCACCACACCTGGGGGTGTCCCTGTGGTCACCATTACTCCTGGGGGGTCCCTGGGGTCACCACTACACCTGGGCGTTCCCCTGGGGTTGCCACAGCATCACGGAGAGCTCTCGCCGACCATGGGAGGGCCCCCGTGGCTACAGCAGGCATCACCGCCCTGCAAGGGCCCCTGGGGGCGTCACCGCCCTTGGAACAGTCTCTGCAGGCGTCACTGTCCCTGGAGGTCCCTTGGAGGCACTGTCGCTTTTGCAAGGGCCCCTGGAAACGCCTCCACTCCCGAGAGAATCCCTGGCAGCGACATCGCCCCTGGAAGGTCTTTGTTAGCAGTTGTGTTTGCACTATTTATATATCCGAGAGATATAACGTTAAATAAATATACCTTCCATCATATTTCTAGTGTCATCACAACCTGAACCATGAAAAGTAGATTTTATTTCCAACAGGAAAACATAAGTTGGGGTGTTGTGCTGACTGATTGCTCTGTTCTCCTTTTGGCTGTAATTTGGTGGATTTACATTTTAGTCCACCAATCACAGTTAAGTAAGGGATTGCTGGACTCATGCAATATATATGACACCAGGATGAAGCCTCTGGGGCGCCGTGGCCCCAGGGAGGGCCTCTAGGGGTGCTGTTACCCCTGGGAGGACCGCTGGGACGCTGCCGCTCTTGACAAGGCCCCTGGGTGCGCCACCATCGCTGGGAGAGCCCCTGGGTGCGTCACCATCGCTGGGAGAGCCCCTGGGGGCACTACCGCCCCTGGAAGGACTCCTGGGGTCGCCAACGCCCCTAGGAGGTTCCATGGGAGCACCCACACTTCTGGGATGACCTCTGACCCCTGGCTTTGCTAAGGCCCCTGGGGCCCCCTGGGGCCTTTAGCCCTGGTAATACCATGGGGCCCCTGGGGGGCCTTCTGGTAGTCCACTGGGGGCCTGGCAGGGCCCCAGGGGGCATCCCGGTAGTCCCATGGAAGCATGGTAAGCCCTCTTGTACTCCTCTATGGCCCCCTGGTAATCCCATGGGGCCCCTTTAATTAAAATATTCCAGTCATCACAACCAATAATTACCCCGCAATCGAATTGTGGACTATAAATTCGGAATCAGCATGTTCAAGAGCACTGGAGCCTGTATTTGGGGTGCACTTTAGTCTATTTTCTCTTTTAGGTCCACATACACATGCAACTTAAAGGAAATCTTGCACTCAGGATGGAGGTGAGAAAGGAAACTCAAAATTGTCTTAACCCAACGTATATTGTATATACAATGCTGTAGGTTGGTGGAGAGTTGTGTGGTTGAGGAGCTTCAAGAGAGTTGGTGTTGTCAGGTGGAGAAGGCGGAGTAGAATGACCTTTACGGCGAGGCAGGGGGGTATTTATCCAATCCTCCCTACTCAAGGATGCAGGCCGTGGTGTGAGCGGCGCTGCTGATTGGCTGATGGTGAGGACAGCTGCCAGTGAGGGAGGGTGGCTCGAGTAGGCCAAGCACCTGTAGGGAAAGTTAACCAATACAATACTCCCCCTCCCCTCCCCTCCGGGCGCTGCAGGATGCTTCTTGTAAGCATAATCGCATCCCACGTGCGAGGCATGGCAGGAAGGGGTGCGAACCACTCGGCCGCTGAGTGACAACTCCGTCGAATGGCGCATAATCTGTGGGAGAATCAGCAGGAAAAGCATTGGGAGTGGGAGGGTTGTACATATGAGAAGGGTGAGCGGTGGGAGGAATAAGCGAGGAATGTGATGCTTCTCTCGCGGCAGATGCGAAGTCCTCGGGGGCGCTGGGTGGGATGTCTGGGTCTACAGGGCCAGGTGCAGGATCATCAGGAGCAGGACCAAGAGCAGTGGGTACCTGAGGATGAAAAGAGGGCACCAAGAAATGTTGTGGACGAGGTGGTGCTGCAAGTAGCAACGGTGGGCAGACTGGTGAAGGAGGCGCAGGCATGGTTTGCTGGGGGTAATGGTGGGCTGGGGCACCATCGGGTAAGGTGTAATTAAAATTTTCCAAGCATCATTACGACCACTAATTACCCCGCAATCGAATCATGGACCTTAGATTCAGAGTCAGTTGTCTTTCACATTACTAGATTTTATAAGTATTCAAATCAACTAGTATCATCAGTAAGATTCTATTTGAGGGATAAGATTCATATACTTGGTACTATATACTGTAAATGTTGTAAAAGTTGACCCAAAGTGATAATATTGAATTTCAAACTGAATGTGAAGTTCATTCGTACTTCACACCAATAAATAATGGGTGTACTGAATAAGACCATCATTATAAATACAGTACAGACGTTCATTGCTTCTCTATAAGGTTGAACAGACCAAAATACAGTTACAACAGCCCACTTCAGGTCAGCTTTCATTTCAGAGACAAGCTCATACTTATAAGCCCTAAGTATTGTAAGTTATCAACTTTACTTTTTTTTCACCCATGAGCCAAAGTTGAGTGAGCCTGTTCAAAAATATCCCCTACAATGAGTAAAGCCGTTACATCACAATTAAAATAAAAATATTTGTAACCTGTACATGACAGCTACGGTTGCACAGTAATAAAATTAACAAGAAGTCAATAATATTTTTCTATACAAAATATACCACAAGTATCTATCATGAGCAAGGATCCAACTACACTATTATTACTAACATGATCTATTCTTTCTTGGTCCTGATTTCTCTTTTAAATCCCTCCCTCTCCAAAAAAAGGCATATTATACATACCAATGGCTTCAAGTGTGACAGGTGGCACCCACATGGGGGCTAACTGATGCTCAGTAACCTGAAAAAAAAAGCCAAGACAAATTTTCAGAAATAAGTGTCAACACTCACAGATAGTATACAGTACAGTACTATGAAATATAAACTAAATTATTTTCTTTTCAACTGATGTCGAGTAGAATGACTTCGTCTTAAATGATCAACAAATCAACAATATAAGCAAAGTTTATGCTGCTTTGTTAGGTTTCGTGTTCTTATAACTCTGACTTGTATAGTTTACTAAACCTCATGAAGAACAATGATGGTAAATCAATAAAAGAATTATGTAAAGATAATCCATTATTTGTCAAACAAATGTATTATTTTTTTTATGTAAAACAAAACTCCATGTCTCATCTACACATTTGTTTCCCACTCAAGCTGCTACATCACTCGTGAAATGAACGTCCACCTTTATGACGTCCTCAAACTGCACAGTACTGTACTACACTTCCGTTGGCCCAAGTCTGCTACACAGTTCCACCATTTCAGACACTGCAACCCAAAAAAATAAATATATAGACACGAGAAAACTGCTATCATAAAATCTTTCTACAACGAGATAACTTAAACTATAATTAAACAAATTCTAAAGTAAAAATACATCTTGCCACAACAACAGGCAAATTCATGTGAAGCCGGAGATAAATGATGATAAAAGGTTAAACTAAAATCAAAATGACTGAAAACAAAACATTATTAATACATAGTTGAATAATATATATACATAGATAGACGGTTACACGAGTATAGATGGATACTCAACTGGGAAGCAACTCAAGCTGACCATGGATAGTACAGCTATCATTACCACAAAGCAAGAACGAATATTAACGTCAAGAGAGTTGTTGGTCATTTATCCAAACGGCTGAGTACCAGAAGATAACGACGACGACAGCGATTCAGAGTCGTCAGATAGCGCCTCGACTTACGCATGTCACCGGACTCTGAAGACAGGTACGAACTGGTGCGGACCCTCCGTCACTATCGCCGTCGACGCCACCGCTCCTCCGACAGCAGCACCACTGACTCCCAGTGCTCCTGCGAGTCATGCGCCTCTCAGAGCAACACGTCCTTCTTTGGCAGCGAGGAGGGGCCACCGGGAGGCGAGGCCACCATCTACCGCCAAGCTGTTTTATGGCTGGAGAGCATTAAATACCTGTAAGAATCTTCCCTTTATGTCTTAACCCCATATGTCTCCTCTTTTTATACCTCTTCTTCTCTATGTCTAATGCTTGATACTTCCTTCTTATGTCTAATGCTTGATACTTCCTTCTTCCACTCATAGAAATTGTACCTGTTTACGTCACTGTCACTCACTATCACTGCTATTGTACCTGTTTACGTCACCGTCACTCACTATCACTGCTATTGTACCTTTTTATGTCACTGTCACACACTGTCAATCACTATCACTCACAGGTGGGGTCTGTTTATCTACGGGATGCTGGCCTTCGCTACCCTGTTCACCGATCGGGAACAAGATGCTGACATGGGCCTAAGTATGGTAGATCAAGCACATGAGTATGGTGTGTTTGTTAGTATGTTTACATTATTTGTTTACTTTGTGTTTGCTTGATTAGACACATGTTTTATTTATTTATATTGTGTGTTTGTTAAGACTTTGATTTCATTAACTTATTTCCTTTTTTTTTTTGTTTTTTAGTTTCCGATTAAAAAAATTCTTAAATTATTATGTTTGTTTAGTGTTCTGTTTGTTGGTTTGTGAGTTGTTTGTTTGTATTAATGCAGTTTTGTGTTTATTGACAGGTTACCGATGCTGGTGGTGGTGGTGGTGGTAGT
>NW_024725097.1:0-15959 GCF_018991925.1 Homarus americanus | reverse complement strand
CCGTGTCTTTCCAAAGAAGTACTGGAAGCTCAGATCCTTCTTATTCTTTTTCCTTCGACGCTGGTGATCACTCACGTTCTGAGTCTGCTGACGCTAACCTCAATGTTGATGGAAAATTTTCTTTCGTGGCTGACGACGGTGTCAGACGCAGTGTCACTTACGAAGCTGGAAGTGACACGGGATTCCTGGCTCGAGGCGATCACCTTCCACGAGCACCACAGTCACACTCCGAGTCTCAAACTACATCATCTGCATTTTCATCATCACAAACCCCTTACCGCAGTCCATCAGCGTCCCTACCTTCTTCCGTCTCAAGCACCCCAACTTTCTCTCGCTCACCATCTGCTCCACGTCTTCCCGGCTTCACAAGCTCACAAACTCAGTACAGCTCCCCGTCCTCACGTCCCTCAGCACGCCCATACACAGGTCAGTTCGAACCTGCCAATACTCGCAGCCAACAGTCACCTGACGGAAGTTATTCATTTGCTTACGAAACGTCCAGTCACTCACGAGCAGAATCAGGTGACAGAGACAACAACGTGGTGGGAAACTTCGACTTTGTTGCTGATGATGGACAGCGACGAGCTATTGAATATGAAGCTGGGTCCCGTACAGGATTTATTGCTAAGGGTGATCACATTCCTGTAGGACCCGCGGTTCCAGGAGCACCCTCCGGTCAACCAACAGGTAGAATCGTCCCTGTTCAAGAGGTCCCCTTCGTCGACCCTCTCGCTGACTCCAACGCTGATGCCTCCTATAACTTCGCCTTTGACTCGGAGCAATATTCACGCTCAGAGAGCGCAGACGCCGACGGCAATATCCGTGGCACTTACACAGTGGTAGACGATGACGGCACTCGACGCACTCACCGATTCCGGGCAGGTGAGGGCATCGGCTTTGAAACTGAGGAAGTGTCAACTTCACGTGGTCCTCCTCCATCTCGCTCTCCATCATCTGCCACCTTCCGCAGCCCAGCGGCCCCCGGCACAGCGGTGTCATCTTCTACTTCCTTCACTGCACAACCTCAAGGCAGTTTCCCGTCTCCCTCCACTAGAACTGCCTCAACAAGGTCCTCATCATCTTCCTTCTCGCCATCGGCAACAGGCACCAGGCCGGACGCCTCTAACTTCCAGCTTCGCCAGTACGATGCGTCAGAGAACCGTGGTAAATATGGTTATGTACTGACATTTGACAATTAACTAAAACAATACAAAAGGCTTACCGCTGCTTCTTCTGATTTAAGAAGAAATTTGTGAAAACATCTCACACTTAAAACAAGTTAATTACAAACTGTTATCTGCCAATGCCTATAAAGTTATATCTGTACATATATATATTTACGAATGAACAAGTTGCATTACAAAAAATACAAAAAAATATGGACTACGAGGTATAATGTCATACTTCATGTAACATTTGTTGTCCCTTTAATCGCGCAGTAAAAATCTATAAAAATAAATGTTAATATGTGCATTATTGTCCCCCAAAAATTATGAATTATCAGAGGCAGTAAACATGCCTGTTTGAGATCCTGTCAGGGTAGACCAGCTTAGGACCATGGCAGTAAGTGTGGATATGAGTCTCCCCTTTTATCTTCTAAATGCCACATTATGTCTAAGAATTAAAATATAATAAAGAGGTAAACACCTTATACATTTTTACTCTATCCTTTACTTATAAAAAAAACTAATTTACTTCGTATTTGAGGAGTCTGAGAACAAAGGCAGTCATATTACTTGAATTTGTACATTTTCAGCAAACAGCTCAAACAATTTCTTTATCTCACTGTAAGGCGAAGGCTGCTTGAATAAACTTTATTTTATCTACTTTATAATCTTTGTAATCTTGCATAAATCCAGCCCACTTATGCAGACTGTGATACCAATAATGATAAAAGATTAGCGTGCATCACACTCCTGTCACTTAACCCCGTCTCGTCCTGCGTTGTTCTCAGTTAACAAGTCATCGTGGTATATGATAACTGTTAACCCTCCAGTGCGATGACCTGTTTCCTAGAATATATGATATTGCGCTAAGGCATTATTGTCATCGTAGTCAAGAGGTTAAGTTATCGTTCTCAAAGCGTTAAGTCATCTGACTGATGCGATTAAAATATCATACTGGAGATGTTACTTATCGCACTGAAGGGATAAAGTCATTGCGGTCACGGCGTTAAGTCATCATACTACAGGAGATAGGTCATCATACTGAAGAGGTTAAGTCTTCGTACTACAGGAGATAGGTCATCATACTGAAGAGGTTAAGTCTTCGTACTACAGGAGATAGGTCATCATGCTGAAGAGGTTAAGTCATCATACTACAGGAGATAGGTCATCATACTGAAGAGGTTAAGTCTTAGTACTACAGGAGATAGGTCATCATACTGAAGAATTAAGTCATCATACTACAGGAGATAGGTCATCATACCGAAGAGGTTAAGTCATCATACTACAGGAGATAGGTCATCATGCACTGAAGAGGTTAGTCTTCGACTACAGAATGAGTCATCATACTGAAGAGAGGTTAAGTCATCATACTACAGGAGATAGGTCTCATCATACTGAAGAGGTTAAGTCTTGGTACTACAGAGATAGGTCATCATACTGAAGAGGTTAAATCTTCGTACTACAGGGAGATAAGGTCATCATACTGAAGGGTTAAGTCATCTACTACAGGGAGATAGGTCATCATACTGAAAGAGGTTAAGTCTTGGTGTTACTACAGGAGATAGGTCATCATACTGAAGAGGTTAAGTCTTCGTACTACAGGAGATAGGTCATCATACTGCAGAGGTTAAGTCATCATACTACAGGAGATAGGTCACCATACTGAAGAGGTTAAGACTTTGTACTACAGGAGATGGGTCATCATACTGAAGAGGTTAAGTCTTCGTACTACAGGAGATAGGTCATTATACTGAAGAGATTAAGTCATCATACTACAGGAGATAGGTCACCATACTGAAGAGGTTAAGTCTTCGTACTACAGGAGATAGGTCATCATACTGAAGAGGTTAAGTCATCATACTACAGGAGATAGGTCATCATACTGAAGAGGTTAAGACTTTGTACTACAGGAGATAGGTCATCATACTGAAGAGGGTAAGTCTTCGTACTACAGGAGATAGGTCATCATACTGAAGAGGTTAGAGTAAATCATACACAGGGAGATAGGTCACCATACTGAAGAGGTTAAGACTTTTGTACTACAGGAGATGAGTCATCATACTGAAGGGTTAAGTCTTCGTGCACTACAGGAGATAGGTCATCATGCTGAAGAGTTTAAATCTTCGTACCACTACAGGGAGATGAGTCATCATACTGAAGAGGTTAAGTCATCATACTACAGGAGATAGGTCATCATACTGAAGAGGTTAAGACTTTGTACTACAGGAGATAGGTCATCATGCTGAAGAGGTTAAGTCTTCGTACTACAGGAGATAGGTCATAATACTGAAGAGGTTAAGTCATCATACTACAGGAGATAGGTCATCATACTGAAGAGGTTAAGACTTTGTACTACAGGAGATAGTTCATCATGCTGAAGAGGTTAAGTCTTCGTACTACAGGAGATAGGTCATCATACTGAAGAGGTTAAGTCATCATACTACAGGAGATAGGTCATCATACTGAAGAGGTTAAGACTTTGTACTACAGGAGATAGGTCATCATGCTGAAGAGGTTAAGTCTTCGTACTACAGGAGATAGGTCATCATGCTGAAGAGGTTAAGTCTTCGTACTACAGGAGATAGGTCATCATACTGAAGAGGTTAAGTCTTAGTACTACAGGAGATGGTCATCATACTGAAGAGGTTAAGTCATCATACTACAGGAGATTAAGTCATCATACCGAAGAAGGTTAAATCACATCATACTACAGGAGATAGGTCATCATACTGAAGAGGTTAAGTCTTCGTACACTACAGGGAATGGAATCATCATACTGAAGGGTTAAAGTCATCATACTACAGGAGATGGGTCATCATACTAGAAGAGGTTAAGTCTTGGTACTACAGGAGATGGGTCATCATACTGAAGAGGTTAAGTCTTCGTACTACAGGAGATAGGTCATTATACTGAAGAGATTAAGTCATCATACTACAGGAGATAGGTCACCATACTGAAGAGGTTAAGTCTTCGTACTACAGGAGATAGGTCATCATACTGAAGAAGTTAAGTCATCATACTACAGGAGATAGGACATCATACTGAAGAGGTTAAGACTTTGTACTACAGGAGATAGGTCATCATACTGAAGAGGGTAAGTCTTCGTACTACAGGAGATAGGTCATCATACTGAAGAGGTTAAGTCATCATACTACAGGAGATAGGTCACCATACTGAAGAGGTTAAGACTTTGTACTACATGAGATAGGTCATCATACTGAAGAGGTTAAGTCTTCGTACTACAGGAGATAGGTCATCATGCTGAAGAGGTTAAATCTTCGTACTACAGGAGATAGGTCATCATACTGAAGAGGTTGAGTCATCATACTACAGGAGATAGGTCATCATACTGAAGAGGGATTGGGAATGCTTCATTACTACAGGAGATAGGTCATCATGCTGAAGAGGTTAAATCTTCGTACTACAGGAGATAGGTCATCATACTGAAGAGGTTGAGTCTCATCATACTACAGGAGATAGGTCATCATACACTGAGGGTTAAGACTTTGTACACACTACAGGAGATAGGTCATCATACTGAAGAGGTTAAGTCATCATACTACAGGAGATAGGTCATCATACTGAAGAGGTTAAGTCTTTGTACTACAGGAGATAGGTCATCATACTGAAGAGGTTAAGTCTTCGTACTACAGGAGATAGGTCATCATGCTGAAGAGGTTAAATCTTCGTACTACAGGAGATAGGTCATCATACTGAAGAGGTTGAGTCATCATACTACAGGAGATAGGTCATCATACTGAAGAGGTTAAGACTTTGTACTACAGGAGATAGGTCATCATGCTGAAGAGGTTAAGTCTTCGTACTACAGGAGATAGGTCATCATACTGAAGAGGTTAAGTCATCATACTACAGGAGATAGGTCATCATACTGAAGAGGTTAAGACTTTGTACTACAGGAGATAGGTCATCATGCTGAAGAGGTTAAGTCTTCGTACTACAGGAGATAGGTCATCATACTGAAGAGGTTAAGTCATCATACTACAGGAGATAGGTCATCATACTGAAGTGGTTAAGACTTTGTACTACAGGAGATAGGTCATCATGCTGAAGAGGTTAAGTCTTCGTACTACAGGAGATAGGTCATCATACTGAAGAGGTTAAGTCATCATACTACAGAAGATAGGTCATCATACTGAAGAGGTTAAGACTTTGTACTACAGGAGATAGGTCATCATGCTGAAGAGGTTAAGTCTTCGTACTACAGGAGATAGGTCATCATACTGAAGAGGTAAAGTCATCATACTACACGAGATAAGTCGTCATACTGAAGAGGTTAAAACTTTGTACTACAGGAGATAGGTCATCATGCTGAAGAGGTTAAGTCTTCGTACTACAGGAGATAGGTCATCATACTGAAGAGGTTAAGACTTCGTACTACAGGAGATTGGTCATCATACTGAAGAGATAGGATATCATACCAAGGATGTTAAGTCATCGTACTACAGGGGTTAAGCCATCCTACAGATGGGGTTAAGTGCTTGTATTCAAGAAGTTAATACATCTTACTGATTGTTAAATTCATAATACCAAAGGGGTTAAGCTCTCATAATGAAGGAGTTAATAATAGTAATGAAAGGGTTATATTATCATATTGAATGGGGCTAAGTTATCGTTTTCAAGGGGTTAAGAGATTTTCTATAATGGAAAAGTCATCGTACTGAAGGGGTTCGTTCACCTGAAACTACAGTAGTTTATTGTATTAAACCCACAAGACAAACTGGGACAACATCAAGGCTTAGAGAGGAGAAGGTGAGAACACTGAAAATGTGAGGCAGGTGATGGTAATAAAGAGGAGAGAGAGACAATAATGATGGTGATGACGAGGAGACAGAAATAATAATGGTGATGGTGATGAAGAGGAGAGAGAGAGACAATAATGATGGTGATGACAAGGAGACATAAACAATAATGATGGTGATGACGAGGAGACAGAAACAATAATGATGGTGATGAAGAGGAGAGAGAGACAATAATGATGGTGATGACGAGGAGACAGAAATAATAATGGTGATGGTGATGAAGAGGAGACATAAACAATAATGATGGTGATGACGAGGAGACAGAAACAATAATAATGGTGATGACGAGGAGACAGAAACAATAATGATAGTGATGACGAGAAGACAGAAACAATAATGATGGTGATGACGAGGAGACATAAACAATAATGATGGTGATGACGAGGAGACATAAACAATAATGATGGTGATGACGAGGAGACAGAAACAATAATGATGGTGATGACGAGGAGACAGAGACAATAATGATGGTGATGACGAGGAGACAGAAACATAATGATGGTGATGACGAGGAGACATAAACAATAATGATGGTGATGACGAGGAGACAGAAACAATAATAATGGTGATGACGAGGAGACAGAAACAATAATGATGGTGATGACGAGGAGACATAAACAATAATGATGGTGATGGCGAGGGGACATAAACAATAATGATGGTGATGACGAGGAGACAGAAACAATAATGATGGTGATGAAGAGCAGAGAGAGACAATAATGATGGTGATGAGTAGACAGAAATAATAATGGTGGTGGTGATGAAGAGGAGAGAGACAATAATGATGGTGATGACGAGGAGACAGAAACAATAATGATGGTGATGACGAGGAGACATAAACAATAATGATGGTGATGACGAGGAGACATAAACAATAATGATGGTGATGACGAGGAGACATAAACAATAATGATGGTGATGACGAGGAGACACAAACAATAATGATGGTGATGACGAGGAGACATAAACAATAATGATGGTGATGAAGAGCAGAGAGAGACAATAATGATGGTGATGATGAGGATAATGATGGTGTGGATGAAAATTATGATGTTAATTATGACGATAATGATAGTGATGATGAGAATAAAGATGGAGATGATGACGACAATGATGTTGATGACGAGGATAATGATGATGATGAAGCTAATTAGGGTGGCTATGATGATGATGATGATAATGATGATGATGTTGACGATGAAAAGGAAGATAATGATAGTGATGATGGGTACGATGATGGTGACGATGAGGATATAGGTGATGAGGATGAAGATAATGATTAAAAGGATGAGGATAATGATTGTAATGAGGATAATGAAGGAGATGGTGATGATGATGATGCAGAAGATGATGATGATGATGAAAAGGAGGATAATGAAATTGATGAGGATAATGATGGTGGATAATAATGGTGATGATGAGGATAATAATGTTGATGATGGAGATATTGATGTTGATGATAAGGATAATGATATATATTTATAAGGAAAATTATCACCAATACGAAAACTTACACCTTTCTTCTTTCAACCAGATATTTCGAAGAATTTTCTGTCCAACGTCAGTGCTAAAGAAATTAACTCATATAAGACCAATTAAGGCTGATAAAATAAACAACAAATATTATTAGGATTTAATACACACTATTATAACACTAACACTTTAATGAGGATAATTAGACAAGAAAATAATAACATAATTACCAAAAATATCAAGAAAATTGTACTAACGACTGTTTAACCATAGATCAAACCACAAAGGCCCACTTACGCATGGCAAAGGGAGAACTGTTGTTTAGGATGGGTTTACCATTAGAAGTATAAAGGGACTGCAGGATTACAAGGCCCGTCCTGGAAGACATAGATGATAGTACTTTTAAATCCTGAATGGTGAAGGCATGGCTACTAGGTGGATGTTGTGTTCGTAATGAAACACCTTTACGGTCACAAATCTTGTGTTGTGACAACTTTATAGTGCAGCCAATATATCTAGTGTTACAGTGAGGACATGTATAACAGTACACAACGTAACCTAACCTATCTGTAAGGGCGGAAACGATCTTCCTGCTCGTTACCGCTGCTTGCTCTCTCGAAGGCTGGTGCGACCAACACACTTAGGGGTTGGACAGAGGTGAGAACAGCGGCTTGGCTACCTTTTTTTTTTTTTTTTTTTTTTTAGGTTAAGGTGAGGAAAGGATGGAAGGCATGCTGGGGCTCAAGGCACAGCCAGACATGAGGGATAGAGAAGTCACAACATATAGTCGTGGGGGGAAAGGTTGGAAAAGAAGTTTAATGAGTTAAACAGAGGGGGACGACACCCCTTGTTTTACATATTACAGAGTTTGTTAGCTAACTAAGCTAACCTAGGATTTAGAATGAGGTTGCACAATGGTTATTTTAGTAGACAATGACTAGATTGATTTTACAATAACAAGTTTATTAACATCTTATACTGTATTACGTTATGGACTCACTTGATTGTGACTTGTTAAATGTGAATTTATATCATCTAAGTTTTAATCTAAGGTGGATCACTGTGGCGGACATAGATGGATCGCGGGTTGGGTTGTTGTAGTGCGGGCAGACTCCGGGGCCACCAGGCGTGGGGTCTCCCTCCGTTGATGTCTTCCCCGCGTAGGTGGTCTGGGCTGTGAGGGTCGTCCAGGAGCTTGTCCCAAACCTTCTTCCCTAGGCGATGGAACCTGAAGTTGAGGGCCTCTGTTTTGTTTCTTAGGTGGATGGTTTCCACTGTCTCCTGGTAGGGTGGCGCTTGGCCACTGGCTGACCTCAAACACTTGTTTTGGAAGCTCTGTAGTTGTTGTAGTCTAGTCTTCCCGAGTGTGACGAGTGGTATAGATGGGTACTCCAATACAGGCCTCACCAGTGCCTTGTACAGGTGAACTTGTATCTTCTCAGGCATCATTTAAAACGTTTTAATTTGGCTGCGGCGACTTTGGCTTTATTTAGTCTGTCCTTCACGTGGGGAATGATGCCCGTCCGAGAAATGATGAGGCCGAGCAACCTGCCTTGTTTGGAGAACTCATTCTCTTCGTCGGTGATCATCAATGGGGCCGGCTTGAATTTGGCTATGGGTATGAACTCAAATTTCGTTTTGTTTGTTTTTATTTTCCATTTATTTTCATACTCCGAGATCTCCTCTATTGCAGTGAGTCTCGCCATCCTTGCTGTGGACCTTCCTGGGCAGGTAACGATCTGTGTTACATCGTCGGCATACATGACGTACTCGCTGCCGACGATTGGGGGTGGCAGGTCAGCCGTGTAGAGTGTGTAAAGGGTTGGTGAGAGACAAGAGCCCTGAGGCACGCCGCTCGATAGTGAGAATTCTTCTCCAAAATGTTCTTGCATCTTGATTTTGGCTCTGCGGTCCATAATGAAGTTACACAGCAGGCGCGTCAGATTTTCGGGTAGCCCCAGTTATATGATCTTATACTGCAGCCCTGCGTGCCAAACTTTGTCAAACGCTTTGCTGACATCCCTCAGTACTATATTGCACTGCAGGCGGCCAGTCATGGCATTGGCGATCTGCTCGTAGGCCTGAGCTATGGCGGTGGATGTGCCTTTGTACTGGCGGAAGCCGAACTGGCGGGGATTATGCACGTCTTCGTCCTCCAGATACATCCGCAACCGCTTGTTGACTATTTTTTCGAAGATTTTGGTAGGTACCTCTAGCAGCGATATTGGTCGAAAGTTTTCGACTTTGTTTGGAGGCTTCCCTGCTTTTGGTATGAGGCGAATAACGGCGATTTTGAACATCTTAGGGAAGTATCCAGAGGCGAGGCAGGCGTTGCATATATGAGCAAGCCTCTCTATCATGTTGTCGGGGAGTTGAGCCAGGATCTTCTTGTTAATGTGACTTTGACCAGGTGATTTGTTTTTAAACCCTTTTATGACGGCTGACACATCTGCAGGAACTATGCGCTCCGTCAGGTAGCTTCCGTCCACCAGTCTAGTGAAGTCAGTCCGTGGGAGCGGCTGGAGCAGGTGCTGATGGTCCTGCAACTGACCTAAAATGTCCTCCTCAAACTCCCTGTCGAAGCCCTAGCTACCCCACTGCTCGTCAAATTCTGGCTGTGATCTCATCATAGGTCCTGGACTCGTGGGCCGTTTTCCCAGACCTTCACCTATCAACTGTCAATTCTCTAGACATCAACCACTACAGCTGCCGCCACGACCGCCAGGTCCTCTCCACCGTCTGTGCCCCGGTGTTTCGTCTGCTGTATCAAGACATCGGCTGCTGTCGCTCGAGTGAGGAGTTGAACGGACGCTTCCTCCCCCCCCCCAAGAGCGGATCACTGTGTTCCAGAACCTTCCCCAGGGCCACTGCCGAAAGAAATATCTGTTCATTGTTTGATTCTATTGTTTGATTCCTTTAATTGCTGACTCCCATTAATTGTTTGCTTCCTTTAATTGTTTGCTTCCCTTAATTGTTTGACTCCATTAACTGTTTACTGCATTAATTCTTTGACTCCCGTAATTGTTACTTGATGTTTATTGAGTTGTGTCAGAGTCTTGTGTTATATTTTTATAGTAAAGAGATCACAAACGGTTGTTTGTTATTCCTCGGACAACCATGGTCCTTGACTTTCCTTTATTAAGATCCTCATTAGTCTGGTAAGGGATTTCCATCCCTAAGTCCCAGGCCTTTACACTATACTAACCTAACCTATCCTAACATAATCAAATTCATATATATTATTGGTATTTTATAATAGTCAGTGCTTCTTATATGAAACAAAGCATATTTACCATTAGATTATAACACTAAAACCGAAAAGTTATTACTATTTAACAAAAACGTGAAGTACATTGAAGTCTTAATCACGCAACTATACCTATACACAATGCATATTGCTCATTTTGTGTGGCATTTCAAATAAATTCGAATAAATGATAAACTAGGAAGATACTTAGTCGCCTGGGTAAAATACTGAAGTTTTAAGAAACCTATACCACATCTTGAAGTTTTTTACCTACGCTCACTTGATGGCGAAGCCTGAGATAAGACACGCGCTATTCTACAATAGCCGGCTAATGCTTCATCTCTTTACTTATGTTCATATTGGAAGAAAGCTTCAGGAATTAATGATACATGGACTACAGACACAAGATTTATGTTAAATGATAACACAAACTTTGTTTGTTTGTTTTTTCAAACTATTGTGAAATTTTACTTTTGGGGGAAGAGAAGGAGACGATAGACTTTTCTAACTCCTGTTTCGGCGAATGTAGTCAATATATTATGACTTCACCAGCTTATGATAATTAATACGAAGTTTTAGTCGATAAATATCCTCTGCTGATTTGATTAATTCATTAGGAATGCGAAAATCAAGATTTGAGTGTACAGAATAGAGGATATGTTATTTTCTACGATGAAATAGTAAAATGATGTTCACGTTAACCACATGCAAATTAACAGCGTTTCCTTAAAAGCATTAAATGTGTACGACAAAAGTATTATAATTACTTTGAAAAACCCTAAATATTTTCAGCTACAGGAAATGCCTTTCTAAATCCCACTATTAATTGACTGATTCACTCACTCACTCCCTGAAAGATTTCTTCACTTCGCTTTTACACAGCTGATGACCAATTCATAATCACTCAAGACATATATTGTACTATTCAAAGATGACCTAGAATCAAGAATCTTTAGGCTGTGTTAGTGAGTGTTTGACTTAAAGGCTGCAGTGAAGAACACATAACGTAGGTGGGGCGAGGTAGCTAGAGAAATTTTCTCCAATTGCTAAATATCAGGTAAGGCGTTCATTGACCTAGCTCCGCAAAGTGAAAAAATAAAATATCATGAAAGCCTCCCAACAAGAGAAGGATTAGCACGGGTCATTGCTGGCGCTGAAAGACGGGGTGAAATCCGGATCAGTCAGTGGCGCGACACAAGATAACGGGCAAGAAGAGCAAGGACGACCGCCATCATGCCTGAGAATCTGGTATATAAGAGGTGAACAGCACACACATCCACCACACCACCTCCGGCCACCACACCGTCTTCACCCTCACGCCCACCACACCATGGCGCCCTGGACTAGCTTGGTATGTCCACCACAACCCTGACTGACTGTTGCGCTGATTCTTGCAATTACTAGCAGATGGCGATAAAAGAGATCTTAAACCTTTAATTTAAATAAATATAAACACTTACTCGCTCGTCTAGGTTATGTGACCCTGAAAGACCCCCGTCATTCTCGTCAAGCCTTTGGGTGTCTCACTCTTGTTGTTGGTAAGACAACTCCATCCAGCACATAGGTTAACGGCCACGTCTTCTTACGTTTATGTTTAAGTTAATGTCTTCTAAACGTATTCCTTCATTTTCTCCCTCCCCTCCACCCTGGCTGGATGCCCTGCCAATCCCACAACCAGTGCATTCCTCGGGATCTTCACTCTTTGCTAGATGTCACACCATTAAACAACGTGATTTTCTAACTTCCTGAATACATTTATTTAATCTCTTGAGTATAACTTTTATGAATATTTTGTTTGGGGTTGCACGTACTTTAATGCTGCTATACGATAATTTAATATTTCCATGTTCATAATAATATTTGTTTGTGGTTAGTTTCACTAGCAAGCACAGTTTTCTAACGAGTTCTCCTTACTGTTATATTACCTCTTCCTGATGCCTAAATATTTTTCGGACTCTATACCCTTACTATCTACATTTACGCTTTAATACACCTCTTTACCGAGGCTTCAAGTTGTGAACTATTTGATAAATCACAAAACTTCTCTCTAGTAGTTATACACGGGCTCTTTAGTTTTTATCTCGATGTTTCATCTCTATGTTTTCGTCGTTCACCTTGATGATTTCCAATTAGACATTAGGTTGTCCGAAGGTTTGGTTGGTTTAAATTTATTTCTTGATCTTTAACCCTTTATATATTTGTTGTCTTCGTTCTTATAGATGCGGAACATTTTGTAATATTCAGCTTGACAGTAATCTGTATAGCTACAAGATTTTAATCTGTATAACAGTTACTTCGTCTATTGGAGCAAATATTGTTTTCTGAATTTATAATTAATTAGAACATATTCAGTGTTGGTATTTGTACGTCAATCAGTGTCTGCATCTGAATGCTGATAAATGTCATCAACAATAATTGTTTTTGCTCTTATTCGTTTCATTGCTTTAATAACAGGCGCAGATAAGACTTTTCTCATATATAATCCTGATGCAGATTCTTATTAAAATAAGTTCAAAAACAAAGCTTTAACGAGATAAATGCCTATCGAGGTTCTAGAATTTCAATAAGTTCACCGACAGATTAAACAAAATGAAACTTCCAGGAATAGATATGGCTCACCGTGATCAGAACAGATATAAAATGCAATATTCATTATTTAGTCTCCTCTCACTTTATATATGCATTATCTTTTATGAACAGAATATGATTAATATCAATCTCCGTTGCAGGCGCTGTTGTCCGCACTAGCGGTTAGCACGCTTAGTTCGCCTCGGCCCGACGAAAGTGCTTACAAAATTCCGCATGTGGGCACTGGACGACGTTCCCAGTACTATGTTCAACACGCTGATGGAACCTTCAAGTACGGCTATGACACCGGTGAGGGAGCCTTCGAGGGTGCTCGTTCATCCAGGGTTGGTCAGGTAGATGGAAACTTCGGCTACAGGGACCCTGAAGGCAACAATATTCACCTCCAGTATGTAGCTGATGAGGGTGGATTCCAGCCCAAGGGTGCCCATCTCCCTGTCCCGCATCCTGACTTTGCTCGTGCCCACGCTGAGGCTCGTGCTCGCCCTTCATTCACCGACCCCCTTGCTGATCCAAACGCCGATGCCTCATATGGCTTCCAGTTCGCTGAAGAAGGTCAGACACGTAGCGAACAAAGTGATTCAGACGGTAATGTGCGTGGCTCTTACACTTACACTGACGAAGAAGGTCGCACACGAACCTACACTTACACAGCCGGTCGTGGCACTGGTTTTGTTGTCGAGGGTGACGATCTACCGCAGGCACCAGAAGATCCTGCGTCCACTCCAGCAGCGACCAGACTCTCCTCTTTTCCTGCAGCGTTCCCTTCTTCTAGTTTGCGACCTACTTCTCCAGCATCCTCTGCCTCCTTCAGAGCATCTACAGCTTCAGGAGCTCCATCTCGTCCCTTCAGCACACCTTCAGGTACCCCAGCAGGGCCCGTGTCTTTCCAAAGAAGTACTGGAAGCTCAGATCCTTCTTATTCTTTTTCCTTCGACGCTGGTGATCACTCACGTTCTGAGTCTGCTGACGCTAACCTCAATGTTGATGGAAAATTTTCTTTCGTGGCTGACGACGGTGTCAGACGCAGTGTCACTTACGAAGCTGGAAGTGACACGGGATTCCTGGCTCGAGGCGATCACCTTCCACGAGCACCACAGTCACACTCCGAGTCTCAAACTACATCATCTGCATTTTCATCATCACAAACCCCTTACCGCAGTCCATCAGCGTCCCTACCTTCTTCCGTCTCTAGCACCCCAACTTTCTCTCGCTCACCATCTGCTCCACGTCTTCCCGGCTTCACAAGCTCACAAACTCAGTACAGCTCCCCGTCCTCACGTCCCTCAGCACGCCCATACACAGGTCAGTTCGAACCTGCCAATACTCGCAGCCAACAGTCACCTGACGGAAGTTATTCATTTGCTTACGAAACGTCCAGTCACTCACGAGCAGAATCAGGTGACAGAGACAACAACGTGGTGGGAAACTTCGACTTTGTTGCTGATGATGGACAGCGACAAGCTATTGAATATGAAGCTGGGTCCCGTACAGGATTTATTGCTGAGGGTGATCACATTCCTGTAGGACCCGCGGTTCCAGGAGCACCCTCCGGTCAACCAACAGGTAGAATCGTCCCTGTTCAAGAGGTCCCCTTCGTCGACCCTCTCGCTGACTCCAACGCTGATGCCTCCTATAACTTCGCCTTTGACTCGGAGCAATATTCACGCTCAGAGAGCGCAGACGCCGACGGCAATGTCCGTGGCACTTACACAGTGGTAGACGATGACGGCACTCGACGCACTCACCGATTCCGTGCAGGTGAGGGCATCGGCTTTGAAACTGAGGAAGTGTCAACTTCACGTGGTCCTCCTCCATCTCGCTCTCCATCATCTGCCACCTTCCGCAGCCCAGCGGCCCCCGGCACAGCGGTGTCATCTTCTCGGCAACAGGCACCAGGCCGGACGCCTCTAACTTCCAGCTTCGCCAGTACGATGCCTCAGAGAACCGTGGTAAATATGGTTATGTACTGACATTTGACAATTAACTAAAACAATACAAAAGGCTTACCGCTGCTTCTTCTGATTTATGAAGAAATTTGTGAAAACATCTCACACTTAAAACAAGTTAATTACAAACTGTTATCTGCCAATGCCTATAAAGTTATATCTGTACATATATATATTTACGAATGAACAAGTTGCATTACAAAAAATACAAAAAAATATGGACTACGAGGTATAATGTCATACTTCATGTAACATTTGTTGTCCCTTTAATCGCGCAGTAAAAATCTATAAAAATAAATGTTTATATGTGCATTATTGTCCCCCAAAAATTATGAATTATCAGAGGCAGTAAACATGCCTGTTTGAGGTCCTGTCAGGGTAGACCAGCTTAGGACCATGGCAGTAAGTGTGGATATGAGTCTCCCCTTTTATCTTCTAAATGCCACATTATGTCTAAGAATTAAAATATAATAAAGAGGTAAACACCTTATACATTTTTACTCTATCCTTTACTTATAAAAAAAACTAATTTACTTCGTATTTGAGGAGTCTGAGAACAAAGGCAGTCATATTACTTGAATTTGTATATTTACAGCAAACAGCTCAAACAATTTCTTTATCTCACTGTAAGGCGAAGGCTGCTTGAATAAACTTTATTTTATCTACTTTATAATCTTTGTAATCTTGCATAAATCCAGCCCACTTATGCAGACTGTGA